>NC_133324.1:538313820-538626320 GCF_042186555.1 Aquarana catesbeiana | reverse complement strand
CGGCTTCTGTGAATGTAAACAGAAGCGGAGAAAGTGATGTCACTCTCCTCGTGCCGGTCTTTTCGTTCCTGCGACGAGGAGAGAAGACATTCAAGTAAGTTTGCACCAACACTACACTAACAGTAGAACACGCAGGCACACTTGTCACCCCCCTGTCACCCCCCAGTCACCCCCTGATCACCCCCCTGTACCCCCTGTCACACTGACACCAATAGCAGTTTTTTTTTCTGATTATTGCATTGGTGTCAGTTTGTGACAGTTATAAGTGTTAGGGCAGTTAGGTTAGCCCCCTTTAGGTCTGGGGTACCCCCCTTTAGGTCTAGGGTACCCCCCTAACCCCCCTAATAAAGTTTTAACCCCGTGATCACCCCCCGTCACCAGTGTCACTAAGCAATCGTTTTTCTGATCGCTGTATTAGTGACACAGGTGACGCTAGTTAGGGAGGTAGGTATATAGGTTCGCCGTCAGTGTTTTATAGCGACAGGGAACCCTATATACTACCTACTAAAGGTTTTAACCCCTTGATTGCCCCCTAGTTAACCCTTTCACCAGTGATCACCATATAATTGTTACGGGTGACGCTGGTTAGTTGGTTTGTTTATTATAGTTTATTATAGTTTTAGGGCACCCGCCGTTTATTACCTTATAAAGGTTTAACCCCCTGATCGCCCGGCGGTGATATAAGTTACGTTTTTAGGGTCAGATAAGGTCTGCGTCACCCCAGGCAGCGTCAGGTTAGCGCCAGTACCGCTAACACCCATGCACGCAGCATACACCTCCCTTAGTGCTATAGTATCTGAACGGATCAATAACTGATCCGATCAGATCTATACTCCCCAGCAGTTTAGGGTCCCCCATAAAAACGCAGTGTTAGCGGGATCAGCCCAGATACCTGCTAGCACCTGCGTTTTGCCCCTCAGCCCAGCCCAGCCCACCCAAGTGCAGTATCGATCGATAACTGTCACAAAACATTAAGCACACATAACTGCAGCGTTCGCAGAGTCAGGCCTGATCCCTGCGATCGCTAACAGTTTTTTGGTAGCATTTTGAATCACTCGCTGACAGTCAGGAGCTTTTTTGCCTGTGAGTCTCACTAGTGTACCCCTAAATTTAGAGCCAAAATGGCAAATCGAAGGTACACTAGTGAAGAGGCCTACACATTTCTGAGCATGACAGATAGTGAAGAGGAAGTCACTCATCTGTCAGATTCAGGCTCAGAATACGATCCTGTAGAGGACAGCGGCTCCATGACAGATAGCTCTGACGACGGAGTTGTGGTCCCTGCTAGGGTCAGGCGTACCAGACCCCGATCTTCTTCTTCTGTCCTTGAAGTGGAAGAACCGCAGGTCCCTCGTATGGAGCAGAGAAGCACTAGTGCCGCTATTCCTTCTGGTGAACTGGCAAGCACCAGCGGCCTAGTACATCCTGGTCATATATCCAGCACTGCAGTATCATGTGGTGACGTGGCGAGTCCCATAAGTGCAGTTCAAGCTGGTGAGGTGGCAAGCACTAGTAGTGTCCCGCTGCCACCAAGAAGACAAACACAGGCCTGTCGTGCCCATACATAGTTGCCAACATTGTAAAAAAAAAATGTGGGACAATAGCCCAATAGTTAGGGGGCGGGGCATTCGTCAGTAGGCGTGGTCTAGCAAAAATATACAAGTGCGGCGCGCTTTGCGCGTCGCGGTGAAAAATAGGCGTGGTTTACGCGACATAGTGGGCGTGGCTTAAATGGGCGTGTCTCAAGAGGGTGTGGTTAGAGTCTGAGATGAATGAGGGATGGAGAGGGAGAGAGGGAGAGAGAGGGGGAGAGAGGGGGAGAGAGGGGGGGGGGAGAGAGGGGGAGAGAGGGGGGGGGAGAGGGGGAGAGAGAGGGGGAGAGAGGGGGAGAGAGAGGGGGAGAGAGGGGGAGAGAGAGGGAGAGGGGGAGAGGGATTAAAAATATGTGTATTCTAAAAAGTTTAACAATCAGCAGATAAAGATACTCCAAACACCTGGTGTTAGCACTTCAATCATCCCGGCACCATGGTTGTTATGGTGTCAGGATGATTGAAGTGCATTATTTCTATTATTACATTGTAATATAAAATGAAATCATTCAACTTACCATAATGCAGAATCAGTGGGAGCCCTGAGCGTGTCACTAGCCACGTCGCCTGCCACCAGCCGTCCGTCCTTGCTTCAGATGTCCGAGCAGAGTCCGTCCTTGCATCAGGTGCCCCCAGCGGAGCCCCCCCTTACATCAGATGTCCCCAGCGGAGCCCCCCCTCACACCAGGAGTCCCCGGCAGAGCCCCCCTCACACCAGGAGTCCCCGGCGGAGCCCCCCTCACACCAGGAGTCCCTGGCGGAGCTCCCCCTCACATCAGGTGTCCCCGGCGGAGCTCCCCCTTACACCAGGAGTCCCCGGCAGAGCCCCCTCTCACACCAGGAGTCCCCGGCGGAGCCCCCCCTCACATCAGGAGTCCCCAGCGGAGCTCCCCCTTACACCAGGAGTCCCCGGCGGAGCCCCCTCTCACACCAGGAGTCCCCGGCAGAGCCCCCCTCACATCAGGAGTCCCCGGCGGAGCCCCCTCACATCAGGTGTCCCCAGCGGAGCCCCCCTCACATCAGGTGTCCCCGGAGGAGCCCCCCCTCACATCAGGTGTCCCCGGCGGAGCCCCCCCTCACATCAGGTGTCCCCGGCGGAGCCCCCCCTCACAACAGGAGTCCCCGGCAGAAGCCCCCCTCACATCAGGAGTCCCCGGCGGAGCCCCCCCTCACATCAGGAGTCCCCGGCAGAGCTCCCCCTCACATCAGGTGTCCCCAGTGGAGCCCCCCTCACATCAGGTGTCCCCAGTGCCCCCCCCTCACATCAGGTGTCCCCAGTGCCCCCCCTCACATCAGGTGTCCCCAGTGCCCCCCCCTCACATCAGGTGTCCCCAGTGCCCCCCCTCACATCAGGTGTCCCCAGTGCCCCCCCTTCACATCAGGTGTCCCCAGTGCCCCCCCCTCACATCAGGTGTCCCCAGTGCCCCCCCTCACATCAGGTGTCCCCAGTGCCCCCCCTCACATCAGGTGTCCCCAGTGCCCCCCCACTCACATCAGGTGTCCCCAGTGCCCCCCCTCACATCAGGTATCCCCGGTGCCCCCCCCTCACATCAGGTGTCCCCAGTGCCCCCCCACTCACATCAGGTTTCCCCAGTGCCCCCCCTCATATCAGGTGACCCCAGTGCCCCCCCTCACATCAGGTGACCCCAGTGCCCCCCCTCACATCAGGTGTCCCCAGTGCCCCCCCTCACATCAGGTGTCTCCAGTGCCCCCCCCTCACATCAGGTGTCCCCAGTGCCCCCCCCACTCACATCAGGTGTCCCCAGTGCCCCCCCACTCACATCAGGTGTCCCATAGCGGTGCGCGCGCCCCCCTCCTACCTCAGAAGTGTGTCCGCAGCATGGCTAGAACCCCCGCCCCTTTCCATATCAGACTGGCAGCGGGGCGGGGGGTAGGAGGGCCGAGGCGGAGCGGGGCGAGGCGGAGCGGGGCGAGGCGGAGCGGGGTGGGGCGGAGCGGGGCAGGGGGGTGGGCGGCGACGCAGAAGCTCCGTCTAGCCCCCCCAGCCGTCTTACTGAACTTCAATAAAATGGCGGCCGGCGGAGACAATATCTCCGCCGACCTCTAGCGGCGGCGGAGGCGGCGGCTTCAAAAATCGGGAACCGGATTTTTCGGGACATTTCCCGGGACACCACAAATTCGGGAATGGAGTCCAAGTCCCGGGAATGTCCCGGGAAATCCGGGACAGTTGGCAACTATGCCCATAGTGCTCTTCCTGCTGCATTCGCCAATCCGAATTGGGTACTCACTACTTCTGCAGCACCCGTATTGCCCCCATTCACTGGCCAACCCGGAATTCAGGTGGAAACAGTTGATTTTACGCCACTGGATTTTTATTCACTGTTTTTCACTGAAGATCTCTATAGATCTATTGTGGACCAAAGCAATTTATACGCTGGTCAACACATCGCCGCTAATCCCCAGTCCTCCCTTGCCAGAGATTGGAGACCAATTACGGTCTCCGAATTTAAGATCTTTCTGGGCCTTTCCCTCGACATGGGCATAAATAAAAAGAGTGAGTTGCAGTCATATTGGTCCACTGACCCAATTTACCATATGCCCGTGTTCTCTGCTTCCATGGCCAGGGCACGATATGAGCAGATTTTGCGGTTCATGCACTTCAACGACAATGCACTCTGTCGTCCTCGTGGAGACCCTGGATACGATCGGCTCTACAAATTTCGGCCCCTTGTAAACCACTTCAACCAACGTTTTGCAGACTTGTTTACTCCCCATCAAGTTGTTTGCGTTGATGAGTCCCTGATTACATTTTCTGGCCGCTTGTCATTCAAACAGTACCTTCCCAGCAAGCGTGCCAGATACGGGGTCAAGATGTATAAGCTCTGTGACAGGGCCACAGGCTATACATGTAGTTTTATGGTTTACGAGGGCAAAGATAGTCACTTAGAGCCGACAAACTGCCCTGAATACATAGGAAGCGCTGGCAAGATAGTGTGGGACTTGGTGTCACCCTTATCCGGAAAGGGGTACCATTTATATGTGGACAATTATTACACGAGCGTGCCACTTTTTAGTCACCTTTTTGATCATCAAATTGGAGCATGTGGCACCGTGCGACCTAATCGCCGGGGCTTTCCTCAGCGGCTTGTAGATTCCCATCTTAGGCTGGGGGAGAGAGCCTGCTTGCAGTGTAATAATTTGCTCGCTATGAAGTGGAGGGACAATAAGAATGTTTTCATTCTTACCTCCCTTCATGCAGACACGACGGTCCAAATTACTACGGCGACTGGTGTTGTGGAGAAACCCCTCTGTGTCCACGAATATAACCAAAATATGGGAGGGGTGGACCTCAACGACCAGTTGTTGGCGCCGTACCTAATTGCCTGTAAGGCCAGACGCTGGTACAAAAAAGTGTCTGTATACTTATTTCAATTGGCTTTGCTGAACGCTCATGTGCTATACAGAGCTTCAGGACGGACTGGATCCTTCCTTAAATTCCAGGAAGAGATCGTCAGAGCCCTTCTGTTTCCAGACGGTGCTCCACCTCACCTTCCCCAACCAAATGCAGTAAGCCGGCTGCATGAGAGGCATTTTCCTTATGTCCTCCAGAGTACCCCTACCCAATGAGCCCCCCAAAGAAAATGTCGTGTCTGCAGAAAGCGCGGATTTAGGCGTGACACCCGGTATTATTGTCCCTCCTGTCCTGGCAATCCTGGTCTTTGCATTGGTGAATGTTTTGAACGCTACCATACACTAGTTGAGTTTTAGCGTAGGGTACAGCACTGCACAGACTAGGACACACTTTCACAGGGTCTCCCAAGATGCCATCGCATTTTGAGAGACCCAAACCTGGAACCGTTACAGTTTTAAAAGTTACAGTTATAAAAAAAAATGTAAAAAATACACAAAAAAAATATAAAATAAAAAAAACAAAAATAGTTGTCGTTTTATTGTTCTCTCTCTCTCTATTTTCTCTCTATTGTTCTGCTCTTTTTTACTGTATTCTATTCTGCAATGTTTTATTGTTATGTTTTATCATGTTTGCTTTTCAGGTAATTTTTTTATAGTTTACTGTGTTTTAACCATTTTTTTGTTTTCAGGTACGCCATTCAGCTGCAGCGCGGATTTATTTATCTTGACAGCAACAGCGTTTGCTCCCACGATACATAAAGCCGTGACTCCAGCGCAGTTGGAGGTGATTTCACCACTACAGTTGCATACTTCAGCATATATGCCGAAGCGTGGGGGCAGCAGTGGGTGGAGGAGCGACTTGCTCCTGCCTTTTGTGGGAGGATACCCCCATGCTTCGGCATATATATATTTTAGGTAGGCACAGGTTGCGTTAAAATGTTTTATTTTTTACTACGTTTTTTTTTTGTATTTGCTTTGCAGGTATGGTAAGTATTACTGTTATACTGTAATGTTACTTTGTTTTTTGTTAACCATCATTTGCTTAGCAGGTACGCCATTCAGTTGCAGCCAGGGGCGGATCCAGAGTCTAGTCTCGGGAGGGGCACTGCCAGAAAATATATTTTTTTGGGGTACATCTATCGGGGAAATGGCTGGTGTTGGCGCTTCAATCATCACGGCACCATGGTTGTTATGGTGTCAGGATGATTGAAGCGCATTATTACATTGTTATAAAAAATTAAATAGTTTAACTCACCATAATGCAGAATCAGTGGGAGCCCCGAGTGTGTCACTTGCCACGTCACCTGTCACCAGATGTATATTGTCACTTGCCACGTCGCCTGCCACATGTTGCGGATTGTCACTTGCCACGTCGCCTGTCACCAGATGCAGATTGTCACTTGCCACGTTGCGGATTGTCACTTGCCATGTCACTTGCCACGTCGCCTGCCACATGTTGTGGATTGTCACTTGCCACGTCACCTGTCACCAGATGCAGATTGTCACTTGCCACGTTGCCTGCCACATGTTGTGGATTGTCACTTGCCACGTCACCTGTCACCAGATGCAGATTGTCACTTGCCACGTCGCCTGCCACATGTTGCGGATTGTCACTTGCCACGTCGCCTGTCACCAGATGCAGATTGTCTCTTGCCACGTCGCCTGCCACATGTTGCGGATTGTCACTTGCCACGTCGCCTGCCACATGTTGCGGATTGTCACTTGCCACGTCGCCTGTCACCAGATGCAGATTGTCACTTGCCACGTCGCCTGCCACGTTGCGGATTGTCACTTGCATGTCACTTGCCACGTCGCCTGCCACATGTTGCAGATTGTCACTTGCCATGTCGCCTGTCACCAGATGCAGATTGTCACTTGCCACCTGCTAAGGTGGTCTCTTGTGTCCCAGAGACAGGCAGCAGAGAGATGATGTAATCTCTCTGCTGCCGCAGCTGCCTGCATGGTGGGGGGGAACTGCAGGGATGCAGGGTGGGCGGTGAGAGATGATGTCATCTCTCTGCTCCCCCGCCCGCCTGCTCCCTGATTGGCCACACATGTCAGCGGTGCTCTGTCAACTATGGAGCCGCCCGGCGGCTCTTTTACTCACAGAGCCGCCCAGCGGCTCTTTTACTCACAGAGCCGCCCAGCGGCTCTCTCTCTCACGGAGCCGCCCGGCGACTCTTTTACTCACGGAGTCGCCCAGCGGCTCTTTTACTCACGGAGCCGCCCAGCGGCTCTCTCTCTCACGGAGCCGCCCGGCGGCTCTTTTACTCACGGAGCTGCCCAGCGGCTCTCTCTCTCACGGAGCCGCCCGGCGGCTCTTTTACTCACAGAGCCGCCCGGCGGCTCTCTCACAGTGACACTCACCTGCATTTCTCGGAGGGGGCAATTGCCCCGTTGCCCCCCCTGGATCCGCCCCTGCGCTGGGCGGCTCTGTGAGTAAAAGAGTCGCCGGGCGGCTCCATGAGAGAGAGAGCCGCTGGGCGGCTCTGTGAGTAAAAGAGCCGCTGGGCGGCTCTGTGAGTAAAAGAGCCGCCGGGCGGCTCCATAGGTGACAGAGCACCGCTGACATGTGTGGCCAATCAGGGAGCAGGCGGGCGGGGGAGCAGAGAGATGACATCATCTCTCACCGCCCACCCTGCATCCCTGCAGTTCCCCCCCACCATGCAGGCAGCTGCGGCAGCAGAGAGATTACATCATCTCTCTGCTGCCTGTCTCTGGGACAAAAGAGACCACCTTAGCAGGTGGCAAGTGACAATCTGCATCTGGTGACAGGCGACATGGCAAGTGACAATCTGCAACATGTGGCAGGCGACGTGGCAAGTGACATGCAAGTGACAATCCGCAACGTGGCAGGCGACGTGGCAAGTGACAATCTGCATCTGGTGACAGGCGACGTGGCAAGTGACAATCCGCAACATGTGGCAGGCGATGTGGCAAGTGACAATCTGCATCTGGTGACAGGCGACGTGGCAAGTGACAATCCGCAACATGTGGCAGGCGACGTGGCAAGAGACAATCTGCATCTGGTGACAGGCGACGTGGCACGTGACAATCCGCAACATGTGGCAGGCGACGTGGCAAGTGACAATCTGCATCTGGTGACAGGTGACGTGGCAAGTGACAATCCACAACATGTGGCAGGCGACGTGGCAAGTGACAATCTGCATCTGGTGACAGGTGACGTGGCAAGTGACAATCCGCAACATGTGGCAGGCGACGTGGCAAGTGACATGGCAAGTGACAATCCGCAACGTGGCAGGTGACAATCTGCATCTGGTGACAGGCGACATGGCAAGTGACAATCCGCAACATGTGGCAGGCGACGTGGCAAGTGACAATATACATCTGGTGACAGGTGACGTGGCAAGTGACACACTCGGGGCTCCCACTGATTCTGCATTATGGTGAGTTAAACTATTTAATTTTTTATAACAATGTAATAATGTGCTTCAATCATCCTGACACCATAACAACCATGGTGCCGTGATGATTGAAGCGCCAACACCAGCCATTTCCCCGATAGATGTACCCCAAAAAAATATATTTTCTGGCAGTGCCCCTCCCGAGACTAGACTCTGGATCCGCCCCTGGCCCAGCGGCTCTCTCTCTCACGGAGCCGCCCGGCGACTCTTTTACTCACTGAGCCGCCCAGCGGCTCTTTTACTCACGGAGCCGCCCAGCGGCTCTCTCTCTCACGGAGCCGCCCGGCGGCTCTTTTACTCATGGAGCCGCCCAGCGGCTCTCTCTCTCACGGAGCCGCCCGGCGGCTCTTTTACTCACAGAGCCGCCCGGCGGCTCTCTCACAGTGACACTCACCTGCATTTCTCGGAGGGGGCAATTGCCCCGTTGCCCCCCCCTGGATCCGCCCCTGGTTGCAGCGCAGATTTATTTATCTTGACAGCAACAGCGTTTGCTCCCACGATACATAAAGCCGTGACTCCAGCGCTGTCGGAGGTGATTTCACCACCACAGTTACATACTTCAGCATATTTGCCGAAACGTGGGGGCAGCAGTGGGTGGAGGAGCAATTTGCTCCTGCCTTTTGCGGGAGGATGCCCCCATGCTTCAGCATATATAAACGGTGCATGTATGCCCATCATTAGAAGTGGGTGGATGAAGGGAGGTATTCTAATGGTGGGCATACCCACCGATCAATATCTTTTTTTCGTTCAGCCCACAGGCTGCATGAAAAAAAAGTTTACAATATATGCCCAACAAGGACCAGCAACGTACTGGTATGTTGCTGGAATTTGAGTGGTTATACCAGAATGATGCCTGCAGGTTTAGGTATCATCTTGGTATCATTCTGTTCAGCCAGCTGTCGGCTTTCATGTAAAAGCAATCCTAGTGGCTAATTAGCCTCTAGACTGCTTTTACAAGCAGTGGGAGGGAATGACCCCCCCCCGCCGTCTTCCATGTTTTTCTCTGGCTCTCCTGTCCCAACAGGGAACCTGAGAATGCAGCCGGTGATTCAGCCAGCTGACCGTAGAGCTGATCAGAGACCAAAATGGCTCCAAACATCTCTATGGCCTAAGAAACCGGAAGCTACGAGCATTTCATGACTTTGATTTTGCCGGATGTAAACAGCGCCATTGGGAAATTGGGAAAGCATTTTATCACACCGATCTTGGTGTGGTCAGATGCTTTGAGGGCAGAGGAGAGATCTAGGGTCTAATAGACCCCAATTTTTTCAAAAGAGGAGTACCTGTCACTACCTATTGCTATCATAGGGGATATTTACATTCCCTGAGATAACAATAAAAATGATTAAAAAAAATAAAAATGAAAGGAACAGTTTAAAAATAAGATAAAAAAGCAAAAAAAAAATAATAAAAGAAAAAGCACCCCTGTCCCCCCCTGCTCTCGCGCAAAGGCGAACGCAAGCGTTGGTCTGGCGTCAAATGTAAACAGCAATTGCACCATGCATGTGAGGTATCACCGCGAAGGTCAGATCGAGGGCAGTAATTTTAGCAGTAGACCTCCTCTGTAAATCTAAAGTGGTAACCTATAAAGGCTTTTAAAGGCTTTTAAAAATGTATTTAGTTTGTCGCCACTGCACGTATGTGCGCAATTTTAAAGCATGTCATGTTTGGTATCCATGTACTCAGCCTAAGATCATCTTTTTTATTTCATCAAACATTTGGGTAATATAGTGTGTTTTAGTGTATTAAAATTTAAAAAAAAGTGTGTTTTTTCCCCAAAAAAATGCGTTTGAAAAATCGCTGCGCAAATACTGTGTGAAAAAAAAAAAATGAAACGCCCACCATTTTAATCTGTAGGGCATTTGCTTTAAAAAAATATATAATGTTTGGGGGTTCAAAGTAATTTTCTTGCAAAAAAAAAAAATTTTTTTCATGTAAACAAAAAGTGTCAGAAAGGGCTTTGTCTTCAAGTGGTTAGAAGAGTGGGTGATGTGTGACATAAGTTTCTAAATGTTGTGCATAAAATGCCAGGACAGTTCAAAACCCCCCCAAATGACCCCATTTTGGAAAGTAGACACCCCAAGCTATTTGCTGAGAGGCATGTCGAGTCCATGGAATATTTTATATTGTGACACAAGTTGCGGGAAAAAGACAAATTTTTTTTTTTTTTGCACAAAGTTGTCACTAAATGATATATTGCTCAAACATGCCATGGGAATATGTGAAATTACACCCCAAAATACATTCTGTTGCTTCTCCTGAGCACGGGGATACCACATGTTTAGGACTTTTTGGGAGCCTAGCCACGTACGGGACCCCGAAAACCAGCCCCGTACACACGGTCGGATTTTCCGACGGAAAATGTGTGATAGGACCTAGTTGTCAGAAATTCCGACCGTGTGTAGGCTCCATCACACATTTTCCATCGGATTTTCCGACACACAAAGTTTGAGAGCAGGATATAAAATTTTCCAACAACAAAATCCGTTGTCGGAAATTCCGATCGTGTGTACACAAATCCGACGGACAAAGTGCCACGCATGCTCAGAATAAATAAAGAGATGAAAGCTATTGGCCACTGCCCCGTTTATAGTCCCGAGGTACGTGTTTTACGTCACCGCGTTCAGAACGATTGGATTTTCCGACAACTTCGTGTGACTGTGTGTATGCAAGACAAGTTTGAGCCAACATCCGTCGGAAAAAATCCTAGGATTTTGTTGTCGGAATGTCCGAACAAAGTCCGACCTTGTGTACAGGGCATAAGAGTGTACATTTTTGATTTCACTCTTCACTGCCTATCACAGTTTCGGAGGCCATGGAATGCCCAGATGGCAACCCCCCCCCCCCAAGTGACCCCATTTTGGAAAATAGACACCCCAAGCTATTTGCTGAGAGGTATAGTGAGTATTTTGCAGACCTCACTTTTTGTCACAAACTTTTGAAAATTGAAAAAAGAAAAAAAAAAAATACATTTTTCTTGTCTTCATTTTCAAAAACAAATGAGACCTGCAAAATACTCACCATGCCTCTCAGCAAATAGCTTGGGGTGTCTACTTTCCAAAATGGGGTCATTTTGGGGGGTTTTGTGCTATCTTGGCATTTTATGGCCTTCGAAACTGTGATAGGTAGTGAGGAGTAAAATCAAAAATTTACGCCCTTAGAAATCCTGAAGGCGGTGATTGGATTTCGGGGCCCCGTATGAAGCTAGGCTCCCAAAAAGTCCCACACATGTGGTATCCCCATACTCAGGAGAAGCAGCAAAATGTATTTTGGGTTGTAATTCCACATATGCCCATGGCATGTTTGAGCAATATATCATTTAGTGACAACTTTGTGCAAAAAAAAAAAAAAAAAAAACATTGTCACTTTCCCGCAACTTGTGTCAAAATATAAAATATTCCATGGACTCAACATGCCTCTCAGCAAATAGCTTGGGCTGTCTACTTTCCAAAATGGGGTCAATTGGGGGGGTTTTGTGCCATCTTGGCATTTTATGGCCTTCAAAACTGTGATAGGTAGTGAGGAGTGAAATAAAAAATGTACGCCCTTAGAAATCCTGAAGGCGGTGCTTGGTTTTCGGGGCCCCGTACGCGGCTAGGCTCCCAAAAAGTCCCACACATGTGGTATCCCCATACTCAGGAGAAGCAGCTAAATGTATTTTGGGGTGCAATTCCACATATGCCCATGGCCTGTGTGAGCAATATATCATTTAGTGACAACTTTTTGTAAATTTTTTTTTTTTTTTTTTGTCATTATTCAATCACTTGGGACAAAAAAATAAATATTCAATGGGCTCAACATGCCTCTCAGCAATTTCCTTGGGGTGTCTACTTTCCAAAATGGGGTCATTTGGGGGGGGGGGTTGTACTGCCCTGCCATTTTAGCACCTCAAGAAATTACATAGGCAGTCATAAACTTAAAGCTGTGTAAATTCCAGAAAATATACTCTAGTTTGTTGACGCTATAACTTTTGCGCAAACCAATAAATATACGCTTATTGACATTTTTTTTTTACCAAAGACATGTGGCCGAATACATTTTGGCCTAAATGTATGACTAAAATTGAGTTTATTGGATTTTTTTTATAACAAAAAGTAGAAAATATCATTTTTTTTTTCAAAATTTTCGGTCTTTTTCCGTTTATAGCGCAAAAAATAAAAATGGCAGAGGTGATCAAATATCATCAAAAGAAATCTCTATTTGTGGGAAGAAAAGGACGCAAATTTCGTTTGGGTACAGCATTGCATGACCGCGCAATCAGCAGTTAAAGCGACGCAGTGCCAAATTGTAAAAAGTGCTCTGGTCAGGAAGGGGGTAAATCCTTCCGGGGCTGAAGTGGTTAAAAGGTTAAAGGTATTATTACAAATGATATTAATGTTTGGCCAGTAGGTGGCCCATGCGTACAGCTAACCTGGAACAAACATAATTTATGGCTTAATAATGCAGCAACATAATATACAAATCAAATGACAATATGAATTCTCCTTTCTGAACCTCGAGAGAGGTTGCTGATCCTGCTCGTCAGTCCTGCCTACTTAAAGTCGTCCAGCTCACTTGATCTCTGTCTTCGCCTTGATCAACATCACAGAGACTTTCTCCTGCGTTCCTGTTGAAGACTTGCTCGGCTGACGTTCCTTCTGGCTCCTGACCCTGCTTGCTGTACTACTACATTTATCTCTGGCTCTCTGACATTTGCTTTGCTGACTACCCACTCTGGTTACTGAACTCTGGCTTGTTTTGACTACGCTTATTCTGTTTACCTTATTATTATTATTTTTAAACAAGTGTGATTTAACTATGCTTCTGTCTCGGTCTGATTCATGGTTCCTGATTCCAGGACCGAAGAGGAAGAGGGTAGGACAGTGGAAAAAGAAGGGTGGTACCCCAGGTTGGCACAGAACGGTGATTGCTTGGTGGTAGAATGTATTGCGTTGTTGTATGCAAATTCTGTGCAAGGAAGTAGGGACACCCAATTGTCTTGGACAAAGAAGGAGAAACAAAGAAGGAACTATTCAAGAGTTTGGTTCGTGCATTCCGTTTGTCCATTGGTCTGAGGGTGGTAGGCTGAAGAGTAGTGGTTCTTGATGTCTAGAGCAAGACAGAGCTCCTTCCAGAATTTAGAGGTGAATTGGACCTCACGATGCAATACAATATTGCTGGGGACCCCATGGAGGCGTATGATCTCCTTGATAAAAGCCTGAGCTGTTTCTGAGGTGGAAGGAGTGCCAATCATAGGAATAAAATGAGCCATTTTTGTAAGGCGGTCCACAACAACAAATATGGATGTAAACCCATCAGAGGGTGGTAGCTCCACTATTTAATCCATGCTGATCTGTTCCCAGGGTCTGGAGGGAACAGGCAGGGGGCGTAGGAGACCCCATGATTTATTCTTTTCCATTTTGCTGTGATTGTATATGTGATTGGCAGGAATTGATGTAAGCATGGCAGTCTGCCTTAAGGGTAGGCCACCAAAAAGTTTGCAAAAGCAGATCGGTGGTATTGGTCACCCTGAAATGCCCTGCTAACTTGTTGTCATGACTGAGTTTGAGCACAGGAACTCTCAGTTGAAGGGGCACAAACACAGCATGGTCATGGAAGACCGTCCTTTTCTTACAGATGTTCTCCTGAGGGCAGTTGGTCTAGAAAGGAGGCCAGTTTAATCCTGGACAAGAGGACATCTGTAAGTAGGAAGAAATTATAGGCAGGGAGTATTGCGACCGTCGTTGGCGAGGTATCTGATGTGGGATACATGCAGGATAGAGCATCAGGTTTACAATTCTTGGATCCCGGACGATACGTGATATGCATTTGAAATCAGGTGAAGAAGAGAGCCCATCTGGCTTGTCTAGGTCTGAGACATTTAGCTGTACGGAGGTATTCCAAATTCTTATGATCAGTGTAGACAAGTATAGGGTGCGAGGCTCCTTGCAATAGATATCGCCATTCTTCCAGGGCCAGTTTAATAGCAAGGAGTTCCTGGTCCCCTACATCATAATTCCTTTCGGCTGGGGACAACTTCCTGGAAAAGAAGGCAACAGGATGCAAGATGGCTGTGGTTTTGTAGCGCTGACAAAGAACTGCCCCACTCGCAATCTCTGAAGCATCGACCTCCAACACGTAAGGCAGGGCTGGGTCATGATGACAAAGGACCGGGGCAGAGGTGAATTGCTTTTTGAGTTTGTCGAAAGCCGTTTGTGCTGAGGGGGAACACAGAAAACGGCTGTTTTGCTTGGTGAGTTGTGTGATAGGTGAAATTATTGATGAAAAGCCTTTGATGAATCTTGTATAAAAATTGGCGAATCCCACGAACCTCTAGATGCTCTTACGGTCCAAGGGCACTGGCCATTCGAGAACTGCAGTTACCTTCTGGCGGTCCATGGAGATGCCAGAAGTCAAAATAATGAGGCCAAGGAATTGTATGGTATCTTTCGCAAACTCACATTTTTCAAGCTTGGTGTAGAGTTTATGGGCTCGGAGACGAAAAAGGACTGTGGATGTGATGTGCCTCGAGGGAAGGTGAAAAAACAAGGATGTCATCTAAGTACAGTATCATAAAGAGGTCAAGAAAATCCCGAAAGATGTCATTCACCAAGTGTTGGAAAGTTGCTGACGCGTTACACAGCCCAAATGACATGACCAAATACTCAAAATGGCCAAACCTAGTATGAAAGGCCGTTTTCCATTCATCGTCCTCTCTAATCCGTATTAAATTGTAGGCCCCCATGGGTCCAATTTTGAGAAGACCTTGGCAGTGCGGAACCTCTGGATGAGTTTAGGGACTAGAGGCTACGGGTATCAATTATTGATTGTGATATTGTTCAATTCTCTGTAGTCGATGCATGGTCTTAAAGAATGGTCCTTGTTTTCCACAAAGAAGAGTCCAGTGCCAGCAGGAGAGGTAGAGGGCCGGATGAACCCTTTCCTATGATTGTCATCAATGTATTTTGGGAGGACTTCTAATTCAGGCTCAGAGAGTGGGAAGATCCTCCCAAATAGTATTGCAGAAACAGGAAGAAGCTCAATGGGGCAATCATACGGCTGGTGAGGCGGTAGGGATTCAGCCCCCTTCTTGTCGAAGACATCCAGAAAGTCTCTGTAAACCTGGGAGAGAAGAGTGTTGTCATCTGTGGAAAGGGGTTGAACCGTCAAACAGGCTTATTGTGGAAAACAGTGGTGTAAGCAATAGGGTGAGCTCAAAGACACAGTGGACCAATCAATCTGTGGCTGGTGTTGTCGAAGCCATGGTAACCTCAAAATAACCGGAAAAATTAGGTAAGAAATCACGTCCAGCCGAAGATAATCCCGATGGTCTGCTTCGGTGGTGGCCAAAATGAGGGTGGTCTCATGGGTTATGGGACCTGAGGTTGGTGTGGAGCCATCTGCCAGATGAACGGTAAATGGCTTCTTGCATAGTGGGATTCCATACTTTTTGGAGAAGTGGATGTAATTAAAGCAGCTGCAAGCCCCAGAGTCAATAATTGGCTGCTACTCGGATTATCCTTCCCGGTATCTGCAAAGAGAGGCAGAGAGTGACATGTGAGGATTTAACAACGTACGGTGAAACAGATGGGGGTTCGATCCACTTACTCGGCCTAATGGGACATCCCTGAAGAAAGTGACCCGCTCCACCACAGGCATAGATTGTTCAGGCGACGGCTTTGTCGATTTTCGGGCGTGAGGGGTGCACAAACTAAGCCGAGTTGCATCGGTTCTGCCTCATGAATTGGGGCTGATGCATGGGTCTCAGGGGTTCTCAGGTGTGGAGCCATGGCTACTAGTGGGAGCATCCATGTGGGACGGGCCATACTGGATCGTGCTAATTCGTCTTTGAGGGGGCTCAGAAAGGCCCAAGTGAAACTGATGGCGCAAGACAGAGTCGTTCCATGCAGTGTCTGCAGCCCACTTGCGGAATTCCGTTACGTAGGCATTTCCCATGTTGTAAAGTGGTCAACACTGTTTCAGCCGTGGTGGTTCGTTGTGGGTCATTATAGAGCATTGCCATGGCATAGAAGAAAGAAGACAGTGAGTGCAGTATAGGACTCTCCCTTTCCAATAGCTGATGAGCCCAAGCTTGAGGTCCTTCTGTAAGTAAGGCTTCTACGAACCCGAGCTTTGTATCCTCTGAAGAGAAGGTACTAGGCTGTAACGTAAAGTATAGCCGACAGGCATTCCTAAAAGCCTGGAGCTTGTGGCGAACCCCTGAAAAGCATTCCGGCATAGGAACCCATGGTTCAGGAGCTGGAGTAGAGATGGGCTGCTCCATAGCCATAACAGGTGGTTCCGCTGGTTAAGGTACAAATCCAAGGTGAATGGCAAGCAGCAATCAAGAGTAGGGATGAGCTTCAAGTTCGAATCGAACCCATGTTCGACTCGAACATCGCATGTTCGACCGTTCGTCGAATTGCGAATGATATGGGCCGTTCGCGCCAAATTCGAGTGGTGCGTCACGGCCCATAATTCATTGCGGCAGCGCAGTGCATTGCTGGCTGATGATTGGCCAAGCATGCATTATGACCCGCATGCTTGGCCAATCACAGTGCCGTCTGTACAGAGAGCCATAATTGGCCAAAGCCAGGGTGGCTTTGGCCAATTATAGCTCAGGGGGTTTAGTACACGCCCCACACTATATAAGGCCGCCTGCACGTCGGCCCTGTGTAGTGTGTTCCAGCGTTGAGAGAGAAATAGAGAGAGAGAGACAGTGTCATTTGATTTAAGTTAGATAGAGAAGGCAGGCGAGTCAGTCAGTAAGCTGCACTTACAGTGTATTGTGTATATATATATATATATATATATATATATATATATATATATACACACACACACACACACACACACACTGTACATGTACATATATACTGTATTCAGTTTAGCTAGATCCCTTCCTGTTATTCTCTTCCTACTGACAGGCATGGGTTTTTACAGTATTTACAGCTACCTGAAGAAAATTGGTGGTGTTCTTCTGATCCCATTAGTCCTATTAGCTGCAATATTTACAGTTAGTGTAGTGTGTCCTCTGTACAGTGTGCACCTAAAGCTACCTGAAGAAAATTGGTGGTGTTCTTCTGATCCTATTAGTACCGCAGGCAGCTGTAGTATTTACAAGTTAGTGTAGTGCGTCCTCTGCACAGTGTGCACCTAAAGCTACCTGAAGAAAATTGGTGGTGTTCTTCTGATCCTATTAGTACCGCAGGCAGCTGTAGTATTTACAAGTTAGTGTAGTGTGTCCTCTGCACAGTGTGCACCTAAAGCTACCTGAAGAAAATTGGTGGTGTTCTTCTGATCCTATTAGTATCACAGGCAGTTGCAGTATTTACAAGTTAGTGTAGTGTGTCCTCTGCACAGTGTGCACCTAAAGCTACCTGAAGAAAATTGGTGGTGTTCTTCTGATCCTATTAGTACCGCTGGCAGCTGTAGTATTTACAAGTTAGTGTAGTGCGTCCTCTGCACAGTGTGCACCTAAAGCATCTTTGGCACATGCTCAATTGGCACGGATTTCCTCTTGCGGCAACACGCCATTGGTGCATGCGTAGTAAGCCCTGGACTCTTACAAGAGAGCTCTGAGAAGGAAGTGCTGAGCCCAACCCTGACAGTACACCTCCTTAATGACCCCTCCCCCTTGCAGGACCACCAGGTTTAAGGGAAAACCGTCTATGGAAGGCACGGAGGAGGACAGGAGCATATACTTCCGAGGATGAGACCCAAGAGCATTCCTCTGGACCGTACCCCTTCCAATGAACCAAGTACTGTATACGCCCATGGAAGCTACGGGAATCAATGATAGTTTGTATCTTAATTCAGTTCTCAACCTGAACTCGGTGAGGACGTGGTACCGAAAGTGGTGAAACTGTTGCATATGAAAGGTTTTAATAAGGAGACATGAAATACATTTGAAATACGCATATTAGAAGGAAGGTCTAAAGCGTAAGCCACTGGGTTGATCCTACAGAGAATACGGAAAGGCCCAATAAACCGTGGTGCCAGTTTTAATGAGGGAACACGGAGTCAGAGGTTGTGAGAAGACAGCCAGACCCTGCCCCC
The DNA here is from genome assembly GCF_042186555.1 of Aquarana catesbeiana. Taxonomy (NCBI): domain Eukaryota; kingdom Metazoa; phylum Chordata; class Amphibia; order Anura; family Ranidae; genus Aquarana; species Aquarana catesbeiana. Next base: position 538,607,896 of record NC_133324.1, on the reverse strand, counting down.
AACTTGGTAGGAAGGCATAGGTAGGCGTCTGCAGGCAGAATGGAGTCTGTACCTATCATTGGCACGTTGTAATGACTCTTGGACCTGTACCCAAGTGGAACAAAGACCAAGGAGATGCTCCTCCAATGCAGGAATGCTCTGGGGAACAAATGAGTCAGGAAACATGGATGGTTGGAAACCATAATTCGCCATGAATGGAGACAATCTGGAAGTGGTATTGACGGCAATATCGTGAGCAAATTCCGCCCAAGTTGTTATGGTGGTCAGAAATGTAGCAACGTAAAAAACTGCTCCAAGGACTGGTTGACTCATTCTGCGGCCCCATTGGACTCCAGGCATTATGCAGAGGAGAGGCAAAGCTAAATTCCCAACTGTGAACAAAAGGCTCGCCAAAACTTGGACACAAACCGGCTACCCCTTTCCGAGAGGATAACCTTGGGTAGCCCCAATGCAAGCCAGTTCTTCTTAAGAGGAATAGGGCCGAAACAACTAATCGATTATAAAAATAGTTGTCAACTATTTTTATAATCGATTAATCGGCCAGCTGATCAGTTGGCCTGCATACAGATTGCATTATTTCTTTACATATCAGGAAATACAGTGAAGCACACATACAGTTCAGTACACCATCCATACATGTCAGTAAGTGCCTGAGAACTTGTGAATGTGTGAGGAGCAATGCCTCATGGGACATGTAGTCCTGGCAGGAAGTGAGTGGTTCTAAAGTCAAATTTTTTTTTACCTTGCTATAGGGGACACTCTGTATTACACTTTGCAGTTTGCTATTGGAGCACTCTGAAAGCAGGAGGAGCCAGAAGCGTTGGTGGGGGAACCCAGAAAAGGAGGCTTGGAGCTGCTTTGTGCAAAACCATTACTCAGAGCAGGTAAGTATAACATGTTTGATGTTTAAAAAAAATACTTTTAATAGACTGGAGGTAATAGAAGGCATTACAATTACATTTAAAGTAAACTTTTACTAGTATTGTGCATTATACTGTATTTAAAATGATTATAATCGATAAAAAAAAAAAAAGTCTCAGCTTTTAGTACTATTTTACATAGTTACATAGTAGGCGAGGTTGAAAAAAGACGCAAGTCCATCAAGTCCAACCTATGTGTGATTATGTGTCAGTATTACATTGTATATCCCTGTATGTTGCAGTCATTCAGGTGCTTATCTAATAGATATAAAAGATTTATATCTCTCTTCTACCCTTCATGGAGTGCTGTGAAAAAGTATTTGCCCCCTTGCTGATTTTTTTTTTTGCATATTTCTCACACTTAAATGATTCAGATCATCAAACAAATTTTAATATTACACAAAGATAACCAGAGTAAATCCAAGATTTTAAATGATTATTTAATTTATTAACAGAAAGAAGCTGTTCAAACCTGCCTGGCCCTATGTGAAAATGTAATTGCCCCCTCCCATGCTGAATCATGAATGAACTGTAATTAACCACAATTTTTTGGAAAGCTGAATTAAATTTCACTTGCTACACCCAGGCCTGATTACTGCCAGACCTGTTGAATCAAGACATAACATAAATATATAGTTACATAGTAGGTGAGGTTGAAAAAAGACACAAGTCCATAAAGTCCAAGCTAAGTGTGTGATTATATGTTAGTATTACATTATATATCCTTTTATGTTGCGGTCATTCAGGTGCTTATTTAATAGTTTTTTAACTATTAAATAGAAGCTGTCTGACAAAGAGAAGCACGCTAACAGATCACAAAAACCCACGCATCATTCCACAATCTAAACAAATTCAAGAACAAATTAGAAACAAACATGCATCTGTCTAGAAAGGGTTTCAAAGCCATTTCTAAGGCTTTGGAACTCCAGCGAACCACGGGGAGAGCCATTATCCACAAATGGAGATAACTTGGAACAGTGGTGAACCTTCCCAGAAGTGGCTGGCCTACAAAAATTACTCCAAGTGCATGACGACGACTCATCCAGAACCCAGAACAACATCTAAAGAACTGCAGGCCTCACTTGCCTCAGGTAAGTGTTCATGATTCAACAATAAGAAAGAGACTGGGCAAAAATGGCATCCATGGGGGAGTTCCAAGGCCAAAGCCACTGCTGACCAAAAGAAAAAGAACACAAAGGCTCATCTCACATTTACCAAAAAACATCTTGATTATCCCCAAGACTTTTAGGCAAATATTCTGTGGACTGATGAGACAAAAATGTAACTTTTTGGAAGGTGTGTGTCCCGTTACATCTGGCATAAAACTAATACAGCATTTCATAACAAGAACGTCATACCAACAGTCAGACATGGTGGTGGTAGCGTGATGGTCTGGGGCTGTTTGCAGCATCAGGACCTGGATGACTTACCATAATTGATGGAACCATGAATTCTCAGCTCTACCAGAAAATCCTAAAGGAGAATGTCCGGCCATCAGTTTGTGACCTCAAGCTCAGGTGCACTTGTGTTATGCAGCAATGATCCGAAATACAACAGCAAGTCCACCTCCAAATGGTTCAAACAAAGCAAAATTTAGTGGGCCAAAATTGCTCCACAGCAATGTGAAAGACTCATTGCTAGTTATTGCAAACGCTTGATTGCAGTTGTTGCCGCCAAGGGTGGCAAACCAGTTATTAGGTTTAGGGGGCAATTACTTTTTCACATAAAGCCAGGCAGGTTTGGACAGCTTTTTTGCCTTAATAAATTAAACCATCATTTAAAAACTGCATTTTGTATTTACTCGAGTTATCTTTGTGTAATAATAAAATGTGTTTGATGATCTGAGTCATTTAAGTGTGACAAATATGCAAAAAATAAATGAATCAGAAAGGGGGAAAATACTTTTTCACAGCATTGTTGATTCATGTCTGACTTCTAGTTAAAATGCCCATACAGTATATCCTACTTCTGGGTGTATTTATTATTATATATGATATAAGTAATATATATTATTACTTTCACTGTTTCACAGTATAAATAAACACCTTATAGTAGCGATTATCTGCTCTTTTTGTACTATAAAAGGGCTAATTTTAGTGTTTTTTTTAACCCCATTATGACAGGCGATACAAAAAAAAAGCATGCTGCTGCTACTAAACGTCTATGCGTTTTTTGCAGAAATGCACTACAGTTCATTTTAACATGGTTTCCTATGGGACACGTTCACATCTATGCTTTTTTCAGCAGCTGCATATTTGGATAGGGTCAAGGACAAAACGCACAGCAAAAAGCACTGCAGAAACGGATCAAAAGCAAACTGTATGGGTGTGACCCGACCCTTATGCTGGCCATACATGTATCGATTTTTGGATGAGAATATTCATACGAAAAATCTTTGTGCATTCGCAGAATAAAAGTATGTCGTTTAAAAAACTGAAAATTGTATCAAATACTTACCGTAATTTTCCTTTCCTGACGCCAAACCATGGCAGCATACTAGTGATAGAGCTCCGCCTCTTGACCACTCCCTCAGGACCAGTGAATAGCATAAATGAAGGCATGGTTAGCCGCCACCCCATTCTTTGTAACAAGCCACATACCGGAACGCACATGGGTGGGCTCATATGCTGCCATGGTTTGGCGTCAGGAAAGGAAAATTACGGTAAGTATTTGATACAATTTTCCATTTTCCTGACGCCAACATGGCAGCATACTAGTGATAAATAACTAGCTGATAGGGTGGGATCTATTTGTCAAACCAATCTTCTAATTAGGAAGGACTGAAAAGTCCTTCCTACAAAGTCCCCTGATGACAAGGCCCCCGCATCTATTCCGTCAAGTTTGAGTAGGAATGTTGGAGCAACCATGATACCCCTGTACAGATGGGCACCATAGATTCTCTTGAATGTGTTGCCTATAAGGCTTTAACTGCTCTGGTAGAGTTCTCCGCCGCCACTGACGGAGGCTCGCGACCTATAGTCTTATATACACAACCCAAGCCTGCTAGGATCCAGGCAGTAACCTCTTTCCCTTGATGATTGCCATCTGGAATGACAAAAGGTTTATTAAGATGACCTGAAAGGGACAATTGTGGAGAGATACTCCTTTAAAGTTCTGAAAATGAACAATACGTGTGACTTTCCTGTGTGATGTTCTGGAAATGTCTAGCTGTCTGTTAAATAGCAGTCTGTTGCTACGTTCGATGCAGGATGATCTACAAGATCCAACTCTACTCTTTCTGGAAAGAAAGGAATATATTTTTTTACTTTGAAGCTCCAAGAGCTTGAATCTCTGATAACCTTCTGCTTAAAGTTCTTGCAATTGATACTGCCTTGTAAGTGATGGCCTGAACTGAACACTGCTCTGTTGGAACAAATGGTTCAACTGATATGAGATCCAGCAACTGCAATAGATCTTTCTTCCTTGGTGACCGACTCTTTATGACTGTCCTCAAAAGTTGTGCAAACTTGAGGATTCTCGGCCCATTCAAATGTGTTATTGCCAATATAACCCACACTAGTGAGCTATGTGAGGATAGGCTAAGGCCTGGAGGAAGTATAGAACAGCTGACACTGGCAGGGCAGTAGGATCAATGTCTTGCCCTACCAAGAAAACGTGTTCCAGAATTAGACCTAGATGTTGTAAGTAGAATGTCTTCTCGCACACAACAAAGGAGAGATCACTTTGGAGTGAAACTGGAGCAACCAGAGTTGTCCATCCTGCCCCTTTAGTGTCCCTGCTTGCAGCCCCAGTCTGCGTATGTTATAGAGGGGAAATGTCTTCTGTATCCTGAAATGAATGGCCAGGGAAAACTGAGGGCCTCCTGGTCAATATGGAGGACTGGCTATGACAACTATGTTCTCCCTTGACAACCTCAAGAGGAATCTCATTTACGGGAAATGTTGGGGAAAAATATTATTATTATTATTATTATTATACAGGATTTATGTAGCGAGAACAGTTTGCGCAGCGCTTTACAACATGGGGCAGACAGTACACTTACAATACAAATCAATACAGGAGGGATCAGAGGGCCCTGCTCGTTTGAGCTTACAATCTAGAAGGGAGGGTCAAGTGGAAACAAAAAGGCAATAACTGTGGGGGATGAGCTGATGGAAAAAATGAAAATACAGTTGTTAGGTGTGGGTAGGATAGGCTTCTGTGAAGAGAAGGGTTTTCAGGGTTTTCAATATATAAGTTAGATTGTAGTCCCAGGGACAGACCATAGCATTTGCCCCTTGCGCCTTGGGGTACAGACAAAATCAGACCAAAATTTGTGATTACTGTCGGAAACGAGGAGGTCTGTCTGTGGTAGGCCCCACCTGTGGACCATCTCAGAGAAGACCTGGGTCGTAGACCCACTCGTTGTGCTCTGGGAAGCTTGTACTTGTTCAAAGGAAACCGCTGGGAGGTAAACTGCTTCCGAAATTTTGCTGGTGATCTTCCGTCCCAGGTGTTAAGGGTTTCACCTCTCTCAATAGCATATTGCTCCGAGTTTCATCCTGGAGCTGAATATAAGTGACTGCTGCCCTGTTGCTAAACTGCAAGGAGATTGGTCCTCCTTGACTATGTGTAGTAAGGCCAAAGTGCTAAAAGGGCTGTTTGAACCCCCAGCGCGTTCAAGGTTATCCTCCTTGGCTGGGAATCTCTGCTTGCCTTGACTGAAAGTCCTTCACAGTGCATGTTCCCGGCTGTCTTGCAGACATGATTCGTAGCCATTCTCCAGTCTAACGGTTCTAACGGAGTAATACCTATTAACTGTGTTCTATCTTGTTTCCTCCCTTGCACTAAGAATTCTAGTTGAAATTTGTGCAGGTGCCCATGCACCCCAGGAATCATCTATATGCATAATGACGTTGTGCCCAGATGACTGAGGCACTGAGAAGCCATCAAACAAGCGGAAATATTTGTCCTCAGAATTCTGTTCCTGTCACAACTTCCTCTGATGGAAATAAAACAGAGGAAATAGCAGAGCACCCCCGGGTACACCAACCATTGGGATGGAAAAAGGTTGGCTTTGCTTTCCCTCTAAAGTGTGAGGATAGAATAGGCATCCTGACAATCCAGCAACAGCCTCCAGCCATGTGGTTATACTGTTTAATGGATTCTTAAAGATCTCAAAGAGGGCCCAAAAGGGTTTGACCTCTTCCGATCTGCAACTGGACACTAACCAACATCCCCTGCGAAACAGGATTGGGTAGAAAACCTGCAATCCCTCTTGAGTCTGAGGTGTCTGTAAGCATTGTAGCAGCCCACCTGCTGTTGTTGTGGTGGACTTGGCAGCTCCATGGGAGAGAAATGGTCTGGAGGAGGAGCAGTGAGGAATTTCCCGAAGTGACCATGAGTGTCTGATACCTTCATCGAAGGCTCTGTACAGCATGCTGTCCAGAAACCCGTGAAGCGTGCCTTCTAGGTCTTACCTTAAGAGTCTGGGTATGCACCTGTGTGATTGGCTCACTGATTTTCCCAGAAGTCTGCACTAAAATACAAGTCAGATTTTTGACATCCACTGCTTCAAAAATATATATATATTTTTTGCAAGATACTCCCAATAGGAGATAATGTCTAAAGGGATGCAGACCCTGCCACTGTCCTCAGAGTCCTGCGGGTGCAGCAGCTGGTTGATAATTAATAAACCATTCCCATTAAACTCACCCAGTACATGGACTGGATATTGCTGGTCTGCCGGCACTTGCAGATGCTACAGTATGTAGGAGCAGGTTGACCATTAGCTTGTTCAGGGTACACAGTTTCGACAGCCTGTTTATATTGGCATTTTTCTCGAACCCCTTCCAATCTTCCCCATTTCTGTTTCTAGGAAGCAATACGCAGTCCAGGGTCTCAACCATGTGGCCTCCCTAGCCGCCAAAGTGCTAGGGTGCTCCTCCAGTGGTTATACAAGCAACTAGAGGGGACTTCCTGATCAGCCTCCCTATTTTTGAGTAGCAGACTGCTGCATCTATAATATATGTAGCAAGGACCCAGGACTCCTTCAGTCCAATGAGAACCTCAAGAGCCATGAGTTGTCGACCTCCCTCCACATAGAGTGGGTCATAAGGCATAGTAGGTGCAGTACAAAGTAGATTCATGGGTGCCAGACACCTAGGGTGTACCACTTGTCCAGGATTCAGCCGGACAGTTCGGGTTTTGATCAAATGGAAAAGAAAAACCGCGCTGCAGAGCAGATAGAACCAAAATAAAAGCTGCACTAAAAACACACCAATATCAGTGTATACCAAAAAAATAAATAAAAGATAAAAAGTGCGCTAACAATATGAAAATGCACAAATATAAATGCATATAAGTAATAGTGAAAACCACAATCTACTGAGAACAAATGAATAACTCAATAAATAACATGAGTGTATACGTGCAAATCATGTGATAAAATGGCAAAATAAAACTCGTAAAAGATGTACATATGAAGTACAAAAAATGTGAAAACGTGAAAATTACAGATCCTAATCCGTGAATTCAGACATGAAAAGTTCATCAATAAAAGCACTTCCATCCACAATGCAGCTTTGCCACCACCAATATCTCTATGAGTGGGTCGACAAAAGAGAAGGATGTGCAAGGTAGTACAACACCGCTGGCGATGACTCCAATCTATTAGTAAAGGTGGACTCTTACCCTCCGTGTTGGACCCCCTCGCTGGCAGGGTCTATCCAGCATGCAGATTTTGCCCTCTGCAGGGACTGTATGTTGAGAAGATCTCCCCAGCAGCTGTCAGAGATGCTGTCTTCGGTCCGGGCTAATCCAAGTGAAACGCCTGGGGGGGGGGGGGGAGAAAGCTCTCTTGCTCCCAATATGGCAAAGAAAGAGAGCGGGGCTCCAATAGTGTAAAAAAGTTTCGAAATTTATTAATAAAAATAGTACAAGCCAAACCGGAGAGTGCACGCTCCGTAAGGTATGAAAAACAATTAAAAACAAGCCGGCATATAAAACTCGCAATAACCCGTGCATAACATGGGGCAATCGTGACGGCTTACGACGTAGCCACGCCCTACATGTTTCGTCATTAGTTGACGTCTTCAAAGGGGCACGGGCTACGTGTTAAGCCATCCCCTATATAGTATCTCAATGCGCACCAAGCCTCGTCTTCACCTCCGCTCCCAGGGAAGGAAAACCAAGCCTCTACCTGGTGCTCCCCAACGAATGGATGTTGCCAAGGTGACACGTTAAACAAAGAATTAAAATTAAAACGAAATTTAAACCACTCCAGTGGTGCTACTATCCCGCGCCACCTGGAGGAGAAGACTAGCATTACTAGACACTTAACATATCCTCCAGATGCTAGTTTAAAACGTAAAATTGGCAAGACAAAAAAGAGAAAAAGTTAAAGGTCTTAAAAGTGAACTCAATGTGATGGTTTAAATTAAAATGAAAAATGATAATAATAACAAGCAGTTATATATTTATATGGAAGTGTGTGAAAAGGGACTATATTGATCTCCATAGAAAAATTGCTATATTTAAAAATTATGTATGTTAGAGTCACACCATGAAAAATGGAGGCCCATCCATGAGTATGAAGAGCACTCGGTATCACAATAATGCGACCACACATTTAAAATGCATAATACATGAGCATATCGCTATACTACCCACTTCTCTAAAAAGTGCAAGGAGCCCGAACTACTCGATCCTTGAAATGTCACAGAGAGCTGACAAACTAACAGCATATGAAAGAGGAATAAATGATAGACCTTAATCCAATGGTTACTAAAAAAAAAAAAACAAACAAAGATGCAAAAAAGGGAAAAAGGACAAAAGAAAAAGAAAAAGGAAAAAGAGGGGCCAAGACATCATCTACGAGTTGTCAATGAACGCATTCAACTCGATGTCAACGTTTAAGCCTAAGGGCCTAAGAGAGCGGATCTTGTAAATCCACTCCATCTCAAGTCTAGAGATAGCCCGTTTTTTAGATCCCCCCCTCCATGGGAGTTTGAGTTTATCAATGCCCATAAATAAAGTACCACTAGGGTCTTTTTTGTGTTTGTCTAAATAGTGTTTGGAGACTGGGTGACCCAAAAAGCCCCTTCTGATATTTCCAATATGTTCCCCCAGTCTCACCTTTAGTGAACGAATCGTGCGGCCCACATAGTGGAGCCCACAAGGGCAAGTGAGTAGGTAAACCACATGAGTGGTAGAACATGTGATAAAGGATTTAATATGGAAATTAAACGAGGAATTATTGGTACTAAATTGACACACCTTTCTCTCTTTTAAAGCATTGATGGCACAAATCTCACAGTTTTTACATTTGAAATAACCTGTCATATGTTGAAAAAACATAGGTTTGTATACTGGAGGATCACATGCGACGGATACCCATCGTGAGCTGATAGAGGGGGCACCCCTAAAAACCAGCTGGGGTCTGTCAGGAAGGGACGGTCCAAGCAGAGGATCATTCTTAATAATGTGCCAGTGCTTGTTCAACATCCTGCTGACAGAAAAATGTTGACAGGAGTATCTTGTAATCAGGGGACAGACTAACTGACTGTCCTTCTGTACTTTAGGTTTATCGGTCAGGAGAACATCCCTGTCAAGAGATATAACCTGATTGAGCTTTTCAGTCAGGAACTGCACTTCATACCCCTTCTCTATAAATCTATCAGTCAAGATCCTAGACTGAGCGAGAAAGTCTGCGTTGGTAGAACAGTTCCTTTTTAATCTGATGTATTGACTTTTAGGGACAGAGTCCAGCCAGGCTTTATAATGGCAGCTGTCCCTTGGAATGAACGAATTACGGTTAGTGACCTTGAAGTAGGTAGAGGTGCATAGAGAGTTATTTTCACCTCGTATCTCCAGATCCAGAAAATGTATTTTTTCCTGGCTAGCCTCATATTTAAAAAATATACCCCTCTCGTTGGAATTGAGTCCATCCATAAAGGAACAGAGAGAGTCATGGGAGCCATCCCATAGGAGGAGGACGTCATCTATATACCTAGCCCACAGGACCAATTCGGGTCTCCGGTGGGCATAGATGACGTCCTCCTCCCATTTCCCCATAAAAAGGTTCGCCAGGCTGGGGGCAAATTTAGCCCCCATGGCTACTCCCTTAGTCTGGAGATAAAACTGTTTATTATGCCAAAAGAAATTGTGTGTAGTCGCATATTTTAAAAGATCCATAATGAAACGTTTTTGTCTTTTAGGTATAGAGGCGTCCTTATCCAGGAAATGTTTCACAGATTTGATACCCCAATCATGGGGGATGCTAGTGTATAGAGAAGTGACGTCGGCCGTCACAAGCCAGTGTCCTTCCCTATAATTGCTGGTCTTAAGTAGGTTAATGGTGTGTTTGGTGTCCTTAATATGTGCTGGCAGAAGTTGTACCAGTGGTTGGAGAAAACCGTCAATGTACTTACCTGCCCTAGATGTAATTGAGTCCATTCCACTAATGATGGGACGACCCGGAGGATGAATTGGGTCCTTGTGGACTTTGGGCAGGTAGTACATGACTGGGATTCTTGACGCAACCGGAATGAGAAAAGATTTCTCCTTCTTATTAATAACACCAGATTGGAAACCATTATCCACGATCCTTTCTAGTTCTTTTTTAAAACGGATTCTGGGATCCGATCTGAGGGGTTGGTAAGTATCCCTATCCCCAACCAGTTTTTCCAACTCAAGAAGGTAGTCTGACTTATCAAGGACTACAATACCCCCCCCCTTATCGGCTGGCTTTATTACAAGGTTCTTACGTTGACAAAGTGAATCCAAGCCCAACTGTAGTTCTCTCGTCATTTTCATATTCTGAACCTTCAAACGGTCAAGATCCCTCAGGAGGACATCCCTAAAAAGAGGCAGATAAGCCCCCCGGAGGGTTAAATAGGGACGCGTTAGCTAAACCCGAATGTCTACTGGTGTTAGGGCCAGCAGTCTGGGAGCTGATGGGGTTGGACAACATATATCTCCTGATATTTAGTTTCCTGGTAAATTTATGGATGTCCACTTTTCTAATGTTTTTTTTTTCCTCATTATCCCTGCATTACACTTTGTGGTAGGGTAACTTACTTCTGGTGCCTGGATATTTGAGGATTGAACATTGAGGTTTTCATTACCCTTGTTTTGTGTGTGCAGTATTGATTCCATCCAGTTGCATAGGTGGGTCCTCACTTTAGACATTGACAATAGGGAGTGGAGCCCTTTAGGTTAGAACCTCCCTCTCTGTTGTCGGGCCTCTTTTTCCGCCCTTTGGGAAACCTTTATATGATTTTTTGTTTATCTACTCTGATTTCTTTATAAATCCACACGCCCTAAATCTATAATGGACGTTTTTGAATATCGTTCCTCGCGGGTCATCGCTAAAGATGGGATTTTTGAAATTGGCGATGCACCGGAGAGTGATATTAGTGGTTTATTTATGAGATTGAAAAATCTCATGGTTTCAGAAATACATACCCAATGGGACATTCTGTTCTTGGGACAATACGTTACCGATTCAATGGTCCCAAGGAGTCTTAGATGGGAAGTCAGCCCCCAGAAAGGAGAGACTGACTTTCAAGATTGGTTCCAGTTCTTTAATGAAGCTGGAGGAAAACTCCTTCAGTTTTTGATTAAGAAAAAAACGATAAACTCGCTAGACTTGACGGTGAGATTAAAATAATCAAAGAAAAATTATCTCCCTTCAAAGATAGTGAGGAATATAAGGAAAAATCAATGAACCTTAAGAAAATATTGGAAAAAGAGGAAACCGAGCAAAAGATTAAAAAAAAGAAAAAATTTAGTAGGGATGTGGGGGACTACAAAAACAGGCTCCGTTTTTGTCTGGCAGAGTAAGATTGTAGCCGAAACGGCAGAAGTGGTGGGACGCTCCCCTGCTTCTGGTGGGGAAGCGATGTCTGTGGAAGCTGAGGAATACCAACGATTCCCTCTCCCAACACAGACTCAACAACCTTTAACCCCCAGGAGGGTTTCCTATAAGTCTCCGGTTAGACAGGGGAAACCTCCCCAACCTAAATCACGTCCCCGACCGTATAAGGAAACTGGGAAAAACCAGAAAAAGGGACCTAAAAATCACAAACCTAGTGAGCGCAATCAACACACTCAGGAACACTACTCACAGGAGTTTAGAGACCTTCCTTATAATTATGACTCCCCTAAGAGAGTCTATACTGACGATTACCCCTCCAGATACCCTATACCCACACAGAATCGATTTCACAGCTTGAGGGATGAGGGGTATCACCATGAAAATTATGACCATTATGGCTATAGAGGAGATTACCATTCTGGACCACGTACTCCAGGTAGGGGCCCTCAGAATGGAAGACCGTATTGGCACCAACCCCCCCGTCTCAAATTTGAGAGGGAGAGGGCTGGCAATCTCCCTATAGACATAGACAGGGCCAGTACTCCCAACCACAACATTAGGGTTTTCCCCGAGCCCATCAAAACCATCAAGGACCCATAGAAAAAAGAGAGGAGTCAGAGGGGGGAGGAAATCAAGGGGCAAAAAGAAAGCGGGTGTAAGTGGTAGGGGTATTTTTAACTTGAGTAAAACTCCCCTAACGGAGGCAGAGATTTCAATTTTAGATAAAGGACTTAAGTTCGTACCACCTAAAACACTCAACAAATTTGAAACTTATATGGACATCCATAAATTTACCAGGAAACTAAATATCAGGAGATATATGTTGTCCAACCCCATCAGCTCCCAGACTGCTGGCCCTAACACCAGTAGACATTCGGGTTTAGCTAACGCGTCCCTATTTAACCCTCCGGGGGGCTTATCTGCCTCTTTTTAGGGATGTCCTCCTGAGGGATCTTGACCGTTTGAAGGTTCAGAATATGAAAATGACGAGAGAACTACAGTTGGGCTTGGATTCACTTTGTCAACGTAAGGACCTTGTAATAAAGCCAGCCGATAAGGGGGGGGGGGGGGGTATTGTAGTCCTTGATAAGTCAGACTACCTTCTTGAGTTGGAAAAACTGGTTGGGGATAGGGATACTTACCAACCCCTCAGATCGGATCCCAGAATCCGTTTTAAAAAAGAACTAGAAAGGATCGTGGATCTGTTTCCAATCTGGTGTTATTAATAAGAAGGAGAAATCTTTTCTCATTCCGGTTGCGTCAAGAATCCCAGTCATGTACTACCTGCCCAAAGTCCACAAGGACCCAATTCATCCTCCGGGTCGTCCCATCATTAGTGGAATGGACTCAATTACATCTAGGGCAGGTAAGTACGGTTTTCTCCAACCACTGGTACAACTTCTGCCAGCACATATTAAGGACACCAAACACACCATTAACCTACTTAAGACCAGCAATTATAGGGAAGGACACTGGCTTGTGACGGCCGACGTCACTTCTCTATATACTAGCATCCCCCATGATTGGGGTATCAAATCTGTGAAACATTTCCTGGATAAGGACGCCTCTATACCTAAAAGACAAAAACGTTTCATTATGGATCTTTTAAAATATGCCACTACACACAATTTCTTTTGGCATAATAAACAGTTTTATCTCCAGACTAAGGGAGTAGCCATGGGGGCTAAATTTGCCCCCAGCCTGGCGAACCTTTTTATGGGGAAATGGGAGGAGGACGTCATCTATGCCCACCGGAGACCCGAATTGGTCCTGTGGGCTAGGTATATAGATGACGTCCTCCTCCTATGGGATGTCTCCCATGACTCTCTCTCTGTTCCTTTATGGATGGACTCAATTCCAACGAGAGGGGTATATTTTTTAAATATGAGGCTAGCCAGGAAAAAATACATTTTCTGGATCTGGAGATACGAGGTGAAAATAACTCTCTATGCACCTCTACCTACTTCAAGGTCACTGACCGTAATTCGTTCATTCCAAGGGACAGCTGCCATTATAAAGCCTGGCTGGACTCTGTCCCTAAAAGTCAATACATCAGATTAAAAAGGAACTGTTCTACCAACACAGACTTTCTCGCTCAGTCTAGGATCTTGACTGATAGATTTATAGAGAAGGGGTATGAAGTGCAGTTCCTGACTGAAAAGCTCAATCAGGTTATATCTCTTGACAGGGATGTTCTCCTGACCGATAAACCTAAAGTACAGAGGGACAGTCAGTTAGTCTGTCCCCTGATTACAAGATACTCCTGTCAACATTTTTCTGTCAGGAGGATGTTGAACAAGCACTGGCACATTATTAAGAATGATCCTCTGCTTGGACCGTCCCTTTCTGACAGACCCCAGCTGGTTTTTAGGGGTGCCCCCTCTATCAGCTCACGGGTGGTATCCGCCGCATGTGATCCTCCAGTATACAAACCTATGTTTTTTCAACATATGACAGGTTATTTCAAATGTAAAAACTGTGAGGTTTGTGCCATCAATGCTTTAAAAGAGAGAAAGGTGTTGCAATTTAGTACCAATAATTCCTCGTTTAATTTCCATATTAAATCCTTTATCACATGTTCTACCACTCATGTGGTTTACCTACTCACTTGCCCTTGTGGGCTCCACTATGTGGGCTGCACGATTCGTTCACTAAAGGTGAGACTGAGGAAACATATTGGAAATATCAGAAGGGGCTTTTTGGGTCACCCAGTCTCCAAACACTATTTAGACAAACACAAAAAAGACCCTAGTGGTACTTTATTTATGGGCATTGATAAACTCAAACTCCCATGGAGGGGGGGGATCTAAAAAACGGGCTATCTCTAGACTTGAGATGGAGTGGATTTACAAGATCCACTCTCTTAGGCCCTTAGGCTTAAACGTTGACATCGAGTTGAATGCGTTCATTGACAACTCGTAGGTGATGTCTTGGCCCCTCTTTTTCCTTTTTCTTTTTCTTTTGTCCTTTTTCCCTTTTTTGCATCTTTGTTTTTTTTGTTTTTTTTTTTTTCTAGTAACCATTGGATTGAGGTCTATCATTTATTCCTCTTTCATATGCTGTTAGTTTGTCAGCTCTCTGTGACATTTCAAGGATCGAGTAGTTTGGTCTCCTTGCGCTTTTTTTTAGAGAAGTGGGTAGTATAGCGATATGCTCATGTATTATGCATTTTAAATGTGTGGTCGCATTATTGTGATACCGAGTGCTCTTCATACTCATGGATGGGCCTCCATTTTTCATGGTGTGACTCTAACATACATAATTTTTAAATATAGCAATTTTTCTATGGAGATCAATATAGTCCCTTTTCACACATTTCCATATAAATATATAACTGCTTGTTATTATTATCATTTTTCATTTTAATTTAAACCATCACATTGAGTTCACTTTTAAGACCTTTAACTTTTTCTTTTTTTTGTCTTGCCAATTTAACGTTTTAAACTAGCATCTGGAGGATATGTTAAGTGTCTAGTAATGCTAGTCTTCTCCTCCAGGTGGCGCGGGATAGTAGCACCACTGGAGTGGTTTAAATTTCGTTTTAATTTTAATTCTTTGTTTAACGTGTCACCTTGGCAACATCCATTCTTTGGGGAGCACCAGGTAGAGGCTTGGTTTTCCTTCCCTGGGAGCGGAGGTGAAGACGAGGCTTGGTGCGCATTGAGATACTATATAGGGGATGGCTTAACACGTAGCCCGTGCCCCTTTGAAGACGTCAACTAATGACGAAACATGTAGGGCGTGGCTACGTCGTAAGCCGTCACGATTGCCCCATGTTATGCACGGGTTATTGCGAGTTTTATATGCCGGCTTGTTTTTAATTGTTTTTCATACCTTACGGAGCGTGCACTCTCCGGTTTGGCTTGTACTATTTTTATTAATACATTTTGAAACTTTTTTACAATATTGGAGCCCCGCTCTCTTTCTTTGCCATATTGGGAGCAAGAGAGCTTTCTTCCCCCCCCCCCCAGGTGTTTCACTTGGATTAGCCCAGACCGAAGACAGCATCTCTGACAGCTGCTGGGGAGATCTTCTCAACATACGGTCCCTGCAGAGGGCAAAATCTGTATGCTGGATAGACCCTGCCAGCGAGGGGGTCCAACACGGAGGGTAAGAGTCCACCTTTACTACTATCACTGATTGGAGTCATCGCCAGCGGTGTTGTACTACCTTGCACATCCTTCTCTTTTGTCGACCTACTCATAGAGATATTGGTGGTGGCAAAGCTGCATTGTGGATGGAAGTGCTTTTATTGATGAACTTTCCATGTCTGAATTCACGGATTAGGATCTGTATTTTTCACGTTTTCACATTTTTTGTACTTCATATGTACATCTTTTACGAGTTTTATTTTGCCATTTTATCACATGATTTGCACGTATACACTCATGTTATTTATTGAGTTATTCATTTGTTCTCAGTAGATTGTGGTTTTCACTATTACTTATATGCATTTATATTTGTGCATTTTCACATTGTTAGTGCACTTTTTATTTTTTATTTATTAGTTCGGGTTTTGAATCATGTGTTGGGGTTTCAGTCCCCCTAAATGAATGAATGATTTGTATAGCGCTGCAAATTCGAACTGAATCGCTTCAAGGCGCTAGATCCGTCCTGTTCCATAGCCATGGTCCTTGGACTGAGACCCGGACATATTACCTGGACCAGGCTGTGGTTCCCCAGGTAACCGAGATAGTCATAAACAAATCTGTTGCCCTCGTAGGTGGCTGTTTGGCCTCACTGAAGGGTGATGATGTCAGCAAGGGCAATTTGGCCACACCCACTAGCGTGCTCTGAGCGCTACATTACCACTCTCCTTGGGGCACCCAAATATGTCTGTGTAATGCTAACCCGGTAAACTCCCGGACTTCTACAGGACAGCCATGCAGGGAAAAGCATCCAGCAAGATGCCACATCTGCACGGATAAGAGCGCCGTCTCCTATGGCAACAGTCTCCAACAGTTTCCAATACAAGTGTAACAGTTGCTTCAGGTAATTAAGGCGAGTTCAAAACAGAATCTTGTGCCACTCTTATCAATAATAAAGACATTTGGCATTACCTGTTAGCTGTATACTCCTCCAGGCAGTGTCTACTCACCAGCCTCCTGGGTATAGATACTGCTCCACGGGCCCTGTAGGACTCTTGCTGGGGCGCTGGCTCTGGGGAAGAGGATCAGAGACGTCTTCCTTGGAGCTTTTCTCCTGAGTGGGAGCGCCATTTTTTTCTTTACACTGGGCATGGTCGTACTGCTTGCTGAAGTCCCCGGCTGATATTCCAATGGGACCCTTTGGGCGGGTGGCTGGGCTGAGGTAAACTCAGACAAGGAATCTCATACTACCTTCTTTAGTAATGATGAGACTTGCGCAGTGTCCTGTTCCCTGTCTACTGCAGACTCCTCTAGACAGTCTTTGCACACCAATTTATTTGATAGGGGGACTGCGCCATAAGCCCAGCTTGATCTCTTGCTGGGACGCCTGTATTGCTCTGGAGAAGAAGAGGCGCGACGTGCTCTTTTGGAATTTTTTTTTTTTTTGACCGGGAGCGATGTCTGGAGCTAAGCTCCTTTGGAGAACGCCTATCCTCTCTTGTTGTTTAACTCCGAGAGCAAGAGCGTGCGGAGCTGAAACATATCAAAGCAAACCGCATTAGAGGGCACTCTTTTAAGGACACCTGAAAACTTACCAACTGGTGGTCCCCCTACCTTAAGTATTGAGGGTCTTACATAAGTGGTGGCTGACTCATGGTAGTAGAGAATAAGGGACGGCCAGCGGAAAAAGAGAGATAGCTGAAAAGAGAAACAGAGGGATGGAGATTGCTAGTAATCTTCTAACATGAAAGTCTGAAAACTACAACAAAGCAAACAGCTGAAACAAAGCAAAGGAAAAGAATGTACCCTTTTTTTTTTTTTTAAAGTACAGAAAATTTTCCTAACAGTAGATGGCGACACAGAAGGTTGCTGAGACTGGATCCAGAAACAAACTTCATAGTCTAAAGACAGTCAGGAGGCTGTATATTGCCCATCCCACAGCAGCCCACTGACACTCTTAGATGATCCTGGGACAGGCAGAACCCGCCCCCAGACTCCTCCTGTTGTTTGTGGGCAAAACTAATCACTTTGCCCAGAACCAAAATGGCGCTCAGAGCTTCCGTTGGTCAGTGCTCATGTGCGGACCGGGCGCATCCCTATGACATCATCGGGAGCTCCCTAGGCCAATAAATACGGCGCTGGGCAGCTGCCCCATGCCTATAGGGAGACCCTGACACTTACTGCACGGTGCGACCCGCTCCTCGCTCACCCTGAACCTACTAAAAGGCAAATAAGAAAGGAGAAGAGCAGGAACTGAATAAAACAGGTAAAGAAATAGCCTAACGGACAAGAAAGCCCCTAGAAAAGGAAATGACAGGCTGGCCCCCTCAAAGTTCCTGGAATCAAGTCATGCTGCATGGCAGATTTAGTAGCTGTGTGAAGTTGGCACCCCATGTTTGTAAAACCTGAATAAAAATATACCATTCGTTTGTGCCGCGTTTGTGCTGATTTGTGCCGGTTCGGTTTCTGAGATATTAAACATTAAATTCAATGGAAGCCCCTCCCACTTTGCACCCCATGTCCCTGAATTTTAAAAACAAACGTGCCATTCCATTGTGCCGCGTTTGTGCTGGTTTGTGCCACAAAAATAAACGTTTGTGCTGCTTTGGTTGCGGAGATATTGTTCGTTACAGTTGCTGCAACCCCGCCCACTTTGCACCCCATGTCCCTGAATTTTAAAAACAAGCATGCCATTCGTTTGTGCTGGTTTGTGCCGCAAAAATAAACTTTTGTGCCGCTTTGGTTGCGGAGATATTGTGCGTTATAGTTGCTGCAACCCTGCCCACTTTGCACCCCATGTTCCTGAATTTTAAAAACAAACGCGCTATTCGTTTGTGCTGCGTTTGTGCTGGTTTGTGCTGCAAAAATAAACGTTTGTGCCGCTTTGTTTGCAGAGATATTGTGCGTTATAGTTGCGGCAACCCCGCCCACTTTGCACCCCATGTTCCTGAATTTTAAAAACAAACATGCCATTCGTTTGTGCCGCGTTTGTGCTGGTTTGTGCCGCAAAAATAAATGTTTGTGCCGCTTTGGTTGCGGAGATATTGTGCGTTATAGTTGCTGCAACCCCGCCCACTTTGCACCCCATGTTCCTGAATTTTAAAAACAAACGCGCCATTCGTTTGTGCCGGGTTTGTGCCGCAAAAATAAACGTTTGTGCCACTTTGGTTGCGGAGATATTATGCGTTATAGTTGCGGCAACCCCACCCACTTTGCACCCCATGTTCCTGAATTTTAAAAACAAACATGCCATTCGTTTGTGCCGCGTTTGTGCTGGTTTGTGATGCAAAAATAAACGTTTGTGCCGCTTTGGTTGCGGAGATATTGTGCATTATAGTTGCTGCAACCCCGCCCACTTTGTACCCCATGTTCCTGAATTTTAAAAACAAATGTGCCATTCATTTGTGCCGGGTTTGTGCTGGTTTGTGCCGCAAAAATAAACTTTTGTGCCGCTTTGGTTGCGGAGATATTATGCGTTATAGTTGCTGCAACCCCGCCCACTTTGCACCCCATGTTCCTGAATTTTAAAAACAAACATGCCATTCGTTTGTGCCGCGTTTGTGTTGGTTTGTGCCGCAAAAATAAATGTTTGTGCCACTTTGGTTGCGGAGATATTGTGCGTTATAGTTGCTGCAACCCCACCCACTTTGCACCCCATGTTCCTGAATTTTAAAAACAAACATGCCATTCGTTTGTGCCGTGTTTGTGCTGGTTTGTGACACAAAAATAAATGTTTGTGCCGCTTTGGTTGCGGAGATATTGTGCATTATAGTTGCGGCAACCCCACCCACTTTGCACCCCATGTTCCTGAATTTTAAAAATAAACATGTCATTCGTTTGTGCCACGTTTGTGCTGGTTTGTGATGCAAAAATAAATGTTTGTGTCGCTTTGGTTGCGGAGATATTGTGCGTTATAGTTGCTGCAACCCCGCCCACTTTACACCCCATGTTCCTGAATTTTAAAAACAAACATGCCATTAGTTTGTGCCGTGTTTGTGCTGGTTTGTGACACAAAAATAAATGTTTGTGCCGCTTTGGTTGCGGAGATATTGTGCATTATAGTTGCGGCAACCCCGCCCACTTTGCACCCCATGTTCCTGAATTTTAAAAACAAACATGCCATTCGTTTGTGCTGGTTTGTGCCGCAAAAATAAATGTGTCGCTTTGGTTGCGGAGATATTGTGCGTTATAGTTGCTGCAACCCCGCCCACATTGCACCCCATGTTCCTGAATTTTAAAAACAAACACACCATTCATTTGTGCCGGGTTTGTGCTGGTTTGTGCCGCAAAAATAAACGTTTGTGCCGCTTTGGTTGCGGAGATATTATGCGTTATAGTTGCTGCAACCCCGCCCACTTTGCACCCCATGTTCCTGAATTTTAAAAACAAACATGCCATTCGTTTGTGCCTCGTTTGTGCTGGTTTGTGCCACAAAAATAAATGTTTGTGTCGCTTTGGTTGCGGAGATATTGTGCGTTATAGTTGCTGCAAACCCGCCCACTTTGCACCCCATGTTCCTGAATTTTAAAAACAAACACGCCATTCATTTGTGCCGGGTTTGTGCTGGTTTGTGCCGCAAAAATAAACGTTTGTGCCGCTTTGGTTGCGGAGATATTATGCGTTATAGTTGCTGCAACCCCGCCCACTTTGCACCCCATGTTCCTGAATTTTAAAAACAAACATGCCATTCGTTTGTGCCTCGTTTGTGCTGGTTTGTGCCGCAAAAATAAATGTTTGTGTCGCTTTGGTTGCGGAGATATTGTGCGTTATAGTTGCTGCAAACCCGCCCACTTTGCACCCCATGTTCCTGAATTTTAAAAACAAACACGCCATTCATTTGTGCCGGGTTTGTGCTGGTTTGTGCCGCAAAAATAAACGTTTGTGCCGCTTTGGTTGCGGAGATATTATGCGTTATAGTTGCTGCAACCCCGCCCACTTTGCACCCCATGTTCCTGAATTTTAAAAACAAACATGCCATTCGTTTGTGCCTCGTTTGTGCTGGTTTGTGCCGCAAAAATAAATGTTTGTGTCGCTTTGGTTGCGGAGATATTGTGCGTTATAGTTGCTGCAAACCCGCCCACTTTGCACCCCATGTTCCTGAATTTTAAAAACAAACACGCCATTCATTTGTGCCGGGTTTGTGCTGGTTTGTGCCACAAAAATAAACGTTTGTGCCGCTTTGGTTGCGGAGATATTATGCGTTATAGTTGCTGCAACCCCGCCCACTTTGCACCCCATGTTCCTGAATTTTAAAAACAAACATGCCATTCGTTTGTGCCTCGTTTGTGCTGGTTTGTGCCGCAAAAATAAATGTTTGTGTCGCTTTGGTTGCGGAGATATTGTGCGTTATAGTTGCTGCAACCCCGCCCACTTTGCACCCCATGTTCCTGAATTTTAAAAACAAACATGCCATTCATTTGTGTCTCATTTGTGCTGGTTTGTGCCGCAAAAATAAATGTTTGTGCCGCTTTGGTTGCAGAGATATTGTGCGTTATAGTTGCTGCAACCCCGCCCACTTTGCACCCCATGTTCCTGAATTTTAAAAACAAACATGCCATTCGTTTGTGTCTCATTTGTGCTGGTTTGTGCCGCAAAAATAAATGTTTGTGCCGCTTTGGTTGCAGAGACATATTGCGTTATAGTTGCTGCAATCCCGCCCACATTGCACCCCATGTTCCTGAATTTTAAAAACAAACGCGTCATTCGTTTGTGCCGGGTTTGTGCTGGTTTGTGCCGCAAAAATAAACGTTTGTGCCGCTTTGGTTGCAGAGATATTATGCGTTATTGTTGCTGCTACCCCGCCCACATTGCACCCCATGTTCCTTAATTTTAAAAACAAACGCGCCATTCGTGTGTGCCGCAAAAATAAAAGTTTGTGCCGCTTTGGTTGCGGAGATATTGTGCGTTATAGTTGCTGCAACCCCGCCCACTTTGCACCCCATGTTCCTGAATTTTAAAAACAAACATGCCATTCATTTGTGCCGGGTTTGTGCTGGTTTGTGCCGCAAAAATAGATGTTTGTGCCGCTTTGGTTGCGGAGATATTGTGCGTTATAGTTGCTGCAACCCCGCCCACTTTGTACCCCATGTTCCTGAATTTTAAAAACAAATGTGCCATTCGTTTGTGCCGGGTTTGTGCTGGTTTGTGCCGCAAAAATAAACGTTTGTGCCGCTTTGGTTGCGGAGATATTATGCGTTATAGTTGCTGCAACCCCGCCCACTTTGCACCCCATGTTCCTGAATTTTAAAAACAAACATGCCATTCGTTTGTGTCTCGTTTGTGCTGGTTTGTGCCGCAAAAATAAATGTTTGTGCCGCTTTGGTTGCAGAGATATTGTGCGTTATAGTTGCTGCAACCCCGTCCACATTGCACCCCATGTTCCTGAATTTTAAAAACAAACACGCCATTCATTTGTGCCAGGTTTGTGCTGCAAAAATAAATGTTTGTGCCACTTTGGTTGCAGAGACATATTGCGTTATAGTTGCTGCAACCCCGCCCACATTGCACCCCATGTTTCTGAATTTTAAAAACAAACGTGCCATTCGTTTGTGCCGGGTTTGTGCTGGTTTGTGCTGCAAAAATAAACGTTTGTGCCGCTTTGGTTGCAGAGATATTATGCGTTATTGTTGCTGCTACCCCGCCCACATTGCACCCCATGTTCCTTAATTTTAAAAACAAACGCGCCATTCGTGTGTGCCGCAAAAATAAAAGTTTGTGCCGCTTTGGTTGCGGAGATATTGTGCGTTATAGTTGCTGCAACCCCGCCCACTTTGCACCCCATGTTCCTGAATTTTAAAAACAAACGCACCATTCGTTTGTGCCGCATTTGTGCCGCTTTGGTTTCGGAGATATTGAGTGGTATATGTTGTCAAACCACATTGACTTTGCACCTCGTTATTAAATCTTACATACAACTAGATTTATTTGTTAGCAGTTTGTGCAGATTTGGTGGATATTGTACATGATGTTTTTCTTCACATGTGTAGTTTTGCCACCCCCACAGGGTTCCCCCCCTTTCCGATTCTCTAGTGCTGACTGGAAGAACAGACGGGGAGGGGGCGGGCACAGCTGGCTCTGGCTCTAGTGAATTTTTTTTTTAACCGCTTGCTGCCCGCCGGCTGTCATATGACGGCCAGGCTGCGCGGCTCTCGTTCTGGGAGGGCATCATATGATGCTCTCGCCTTCCCAGCCCACCAGGCTCGCCTTCCTGGCCCACCAGGGGGCGTGTGTGCGTCACCGACGGCAATCGCGCGCGCCCGTTGTGTCACTGGGGACCCGATGCGTGTGCCCAGCAGCCGAGATGTTTGCCGGGCACCCGCGATTGCCCGGTAACACAGCAGGACAGTGGATCTGTGTGTGTAAACACACAGATCCACGTCCTGTCAGAGGAGAGATGGAGAGATGATGGTGTTCCCAGTACAGAGGAACACCGATCGGTCTTCTCCCCTTGTGAATCCCCTCCCCCTACAGTTAGAATCACTTCCTAGGAACATAATTAACTCCTCGATCTCCCCCTAGTGTTAACCCCTTCCCTACTAGTAACATTTATACAGTAATCAGTGCAATTTTATAGTACGGATCGCTATATAAATGTGAATGGTCCCAAAAATGTGTCAAAATTGTCCGATCTGCCCACCACAATATTGCAGATCGCCGCCATTACTAGTAAAAAAATAATAATAATAAAAATGCCATAAATCCTTCCCCTATTTTGTAGACGCTATAACTTTTGTGCAAACCAATCAATATACGCTTATTGTGATTTTTTTTTTTTAACAAAAATGTGGAAGAATACATATTGCCCTAAACTTTGGAAAAATTTTGTTTTTAAAAAAAAAAATTGGATATTTATTATAGCAAAAAGTAAAAAATAATGTTTTTTTTTCAAAATTGTCACTATTTTTTGTTTTTATAGCGCAAAAAATAAAAACCGCAGAGGTGATCAAATACCACCAAAAGAAAGCTCTATTTGTGGGGGAAAAAATGATGATAATTTCATTTGGGTACAGTGTTGTATTACCGTGCATTTGTCATTCAAAATGTGACAGCGCTGAAAGCTTGAAAAATGGCCTGGGCAGGAAGGGGGTGAAAGTGCCCAGTATTGAGGTGGTTAAATAAGGATTTTTCAAAAACCTGTGTTGTGTTGTTTTTTTTTTTTCCAATAAAGGACTTTTTATATGGTGTTGTGTGTTTGACGGGCTGGAGCATGTTCGTTCGTCCCAGCTACATGCGGTCGTTCCTTTGGTTGCCTTCGACTGCTGTAGGTGCTTTTTGGCATAGTGCGTACAGCAACCATTCAGGGTTTAACCAGGCTCAGCGAGCTGAAAGCTCATTATGTAATACTGGGATCAAAGCCCCCGCTGCGGTGCCGGTACACAGCACCGGCCGGCGACATGTTGTCCTGGAGATACTTACGGGTATCGTGGCTCCGGCGCTGTGATTGGCCGGAGCCGCGATGACGTCATTCCCGCGTGCGGGAGCTGCCAGTCATGACCTCCTTTTGAAACGACATGCGCACGTCTCTTTTGTAATAATTGTAATAATTCTTTTTTCTTGAAACTTGGCTTACCACACTCACAAGCAAGCACTTATAACTTGCAACATAAAGCATGCTAATAGAGGTTCAGATGTGGCAAGTGCATTAAAATCTACAATGCTGCGGCCTTTCACAGACATGTTTACATGTTTAGAAATAAAACAATTTAAATATCAAATTTTATACGTCCTACCATAGGAATAATACTGAATTTCAAATTAAGTCAATGTAGTGTAAACTGTGCAATATTTTATGAAAAGCCACTTATATTTATTTATTGTAGACCCTGTTTAACCACTTCAATACCAGGCACTTAGACACCTTCCCACCCAGGCCAATTTTCAGCTTTCAGCGCTGTCGCAATTTGAATGACAATTGCGCGGTCATGCTACACTGTACCCAAACAAATTTTTTATCATTTTGTTCCCACAAATAGAGTTTTCTTTTGGTGGTATTTGATCACCTCTGCGGTTTTTATTTTTTGCGCAACAAATAAAAAAAGACAGAAAATTTTGAAAAAAAACAAGTTTTTCTTTGTTTCTGTTAAAACTTTTTGTAAATAAGTACGTTTTCTTCTTCAATGACGGGCACTCATATGGCTGCACTGACAGGCACTGATACGGCGGCACTGATGGGCACCAATGAGGTGGCACTGATGAGGTGGCACTGACGGGCACTGACGGGCACTGATAGGCAGCACTGATGGGCACTGATAGGTGGCACTGGTATGCGGCACTGTTGGGCACTCATAGGTGGCACCGATGGGCACTCATAGGCGGCACTGATGGGTACTCATAGGTGGCATTGATGGGCACTCGTAGGTGGCATTGATGGTTACTTATGGGTGGCACTGATAGTTGGTACAGATGGGCACTGATAGATGGGCACAGATGGGCACTGACAGGTGGCACGAATGGACACTCATGGGTGGCACTGATGACACTGCTTGTTTGCAGTGATGCCCCTAAGGGTGGCATTGCTGGGCATCACTGCAACATAATGGTGCCAATCAGTGCCCATTTGTGGGCACTGATTGGCACAGATTTGGCACACTGGGCACATATGGATGGCCATGGGGTACATACCTGGCCATCCACATGTTGCCCCTTCCCTGGTGGTCCTAGTGGCGATCCCTGGTGGTCCAGTGTGGTGATCTGCGGGGGGGCTGCGCTGATAAACAATCAGCGCAGACCCCCCCTGCCAGGAAAGCCGCTGATCGGCTCTCCTCTACTCGCGTCTGTCAGACACGAGTGAGGAAGAGCCGATCAACGGCTCTTCCTATTGACAGCGTGATCAGCCGTGATTGGACACGGCTGATCACGTGGTAAAGCGCCTCCGCCGGAGGCTCTTTACCAAGATCGGTGTAGCGCTGCGGCATGTTATCCTGCTGGACGTCATATGATGTCCAGTCAGGATAACAGAACCACTTCCCGGACGTCAATCCGACATAGGGCGGGCGGGAAGTGGTTAAGGCCTCATTCACACAGGCAAAAAATTTTGTACTAATTTGTGTAGTGGTAATTTCTGTGTTCATCTGTATGCTGCACGTGCAAATACATGGCTCCATGCACACAGCTGCATATAGGACTGTTTTTTTGCATTGCTAACAAATGTACACAGAAAAAGCAATAAGGGTGCATCTGGGTCTGCAAATCATGCACGTTTTCCATATGTACGCATGTGTATTTGCCTAAACACACATATGCATTTAAAGTTTGCTATACATGACTGATGTATAACTCCCCCATAAACTATATTACCCCACCCAAACGACTTCATTAACCGAGACCACACCGTGCTCATGGGGTAACAAAGGCCGTAGCAGCCTACTTTATTTAACAAAAATAATGAGTCAAATATCAACATATAAAACGTATAAGTAGAAAAACATATCTGTTATAAACCTATGAAAATCTAACGTTGGTCTGAGCAGGAAATTAGTAAACCTCTGTGTTAATAAACCTTCTTGCACTGCAGTCCCTCTCAAATGTATTATCCCTGCCTCAAGCCGACCAGCTGGCTCAAAGACTACCCCTGACCGCAGTGCCCCATTCTCACTTCCCGGCTAACCTCCGTTAACCGGGAACCACCATCAGGACCCCTCCAACGATAGTCCCGATCTCATCCTTCTGATATCTTCTTTCCCTGCACAGACCAACGTCCGCCACCACTACGACATCCTAGCGCCATTACCTATGAAGAAAAAACAGAGAAAACACTTCCCGATCGAAACAACCTCTATCCCTAGGGAGGGTGGGTGGGAACTTTCCCCCACGCTTTGGTGACTCATCCCAGGCGGGGGCCCCCTTATCAATATTCCTACAGCCCCTCCCCCTCGGCTCTATACTCACCACCCCTAATCAGAGAAGTTAATTCCCTGTTAACCCTGTCATGCCCGCCCTACGCTTATTTGCTTGGTTGCTATTGCTCCGGGCTTTCTTGACTGATGTATAACAGATGTGTTTAACTCCCCCATAAACTATATTACCCCACTCAAACGACTTCATTAACCGAGACCACACCGTGCTCATGGGGTAACAAAGGCCGTAGCAGCCTACTTTATTTAACAAAAATAATGAGTCAAATATCAACATATAAAACGTATAAGTAGAAAAACATATCTGTTATAAACCTATGAAAATCTAACGTTGGTCTGAGCAGGAAATTAGTAAACCTCTGTGTTAATAAACCTTCTTGCACTGCAGTCCCTCTCAAATGTATTATCCCTGCCTCAAGCTGACCAGCTGGCTCAAAGACTACCCCTGACCGCAGTGCCCCATTCTCACTTCCCGGCTAACCTCCGTTAACCGGGAACCACCATCAGGACCCCTCCAACGATAGTCCCGATCTCATCCTTCTGATATCTTCTTTCCCTGCACAGACCAACGTCCGCCACAGCATGCAAGGGTAATTCCCTTACCCTTGGATGCCCCTCCACACCCGAAGCGCTCGTTGTATACCATCCTGAAGGCCCAAAGCCCACATATCTATGCCTACCTCGTTTAAATGGACCCCATCTTTTTTCAAGTATCTCCAGGTCTCAAATTCCAGCTCTAGGTGACGTATTGCCAGCCCTCCTTTCTGTACCATGAATTTGCTAACTTCCCTATTAATCTTTCTCCTGGCTCTATTAATACCTTCCACTGATCTGGCCATTCTCCATGTCATACGCGCCACTATATCTGACCATACAACGACCATATCAGGAAATTGCTCCATCAAGCGGTCAATATCTGCTTTGATGTCCCGTGTAATGTCTAACATGGACCTAATCCCCAAATCATTGCCGCCCACATGTAATACTAACACATCAGGCGGTCTGTCCCTAGCTGCATAACGCTGCACCTCAGGAACCAACCGGCCCCATAACATTCCCGGGACTCCAAACCATTTTATGTAGGCTTCCTTTCTATCAAAACCCAACTGCCTACCCTCGTACCTCACGTCCCCTCTCCGTGCCCCCCAGCAGACATAGGAATGGCCCATGATCCAGACCATCCCGGTCGCCGAACCTGAAAATAAAGAGGAAAAAACAACATACACTATAGTACGACCATCATTTTCAAAACCATACCCGGGCAGACTGAAGAGTCCTACCCACTTGATTACCTCACAAACCTACCACTAGGTGGGGCCTAACGTAAGACCTGAACCTGTTCGACTCCCACCGCCCAATCCTTTTCACCGCCTCCATATCCATCCCTTGCCTTGCTGCTTCTGTTGCTGCTCCTATCCTGAATGAGTGGGATGAAAAAGCTTTGCCATCCAAACCCAACTGCTCCAAGCATTTTCGAAATATAGCCCCAAACTGAAAACGTGACAACGGCGTTCCGTCCTCGTGTACCAAAAACGCGCCCAGCCCCGCCGGGCGAACCCTCATGAAAACCTTTACTGCTTCCATTGGGCATAAAGGCGAACCCGGAATTGGAAACACCTGAACCAGTTTCCCCTTCCCTTCTTGATCCGTTTTTGATTTTTTAAACCACAAGGACAACCTTCCCCTGCTGCACTCCACCTCCTGGCTCCCAATTCCCCCATGTATTTTCTTTGAAGGGCTGACCAGTTCCCCAATTCTAAATGCCCCAAAAAACGCCAACAAAAACGCGACTGTAAATAATTTTATCTCAAATTCCGATGAACACACCTCCCGCAACTTGGCTACTATACCCTTGAGAATCTCAAATGTCACGGGCTTCCTGGTATCCTTCCGAATCACCGATCGCCTGTAACCTTTTACGGCCTGCCTCACCCAGAAATCTTTTGTAAAATCAGGCTGCCCCTGTAGTTTGAACAAGAAGGCTAAACCTGACAGTTGCGTATTCACTACAGATGCAGACACCCCCTCCTCCATTTTCCTGGCTACGTAGTATAAAACGAGTGAACGTCCTGCTTGCCCATTCGGATCCTCACCCACCTCTTGCACGAACGCCAACCACTCTTTCCAGACCCTCGTGTAGGCTGACCACGTAGACCCACTTACCGACCGCTTTATCCATCCCGTGATGATTCCAACGCTATCTCCCACAACCATTCGGGACAAGGCACTCCTTGTTGCTCCGCGTCCGGCGCCAACTCTCGGAACCTGTCCCACTGGAAGCGAGATAATGCGTCAGCTATCACATTTTCTACTCCTGGCAGGTGGACAGCGTGAATGAAAACATTCAGCTGTAAGCATCTCAGCACCAAATGTTGAAGTAATCTAATAACCGGCGGAGAAGACGCCGTGTTCTTATTGATTACCTGCACTACCCCCAAATTGTCCCCATGGAAACGCACCTTCAGATCCCTGAAAGATGCTCCCCATAATTCCACTGCAAGCACTACTGGAAATAGTTCCAACAGCACCAAATTCTTCGTGAAACCCGCCGCTATCCAGGACTGTGGCCAGGGGCCTGCACTCCATTGTCCCTGGAAGAAAGCTCCAAACCCTGAGGACCCCGCTGCGTCCGTAAAGAGCTCCAGGTCGAAATTACTGACCGGTCCTGCCATCCACAATGCTCGTCCATTGAACGACTCCAAAAAGGTATGCCATACCCTCAGGTCGTCCCTATGTGCCTTGACCAAGCGTACAAAATGTCTCGGGGACTTAATGCCACTCGTGCTAGCTGCCAGACGACGACAGAACACCCTCCCCATAGGTAAAATGCGACAGGCAAAATTGAGCTTGCCTAACACCGATTGCAATACGCGCAATTGCACTTTTCGCAATCCAATCAGCCGCGCAACCTCTGTTTTCAGGTCTGCCAACTTTGCCGCCGGCAACCTACATTCCATGGCTTCTGAATCCAGGACAATGCCTAGAAACGTAATCACCGTACAAGGTCCCTCAGTTTTGTCAGGCGCCAATGGAATGCCAAACCTGTCTGCTATGTGTTCCAGCGTAGCCAAGAGCACCGCGCAGATCCTCGACTCAGCTGGTCCTATGCATAGGAAGTCATCCAGGTAATGAATTATAGAATTCAAACCCGAAACCTCCCTTACCACCCAATCAACGAAAGAGCTGAATTGCTCAAATATCGCACATGATATAGAGCAACCCATCGGAAGGCATTGGTCGACGTAGAACTCATCGTCCCATTGACATCCGAGCAACCTAAAACTTTCAGGATGCACTGGTAGCAGCCTAAAAGCCGATTCAATATCAACCTTAGCCAACAGTGCCCCTTTTCTGCACCCACCCTACGGCTGCATCAAATGACGTATATGTCACTGAGCACGCTTCCTGATCTATGGCGTCATTAACCGACCCCCCTTTTAGAAAGGACAGGTGATGGATGAGTCTGAATTTATTGGGTTCCTTCTTCGGCACTACCCCCAGTGGTGACACCACCAGATCAGCCAAAGGTGCCGACGAGAACGGCCCCGCCATCCTTCCCATTGCAACCTCCTTACGTAGTTTTTCACTAACCACGTCCGGGTGTTGCAAAGCGGACCGGAGATTGGGTGGAACGGGAGGAACTACCGCCAGTGAACAGGGGATCCGGAAGCCTACGGAGAAACCTTCTTCCAATAATTTTGCCGCTTTCTTATCCGGATACCTACCGAGAAACAGCCGCATCCTTCCCACTCTCACCGGAGTCCTCCCTCTTGTGTCCAGTTTCCCCTGAGCGACCCTTAGCTTGTTTGAAGCATTTGGATGCCGAGTGGGCTCCATTGCACCCCGAACACTCATGCTTGAACCTACAAGAACTACCGAACTTGCATGTTCCTGAGTTATACTGCCAGCACACCCCTTTTTTGTTTCCGGCCGACTGTCCCTGTGCTGAAGGTCCACCGGCCCCTCCCTGAAAAAACTGGTTTGGTGCCCGCGCAGAGGTCATTAAATGCATCCATAGGCTTATATCCTTGTGGTCCCAGCGTAGCTCTTTCCGCACCGCCCTCCGTTGCCGAAACTGCTCATCATACCTCAGCCACGCAGTCCCACCATAAACTCTATACGCTTCCCCAATAGAATCCTGATAACAAAACAGCGCCGAACAATGTTCGGGTTGTTTTTCCCCAATGACACTTGCCATTATGGCGAACGCCTGCAGCCAATTGGTAAATGTACGCGGGATTAACCTGTATCTCCTTTTCTCTTCGTCCTCTTTTTTGGAATCGTCAGGTTTTACTCTATCTAAATTGAATTTTTCCAAAGGGAGTAACGAAAAAATCTCCACATACTCACCTTTCCATAGCTTTTCTCTTACCTCCGGCTTCAGATGCGCTCCTAACGGCCCTTCATAACACACATATACTTCACATTTTGCTGCATCTGCAATTCTAATTATATCCTGCCTCGCCACCGTCTCACTGGCCGCAGCCGTCTTACCTACCTCCTGAGCCGCTACCGTACTTTCACCTTCCTTGGCAGGCGCCGAGCCGGCCCCTGCAACCTCCGGCGTTTCCGTACACCCCCCTGACCCTGCGCGTTCCCCCGATCCTGCTGCAGGTGGGACCCAAGCTGCCGCTGGCCCCACTGCTGTTTTGCCTGCCTGCTCAAACTTCCGTATTAGCTCTTTGATTCCTTCCAAGAAACCCAATAATCCTGCAGCACCCAGGGGGTTCTCCCCTGTCCCTCCCCTTGATGCCCCGGACCCAGACCCACTGCTATGCCCACTGCCCTCTTGCAAACGTGTCTCAGGTGTAATAGGTGCTGACTTACCGGGCTGCATAGGTGACGCCCCATCAGCCGATCGTCTGCTGTCCACCACTGCTGTCCTCCCCGAGCGGGGGACTGCCTCTTCTTCTGACTCCGATCGCTCCTCCGAAAGGTTCAGCACCATGTCTTCCTCCTCTTCCGAAGAAAGCCTATCAGGCCCGCTGGCTGTTGCTGCTTCCGACATCCTCTCCCTCCTCTGCGCAGCGCGTCCGTGTGGAGACTTTTGGACAGCCTTACCAGGACCGGTGTGCGGAACCTCAGTCCTGGCGGCCTCCGCTCTGCCCCTTCTCTGCTCCCTCTGCTCTGGATCAGGCCGCTGTGGATCTCCTGCCGCTGAGGGCCCGGGGATCCCGACTGCATTCCTCCTCTGCGTGTGACCCCATTCCGTCTCTGGTAGCCTGGGGGAGGGGCCAGCGCGCGCACGTTCGCCGGCTCTACTAGGCCTCGCTGAAGCCCTGTACTTTCCCTGTCTCGCGCTGCCCGTTCTGAGCTCCCGGTCGGTAGTTCTTACCGGGCTGCCGCTGTACGCACGCGCCGTCCGTTTTGGGGGTGGGCCCGCTGCTGACACTCCTCGGCTCCCCCCGCCTGCCGCTGAGACTCCCCTCGTTGCTTCGGCGAATACCGCTCCGGAGGTCTGGCCCTGCGGGCTCTAGTAACGCTCCTGCCCGCCAGCCCGGACGCCGCCTCTGTCCTAATGAGTGCTGTACCTAGCGCCGCCTGGAGCCACTCGGGACCCCGCACCGCTGCCTCCTCTCTGAGCTGGGCCAGAATTCTCTCCACCTCTGCCATGCTGCTACTCTCACTGAACTTTCCCCCACGCTTTGGTGACTCATCCCAGGCGGGGGCCCCCTTATCAATATTCCTACAGCCCCTCCCCCTCGGCTCTATACTCACCACCCCTAATCAGAGAAGTTAATTCCCTGTTAACCCTGTCATGCCCGCCCTACGCTTATTTGCTTGGTTGCTATTGCTCCGGGCTTTCTTTCTGGGCCTGCATAGTGCTAGAATGATTATCCCCTTAGCGCTGACCGTACGCACAAAAGACTTTAGGGGGTTATACCGGGATGATGCCTGCAGCTGCATGTATCACCCCAGTACCGTTTTTAAAGCGGGCGGTTGGCTCTTCGGGGATAGCAACCCATGGGGCTAAAAGACGCTCGGCTGTTATCTGGA
Source organism: Aquarana catesbeiana (assembly GCF_042186555.1). NCBI lineage: Eukaryota > Metazoa > Chordata > Amphibia > Anura > Ranidae > Aquarana > Aquarana catesbeiana. Next base: position 538,575,219 of record NC_133324.1, on the reverse strand, counting down.
GAACCGGGAGGAGACTACCCCCCTCCCACCGCCTTTCGCCGCTCTTCCCAGGTCTCCCATCCCACCGCAAGACCTGAGCCATGATCCGGCACTTCCGCCGGCTAGAGTGAGACTGGAAGGAAGCCATAAACGGCTTCATGCTAGTCTCCTATGTGTAAACAACATCACTTCCGGTTTACTCGGCTGCCAATGGCGCCGTTTAAAAAAAATAACAATATTCAGAATCGCCGTTTTTGACGATCTGAATACTTTGAAGTGCATAGGAGAGATTTGGGGTCTTTTAGACCTCCGATCCCTCCATAAAGAGTACCTGTCACCAGCTGTGTGAAGTTGGCACCCCATGTTTGTAAAACCTAAATAAAAATATACCATTCGTTTGTGCCGCGTTTGTGCTGATTTGTGCCGCAAAAATGAGCGTTTGTGCCGGTTCAGTTTCTGAGATATTAAACATTCAATCTAATGCAAGCCCTGCCCACTTTGCACCCCATGTCCCTGATTTTTAAAAACAAACGTGCCATTCCTTTGTGCCACGTTTGTGCTGGTTTGTGCCGCAAAAATAAATGTTTATGCCGCTTTGGTTGCGGAGATATTGTGCGTTATAGTTGCTGCAACCCCGCCCACTTTGCAACCCATGTTCCTAAATTTTAAAAACAAACGCGCCATTCATTTGTGCTGCAAAAATAAACGTTTGTGCGCTTTGGTTGCGGAGATATAGTGCGTTATATTTGCTGCAACCCCGCCCACATTGCACCCCATGTTCCTGAATTTTAAAAACAAATGCACCATTTGTTTATGCCGGGTTTGTGCTGGTTTGTGCCTCAAAAATAAACTTTTGTGCCGCTTTGGTTGCGGAGATATTGTGCGTTATAGTTGCTGCAACCCCGCCCACTTTGCACCCCATGTTCCTGAATTTTAAAAACAAACACGCCATTCATTTGTGCCACATTTGTGCTGGTTTGTTCCGCAAAAATAAACGTTTGTGCCGCTTTGGTTGCGGAGATATTGTGCGTTATAGTTGCTGCAACCCCGCCCACTTTGCACCCCATGTTCCTGAATTTTAAATACAAACACGCCCATTCAATTGCGCAACTTTTGTGCTGGTTTGTGCCCCAAAAATAAACGTTTGTGCCGCTTTGGTTGTGGAGATATTGTGCGTTATAGTTGCTGCAACCCTGCCCACTTTGCACCCCATGTTCCTGAATTTTAAAAACAAACGCGCCATTCATTTGTGCTGCGTTTGTGCTGGTTTGTGCCGCAAAAATAAACGTTTGTGCCGATTTGGTTGCGGAGATATAGTGCGTTATAGTTGCTGCAACCCCGCCCACATTGCACCCCATGTTCCTGAATTTTAAAAACAAACGAGCCATTTGTTTGTGCTGGTTTGTGCCGCAAAAATAAACGTTTTTGCCGCTTTGGTTGCGAAGATATAGTGCGTTATAATTGCTGCAACCCCGCCCACATTGCACCCCATGTTCCTGAATTTTAAAAACAAACGCGCCATTCATTTGTGCTGTGTTTGTGCTGGTTTGTGCCGCAAAAATAAACGTTTGTGCCGCTTTGGCTGCGGAGATATTGTGCGTTATAGTTGCTGCAACCCTGCCCACTTTGCACCCCATGTCCCTGAATTTTAAAAACAAACACGCCATTCATTTGTGCTGCGTTTGTGCTGGTTTGTGCCACAAAAATAAACGTTTGTGCCGCTTTGGTTACGGAGATATAGCGCGTTATAGTTGCTGCAACCCCGCCCACATTGCACCCCATGTTCCTGAATTTTAAAAACAAACGTGCCATTCGTTTGTGCCGCATTTGTGCTGGTTTGTGCCGCAAAAATAGACGTTTGTGCCGCTTTAGTTGCGGAGATATTGTGCGTTATAGTTGCTGAAACCCCGCCCACTTTGCACCCCATGTTCCTCAATTTTAAAAACCAAATGTGCCATTCGATTGTGCCGGGTTTGTGCTGGTTTGTGCCGCAAAAATAAACATTTGTGCCGCTTTGGTTGCAGAGATATTGTGCGTTATAGTTGCTGCAACCCCGCCCACTTTGCACCCCATGTTCCTGAATTTTAAAAACAAACGCGCCATTCATTTGTGCTGCGTTTGTGCTGGTTTGTGCCGCAAAAATAAACGTTTGTGCCGCTTTGGTTGCGGAGATATAGTGCGTTATAGTTGATGCAACCCCACCCACATTGCACCCCATGTTCCTGAATTTTAAAAACAAACGCGCCATTCATTTGTGCTGCGTTTGTGCTGGTTTGTGCCGCAAAAATAAACGTTTTTGCCGCTTTGGTTGCGGAGATATTGTGCGTTATAGTTGCTGCAACCCTGCCCACTTTGCACCCCATGTCCCTGAATTTTAAAAACAAACGCGACATTCGTTTGTGCCGCATTTGTGCTGGTTCGTGCCGCAAAAATAAACGTTTGTGCTGCTTTGGTTGCGGAGATATTGTGTGTTATAGTTGCTGCAACCCCGCCCATTTTGCACCCCATGTTCCTGAATTTTAAAAACAAACACGCCCATTCAATTGCGCCAAGTTTGTGCTGGTTTGTCACGCAAAAATAAACGTTTGTGCCACTTTGGTTGCGGAGATATTGTGCGTTATAGTTGCTGCAACCCCGCCCACATTGCACCCCATGTTCCTGAATTTTAAAAACAAATGCGCCATTTGTTTATGCCGGGTTTGTGCTGGTTTGTGCCGCAAAAATAAACGTTTGTGCCGCTTTGGTTGCGGAGATATAGTGCGTTATAGTTGCTGCAACCCCGCCCACATTGCACCCCATGTTCCTGAATTTTAAAAACAAACGCGCCATTTGTTTGTGCCGGGTTTGTGCTGGTTTGTGCCCAAAAAATAAACATTTGTGCCGCTTTGGTTGCGCAGATATTGTGCGTTGTAGTTACTGCAACCCCACCCACTTTGCACCCCATGTTCCTGAATTTTAAAAACAAACGCGCCATTTATTTGTGCTGCGTTTGTGCTGGTTTGTGCCGCAAAAATAAACGTTTGTGCCGATTTGGTTGTGGAGATATTGTGCGTTATAGTTGCTGCAACCCTGCCCACTTTGCACCCCATGTCCCTGAATTTTAAAAACAAACACGCCATTCATTTGTGCTGCGTTTGTGCTGGTTTGTGCCGCAAAAATAAACGTTTGTGCCGCTTTGGTTGCGGAGATATAGTGCGTTATAGTTGCTGCAACCCCGCCACACATTGCACCCCATGTTCCTGAATTTTAAAAACAAACGCGCCATTTGTTTGTGCCGGGTTTGTGCTGGTTTGTGCCCAAAAAATAAACATTTGTGCCGCTTTGGTTGCGCAGATATTGTGCGTTGTAGTTGCTGCAACCCCACCCACTTTGCACCCCATGTTCCTGAATTTTAAAAACAAACGCGCCATTTATTTGTGCTGCGTTTGTGCTGGTTTGTGCCGCAAAAATAAACGTTTGTGCCGATTTGGTTGTGGAGATATTGTGCCTTATAGTTGCTGCAACCCTGCCCACTTTGCACCCCATGTCCCTGAATTTTAAAAACAAACACGCCATTCATTTGTGCTGCGTTTGTGCTGGTTTGTGCCGCAAAAATAAACGTTTGTGCCGCTTTGGCTGCGGAGATATTGTGCGTTATAGTTGCTGCAACCCCGCCCACATTGCACCCCATGTTCCTAAATTTTAAAAACAAACGAGCCATTTGTTTGTGCCGGGTTTGTGCTGGTTTGTGCCGCAAAAATAAACGTTTGTGCTGCTTTGGTTGTGGAGATATTGTGCGTTATAGTTGCTGCAACCCTGCCTACTTTGCACCCCATGTTCCTGAATTTTAAAAACAAACGCGCCATTCATTTGTGCTGCATATGTACTGGTTTGTGCCGCAAAATAAACGTTTGTGCCACTTTGGTTGCGGAGATATAGTGCGTTATAGTTACTGCAACTCCGCCCACATTGCACCCCATGTTCCTGAATTTTAAAAACATATGCGCCATTTGTTTGTGCCACATTTGTGCTGGTTTGTGCCGCAAAAATAAATGTTTGTGCCGCTTTGGTTGCGGAGATATAGTGCGTTATAGTTGCTGCAACCCTGCCCACTTTGCACCCCATGTTCCTGAATTTTAAAAACAAACACGCCATTCGTTTGTGCCACATTTGTGCTGGTTTGCTCCGCAAAAATAAACGTTTGTGCTGCTTTGGTTGCGGAAATATTGTGCGTTATAGTTGCTGCAACCCCGCCCACTTTGCACCCCATGTTCCTGAATTTTAAATACAAACGCGCCCATTCAATTGCGCCACGTTTGTGCTGGTTTGTGCCCCAAAAATAAACGTTTGTGCCGCTTTGGTTGCGGAGATATTGTGCGTTATAGTTGCTGCAACCCAGCCCACTTTGCACCCCATGTTCCTGAATTTTAAAAACCAAATGTGGCATTCGTTTGTGCCGGGTTTGTGCTGGTTTGTGCCGCAAAAATAAACGTTTGTGCCGCTTTGGTTGCGGAGATATTGTGCGTTATAGTTGCTGCAACCCCGCCCACTTTGCACCCCATGTTCCTGAATTTAAAAAAAAAACACGCCATTCATTTGTGCTGCGTTTGTGCTGGTTTGTGCCGCAAAAATAAACGTTTGTGCCACTTTGGTTGCGGAGATATAGTGCGTTATAGTTGCTGCAACCCCGCCCACATTGCACCCCATGTTCTTGAATTTTAAAAACAAACGAGCCATTTGTTTGTGCCGGGTTTGTGCCGCAAAAATAAACGTTTGTGCCGCTTTGGTTGCGGAGATATAGTGCGTTATAGTTGCTGCAACCCCGCCCACATTGCAACCCATGTTCCTGAATTTTAAAAACAAACGCGCCATTTGTTTGTGCCGGGTTTGTGTTGGTTTGTGCCCAAAAAATAAACGTTTGTGCCGCTTTGGTTGCGGAGATATTGTGCGTTATAGTTGCTGCAACCCCGCCCACATTGCACCCCATGTTCTTGAATTTTAAAAACAAACGCGCCATTCATTTGTGCTGCATTTGTGCTGGTTTGTGCCGCAAAAATAAACGTTTGTGCCGCTTTGGTTGCGGAGATATTGTGCGTTATAGTTGCTGCAAACCTGCCCACTTTGCACCCCATGTCCCTGAATTTTAAAAACAAACACGCCATTCATTTGTGCTGCGTTTGTGCTGGTTTGTGCCACAAAAATAAACGTTTGTGCCGCTTTGGTTGCGGAGATATAGTGCGTTATAGTTGCTGCAACCCCGCCCACATTGCACCCCATTTTCCTGAATTTTAAAAACAAACGCGCCATTCGTTTGTGCCGCATTTGTGCTGGTTTGTGCCGCAAAAATAAACGTTTGTGCCGCTTTGGCTGCGGAGATATAGTGCGTTATAGTTGCTGCAACCCCGCCCACATTGCACCCCATGTTCCTAAATTTTAAAAACAAACGAGCCATTTGTTTGTGCCGGGTTTGTGCTGGTTTGTGCCGCAAAAATAAACGCTTGTGCCGCTTTGGTTGTGGAGATATTGTGCGTTATAGTTGCTGCAACCCTGCCCACTTTGCACCCCATGTTCCTGAATTTTAAAAACAAACGCGCCATTCATTTGTGCTGCATTTGTGCTGGTTTGTGCCGCAAAAATAAACGTTTGTGCCACTTTGGTTGCGGAGATATAGTGCGTTATAGTTGCTGCAACCCCGCCCACATTGCACCCCATGTTCCTGAATTTTAAAAACAAACGAGCCATTTGTTTGTGCCGGGTTTGTGCCGTTTTGGTTTTGGAGATATAGTGCGTTATAGTTGCTGCAACCCCGCCCACATTGCAACCCATGTTCCTGAATTTTAAAAACAAACGCGCCATTCATTTGTGCTGCATTTGTGCTGGTTTGTGCTGCAAAAATAAACGTTTGTGCCGCTTTGGTTGCAGAGATATAGTGCGTTATATTTGCTGCAACCCCGCCCACTTTGCACCCCATGTTCCTGAATTTTAAAATCAAATGCGTCATTTGTTTATGCCGGGTTTGTGCTGGTTTGTGCCTCAAAAATAAACATTTGTGCCGCTTTGGTTGCGGAGATATTGTGCGTTATAGTTGCTGCAACCCCGCCCACTTTGCACCCCATGTTCCTGAATTTTAAAAACAAACGCGCCCATTCAATTGCGCCACGTTTGTGCTGATTTGTGCCCCAAAAATAAACGTTTGTGCCGCTTTGGTTGCGGAGATATTGTGCGTTATAGTTGCTGCAACCCAGCCCACTTTGCACCCCATGTTCCTGAATTTTAAAAACAAACATGCCATTCATTTGTGCTGCGTTTGTGCTGGTTTGTGCCGCAAAAATAAACGTTTGTGCCGATTTGGTTGCGGAGATATAGTGCATTATAGTTGCTGCAACCCCACCCACATTGCACCCCATGTTCCTGAATTTTAAAAACAAACGAGCCATTTGTTTGTGCTGGGTTTGTGCCGCAAAAATAAACGTTTGTGCCGCTTTGGTTGCGGAGATATTGTGCGTTATAGTTGCTGCAAACCTGCCCACTTTGCACCCCATGTCCCTGAATTTTAAAAACAAACACGCCATTCATTTGTGCTGCGTTTGTGCTGGTTTGTGCCACAAAAATAAACGTTTGTGCCGCTTTGGTTGCGGAGATATAGTGCGTTATAGTTGCTGCAACCCTGCCCACTTTGCACCCCATGTTCCTGAATTTTAAAAACAAACGCGCCATTTGTTTGTGCCAGGTTTGTGCTGGTTTGTGCCGCAAAAATAAACGTTTGTGCCGCTTTGGTTGTGGAGATATTGTGCGTTATAGTTGCTGCAACCCTGCCCACTTTGCACCCCATGTTCCTGAATTTTAAAAACAAACGCGCCATTCATTTGTGCTGCATTTGTGCTGGTTTGTGCCGCAAAAATAAACGTTTGTGCCACTTTGGTTGCGGAGATATAGTGCGTTATAGTTGCTGCAACCCCGCCCACATTGCACCCCATGTCCCTGAATTTTAAAAACAAACGCGCCATTCATTTGTGCTGCGTTTGTGCTGGTTTGTGCCGCAAAAATAAACGTTTTTGCCGCTTTGGTTGCCTAGATATTGTGCGTTATAGTTGCTGCAACCCTGCCCACTTTGCACCCCATGTCCCTGAATTTTAAAAACAAACGCGACATTCGTTTGTGCCGCGTTTGTGCTGGTTCGTGCCGCAAAAATAAACTTTTGTGCCGCTTTGGATGCGGAGATATTGTGCGTTATAGTTGCCGCAACCCCGCCCACTTTGCACCCCATGTTCCTGAATTTTAAAAACAAACACGCCATTCGTTTGTGCCGCATTTGTGCTGTTTTTTGCCGCAAAAATAAATGTTTGTGCCGCTTTGGTTGCGGAGATATTGTGCGTTATAGTTGCTGCAACCCCGCCCACTTTGCACCCCATGTTCCTGAATTTTAAAAACAAACGCGCCCATTCAATTGCGCCAAGTTTGTGCTGGTTTGTTACGCAAAAATAAACGTTTGTGCCGCTTTGGTTGCGGAGATATTGTGCGTTATAGTTGCTGCAACCCCGCTCACTTTGCACCCCATGTTCCTGAATTTTAAAAACAAACGCGCCATTCATTTGTGCTGCGTTTGTGCTGGTTTGTGCCGCTTTGGTTGCGGAGATATAGTGCGTTATAGTTGCTGCAACCCCGCCCACATTGCACCCCATGTTCCTGAATTTTAAAAACAAACGCGCCATTCGTTTGTGCCGCATTTGTGCTGGTTTGTGCCGCAAAAATAGACCTTTGTGCCGCTTTGGTTGCAGAGATATTGTGCGTTATAGTTGCTGAAACCCCACCCACTTTGCACCCCATGTTCCTGAATTTTAAAAACCAAATGTACCATTCGTTTGTGCTGGGTTTGTGCTGGTTTGTGCCGCAAAAATAAACGTCTGTGCCGCTTTGGTTGCGGAGATATTGTGCGTTATAGTTGCTGCAACCCTGCCCACTTTGCACCCCATGTCCCTGAATTTTAAAAACAAACGCGCCATTCATTTGTGCTGCGTTTGTGCTGGTTTGAGCCACAAAAATAAATGTTTGTGCCGCTTTGGTTGCGGAGATATAGTGCGTTATAGTTGCTGCAACCCCGCCCACATTGCACCCCATGTTCCTGAATTTTAAAAACAAACGAGCCATTTGTTTGTGCCGGGTTTGTGCCGCAAAAATAAACGTTTGTGCCGCTTTGGTTGCGGAGATATTGTGCGTTATAGTTGCTGAAACCCCGCCCACTTTGCACCCCATGTTCCTGAATTTTAAAAACAAACACGCCATTCATTTGTGCTGCGTTTGTGCTGGTTTGTGCCGCAAAAATAAACGTTTGTGCCGCTTTGGTTGCGAAGATATTGTGCGTCATAGTTGCTGCAACCCTGCCCACTTTGCACCCCATGTCCCTGAATTGTAAAAACAAACACGCCATTCATTTGTGCTGCGTTTGTGCTGGTTTGTGCCGCAAAAATAAACGTTTGTGCCGCTTTGGCTCCGGAAATATAGTGCGTTATAGTTGCTGCAACCCCGCCCACATTGCACCCCATGTTCCTAAATTTTAAAAACAAACGAGCCATTCATTTGTGCCGCATTTGTGCTGGTTTGTTCCGCAAAAATAAACGTTTGTGCCGCTTTGTTTGCAGAGATATTGTGCGTTATAGTTGCTGCAACCCTGCTCACTTTGCACCCCATGTTCCTGAATTTTAAAAACAAATGTGCCATTCGTTTGTGCCGGGTTTGTGCTGGTTTGTGCCGCAAAAATAAATGTTTGTGCCGCTTTGGTTGCGGAGATATTGCGTTATATGTTGTCAAACCACATTGACTTTACACCTTGTTATTAAAGCTTACATACAGATCCTAAACTCAGCTTGGGTTTCCTTAATGTAAAGCTCCTCCCACTGTACCAGCACTGCACTTCATATTGTACCGTGAAAAAGGCAGCATTGGAGCTCAAACAACTTTTTGCTTGATGGTTTCACTTCTAGCTCAGGGAATCCAGGGTAAATTCATTTTTAACATCTTTAATTTTACTTATTAATAATTATTCAATGTATGCTATTGCAATGAAAATAATACATTTGGAATAGATGATATTGTGTTTGCTGTGTGTATACAAACTATTTTTTTGCAATACTAGCACTAACTAGCTTGACAACATAATATAGTGGTCAGGTGGCAACCCTAGTTGTGTTAATAACTGATGTCCCCATGTACTGTAAACATCCTGTGTTCAGGGTTAGCCAGTTAGCCAATGTAAAATCATTGTAGTAACATGCAGAAATGCTTTAAACCTTTCCTGTCTACATACAGGGTAATCAAGGGCATTAGGGTACATTAAACACCTTTTATTCTATGTATGCACCCAGCAAAATGTGTTTAGAAAATAATGGTGATCTCCAGTGCTCGGGGGCGGAGTCTTCTCAGAATGTGTCACACATGGCAGTAAAAATTTCTGCCTTTGCACACCAATGTGCTGAAGTGACTGTGTGACTATTTTTTTTATTTTTAATGCACCAACAGCATGAGGCCTAAATTCAACACATAACACATGAGCAGAATTTGCAAGATACAAGTTTACAAAGGTGCACAAAATATGCATCTTTGTACTGCAAATGTGGATATGCACTTACTGTCAGTTCGTACATAATACGTGTCATGCCTAAGCCTATTTCTGACATTTGTTGCTTACAAGTTAAAATCCGTATTTTTTGCTGGAAAATTATGTAGAACCCCCAAACATTTTATATATATATTTTTTATCAGAGAATCTAGAGAATAAAATGGCGATCGTTGCAATATTTTATGCCACACTGTATTTTCGCAGTGGTCTTTCAAACGCATTTGTTTTAGGAAAAAATACACTTTCATGAATTAAAAAAAAACGAATCAGTAAAGTTAGCTCATTTTTTTGTATAATGTGAAAGATGATGTTACGCCGAGTAAATAGATACCTAACATGTCACACTTTAAAATTGCGCAAACTAGTGGAGTGACAACAAACTATGGTACCTAAAAATCTCCATAGGCGGCACTTTAAAAATAAATAACGGTTACCAGGTTAGAGTTACAGAGGAGGTCTTTTGCTACAATTATTGCTCTCACTCTGACGACTGCGGCAATACCTCACATGTGTGATTTGAACACCATTCATATATGCGGGCGCGACTGACGTGTGTGTTTTTGTTGCGTGAGCTCGCAGGGACGGGTGGGCGCTTTAAAAAAAAAAAAAAAGTTTTTTCTTATTTATTTTTTTTAGATCGTCACTCACAAGGATTCTAAACATCCCTTGCGATAGTAATAGGTGGTGACAGGTACTCTTTATGGAGGGATCAGAGGTCTAAAAGACCCCAAATCTCTCCTTTGCACTTCAAAGTATTCAGATCGTCAAAAACGGCGATTCTGAATATTGTTTTTTTTTTTTAAACGGCGCCATTGGCAGCCGAGTAAACCGGAAGTGATGTTGTTTACACATAGGAGACTAGCATGAAGCCGTTTATGGCTTCCTTCCAGTCTCACTCTAGCCGGCGGAAGTGCCGGATCATGGCTCAGGTCTTCCGGGGGGATGGGAGACCTGGGAAGAGCGGCGGGAGGGGGGTAGTCTCCTCCCGGTTCTCCAGATAACAGCCGAGCGGCTTTTAGCCGCATGGGTTGCTATCCCCGAAGAGCCAACCGCCCGCTTTAAAAACGGTACTGGGGTGATACATGCAGCTGCAGGCATCATCCCGGTATAACCCCCTAAAGTCTTTTGTGCGTACGGTCAGCGCTAAGGGGATAATAATTCTAGCACTATGCAGGCCCAGAATGTATAGCAAACTTTAAATGCATATGTGTGTTTAGGCAAATACACATGCGTACATATGGAAAACGTGCATGATTTGCAGACCCAGATGCACCCTTGTTGCTTTTTCTGTGCACATTTGTTAGCATTGCAAAAAAACAGTCCTATATGCAGCCATATGGAACCATGTATTTGCACGTGCAGTATACAGATGCACACAGAAATTTACACTACACAAATTAGTACAACATTTTTTGCCTGTGTGAATGAGGCCTTAAACAGGGTCTACAATAAATAAATATAAGTGGCATTTCATAAAATATTGCACAGTTTACACTACATTGACTTAATTTGAAATTCAGTATTCCTATGATAGGACGTATAAAATTTGATATTTAAATTGTTTTATTTCTAAACGTGTAAATATGTCTGTGACAGGCCGCAGCATTGTAGATTTTAATGCACTTGCCACATCTGAGCCTCTATTAGCATGCTTTATGTTGCAAGTTATAAGTGCTTGCTTGTGAGTGTGGTAAGCCAAGTTTCAAGAAAAAAGAATTATTACAATTATTACAAAAGAGGTGTGCGCATGCCGTTTCAAAAGGAGGTCATGACTGGCAGCTCCCGCACGCGGGAATGACGTCATCGCGGCTCCGGCCAATCACACCCCCAGAGCTACGATACCCGTAACTATCTCCAGGACCACATGTCGCCGGCCGGTGCTGTGTACTGGCACCGCAGCGGGGGCTTTGATCCCAGTATTACATAATGAGCTTTCAGCTCGCTGAGCCTGGTTAAACCCTGAATGGTTGCTGTACGCACTATGCCAAAAAGCACCTACAGCAGTCGAAGGCAACCAAAGGAAAGACCGCATGTAGCTGGGGCGAACGAACATGCTCCAGCCCCTCAAACACACAACACCATATAAAACGTCCTTTATTGGAAAAAAAAAAACCAACACAACACAGGTTTTTGAAAAATCCTTATTTAACCACCTCAATACTGGGCACTTTTACCTCTTTCCTGCCCAGGCCATTTTTCAAGCTTTCAGCGCTGTCACATTTTGAATGACAAATGCACGGTAATGCAACACTGTACCCAAATGAAATTGTTATCATTTTTTCCCCCACAAATAGAGCTTTCTTTTGGTGGTATTTGATCACCTCTGCGGTTTTTATTTTTTGCGCTATAAAAACAAAAAATAGCGACAATTTTGAAAAAAAACCCTTATTTTTTACTTTTTGCTATAATAAATATTAAATTTTTTTTTTAAAAAACAAAATGTTTCCAAAGTTTAGGGCAATATGTATTCTTCCACATTTTTCTTAAAAAAAAAATCACAATAAGCGTATATTGACTGGTTTGCGCAAAAGTTATAGCGTCTACAAAACAGGGGAAGGATTTATGGCATTTTTATTATTATTATTATTTATTTTTTTACTAGTAATGGCGCGATCTGCAATATTGCAGTGGGCAGATCGGACAATTTTGACACATTTTTGGGACCATTCACATTTATACAGCGATCCGTACTATAAAATTGCACTGATTACTGTATAAATGTTACTTATAGGGAAGGGGTTAACACTAGGGGGAGATCGAGGAGTTAATTATGTTCCTAGGAAGTGATTCTAACTGTAGGGGGGGGATTCACAAGGGAAGACCGATCGGTGTTCCTCATACTGGGAACACACCATCATCTCTCCATCTCTCCTCTGACAGGACGTGGATCTGTGTGTTTACACACACAGATCCACTGTCCTGCTGTGTTACCGGGCAATCGCGGGTGCCCGGCAAACATCTCGGCCGCCGGGCACACGCATCGGGTCCCCAGTGACACAACGGGCGCGCGCGATTGCCGTCGGCGACGCACACGCTCCCCCTGGTGGGCCAGGAAGGCGAGCCTGGTGGGCCGGGAAGGCGAGAGCGTCATATGACGCCCTCCCAGAACAAGAGCCACGCCGCATGGCCGTCATATGACAGCCGGCGGGCAGCAAGCAGTTAAAAAAAAAATTCACTAGAGCCAGAGCCAGCTGTGACCGCCCGTCTGTTCTTCCAGTCAGCACTAGAGAATCGGAAAGGGGGGGATCCCTGTGGGGGTGGCAAACCTACGCATGTGAAGTAAAACATCATGTACAATATCCACCAAATCTGCACAAACTTCTAACAAATAAATCTAGTTGTATGTAAGATTTAATAACGAGGTGCAAAGTCAATGTGGTTTGACAACATATACCACTCAATATCTCCGAAACCAAAGTGGCACAAATGCGGCACAAACGAATGGTGTGTTTGATTTTAAAATTCAGGAACATGGGGTGCAAAGTGGGTGGGGTTGCAGCAACTATAACGCACAATATCTCCGCAACCAAAGCGGCACAAACTTTTATTTTTGTGGCCCACACGAATGGCACGTTTGTTTTTAAAATTCAGGAACATGGGGTGCAATGTGGGCGGGGTTGCAGCAACTATAACGCAATATGTCTCTGCAACCAAAGTGGCACAAACATTTATTTTTGCGGCACAAACCAGCACAAATGCGGCACAAACGAATGGCATGTTTGTTTTTCAAATTCAGGAACATGGGGTGCAAAGTGGGCAGGGTTGCAGCAACTATAATGCATAATATCTCCACAACCAAAGCGGCACAAACATTTATTTTTGCGGCACAAACCAGCACAAACCCGGCACAAATGAATGGCGTGTTTTTAAAATTCAGGAACATGGGGTGCAATGTGGGCGGGGTTGCAGCAACTATAACGCACAATAGCTCCGCAACCAAAGTGGCACAAACATTTATTTTTGCGGCACAAACCAGCACAAACGCGGCACAAACGAATGGCATGTTTGTTTTTAAAATTCAGGAACATGGGGTGCAAAGTGGGCGGGGTTGCAGCAACTATAACGCACAATATCTCTGCAACCAAAGCGGCACAAACATTTATTTTTGTGGCACAAACCAGCACAAGCGCGGCACAAACGAATGGCATGTTTGTTTTTAAAATTCAGGAACATGGGGTGCAAAGTGGGCAGGGGTTGCCGCAACTATAACGCACAATATCTCCGCAACCAAAGCGGCACAAACATTTATTTTTGCGGCACAAACTAATGGCATGTTTGTTTTTAATAATCAGGAACATGGGGTGCAAAGTGGGCGGGGTTGCAGCAACTATAACGCACAATATCTCCGCAACCAAAGCGGCACAAACATTTATTTTTGCGGCACAAACCAGCACAAACGCGGCACAAACAAATGGCATGTTTGTTTTTAAAATTCAGGAACATGGGGTGCAAAGTGGGCGGGGTTGCAGCAACTATAACGCACAATATCTCCGCAACCAAAGCGGCACAAACGTTAATTTTTGCGGCACAATCCAGCACAAACGCGGCACAAACGAATGGTGTGATTGTTTTTAAACTTCAGGAACATGGGGTGCAAAGTGGGCGGGGTTGCAGCAACTATAACGCACAATATCTCCGCAACCAAAGCGGCACAAACATTTATTTTTGCGGCACAAACCAGCACAAACGCAGCACAAATGAATGGCGCCTTTGTTTTTAAAATTCATGAACATGGGGTGCAAAGTGGGCGGGGTTGCAGCAACTATAACGCATAATATCTCCGCAACCAAAGCGGCACAAACGTTTATTTTTGCGGCACAAACCAGCACAAACGAATGGCATGTTTGTTTTTAAAATTCAGGAACATGGGGTGCAAAGTGGGCAGGGTTGCAGCAACTATAACGCACAATATCTCCGCAACCAAAGCGGCACAAACATTTATTTTTGCGGCACAAACCAGCACAAACGCGGCACAAACGAATGGCATGTTTGTTTTTAAAATTCAGGAACATGGGGTGCAAAGTGGGCGGGGTTGCAGCAACTATAATGCACAATATCTCCGCAACCAAAGCGGCACAAACCAGCACAAACGCGGCACAAATGAATGGCGCGTTTGTTTTTAAAATTCAGGAACATGGGGTGCAAAGTGGGCGTGGTTGCAGCAACTATAACACATAATATCTCCGCAACCAAAGCGGCACAAACGTTTATTTTTGCGGCACAAACCAGCACAAACCCGGCACAAACGAATGGCGCGTTTGTTTTTAAAATTCAGGAACATGGGGTGCAAAGTGGGCAGGGTTGCAGCAACTATAAAGCACAATATCTCCGCAACCAAAGCGGCACAAACATTTATTTTTGCGGCACAAACGCGGCACAAACGAATGGCATGTTTGTTTTTTAAATTCAGGAACATGGGGTGCAAAGTGGGCGGGGTTGCAGCAACTATAACGCACAATATCTCCGCAACCAAAGCGGCACAAACGAATGGCATGTTTGTTTTTAAACTTCAGGAACATGGGGTGCAAAGTGGGCGGGGTTGCAGCAACTATAACGCACAATATCTCCACAACCAAAGCGGCACAAACATTTATTTTTGCGGCACAAACCAGCACAAACCCAGCATAAATGAATGGCGCGTTTGTTTTTAAAATTCAGGAACATGGGGTGCAAAGTGGGCAGGGTTGCAGCAACTATAACGCACAATATCTCCGCAACCAAAGCGGCACAAACATTTATTTTTGCGGCATAAACCAGCACAAACGCGGCACAAACGAATGGCATGTTTGTTTTTAAAATTCAGGAACATGGGGTGCAAAGTGGGCGGGGTTGCAGCAACTATAACGCACAATATCTCCGCAACCAAAGCGGCACAAACGTTTATTTTTGCAGCACAAACCAGCACAAACCCGGCACAAACGAATGGCGCGTTTGTTTTTAAAATTCAGGAACATGGGGTGCAAAGTGGGCAGGGTTGCAGCAACTATAACGCACAATATCTCCGCAACCAAAGCGGCACAAACATTTTTTTTGCGGCACAAACCAGCACAAATGCGGCACAAACGAATGCCATGTTTGTTTTTAAAATTCAGGAACATGGGGTGCAAAGTGGGCTGGGTTGCAGCAACTATAACGCACAATATTACCACAACCAAAGCGGCACAAACGTTTATTTTTGCAGCACAAACGAATGGTGCGTTTGTTTTTAAAATTCAGGAACATGGGGTGCAAAGTGGGTGGGGTTGCAGCAACTATAACGCACAATATCTCCACAACCAAAGCTGCACAAACGTTTATTTTTGCGGTACAAACCAGCACAAACACGGCAACAAACGAATGGCATGTTTGTTTTTAAAATTCAGGAACATGGGGTGCAAAGTGGGCGGGGTTGCAGCAACTATAACGCACAATCTCTCCGCAACCAAAGCGGCACAAACATTTATTTTTGCGTCACAAACCAGTACAAACGCGGCACAAACGAATGGCATGTTTGTTTTTAAAATTCAGGAACATGGGGTGCAAAGTGGGCGGGGTTGCAGCAACTATAACGCACAATATCTCCGCAACCAAAGCGGCACAAACGTTTATTTTTGCAGCAAAAACGAATGGCGCGTTTGTTTTTAAAATTCAGGAACATGGGGTGCAAAGTGGGCGGGGTTGCAGCAATTATAACGCACAATATCTCCGCAACTAAAGCGGCACAAACGTTTATTTTTGCGGCACAAACCAGCACAAATGTGGCACAAACGAATGGCATGTTTGTTTTTAAAATTCAGGAACATGGGGTGCAAAGTGGGCAGGGCTTCCATTAAATTAAATGTTTAATATCTCAGAAACCGAACCAGCACAAACGCGGCACAAACGAATGGTATATTTTTATTCAGGTTTTACAAACATGGGGTGCCAACTTCACACAGCTAGATTTAGTTCCTAAAGAGGAAACACTGCAGGGACCCATCAAGACCACACAGACGAGGGTCTCTCAGGCTTATTAGCACGATGTTAGCAGCCCAAGCACTGAGACTACGCACTGGGAGAGGCTTGAACCCAGCCGCTTACTGCTTAGCGGCAGGGTGGGGGACATAAAATTCCTTACTTTATCACTGGTGCATGGAGGTATGAGGAAAAAAAGAATAGGGTGGCGGCTAACCATGCCTTCATTTATGCTATTCACTGGTCCTGAGGGATTGGTCAAGAGGCGGAGCTCTATCACTAGTATGCTGCCATGTTGGCGTCAGGAAATTACATTTGCTTTTAACATTCAGTTTTAAAATGAATGTCTAATGTCATTAATTTCTGAACGAAAACCACATACACTGTTTGAAAATTCCTTTGACCAAGAAGTTTTTTATTCTGCTCCTTCGAATTTTCCACTAACGATTAGAAAATGAAAATGAACATTCTTAACCACTTCAGCCATGGACCATTTGGCTGACAAAAGACCAGAGCACTTTTTGCGATTCAGCACTGCGTCGCTTTAACTGACAAATGCGCGGTCATGCGACGTGGCTCCCAAACAAAATTGAAGTCCTTTTTTCCCCCCAGAAATAGAGCTTTCTTTTGATGGTATTTGATCACCTCTGCGGTTTTTATTTTTGAATAAAAAGCATTATTTTTTACTTTTTGGTATAATATCCCCCAAAAATATTTAAAAAAACATTTTTTTTCCTCAGTTGAGGCCGATACGTATTCTTCTACATATTTTTGGTAAAAAAATTTGCAATAAACGATTATAGATTGGTTTGCGCAAAAGTTATAGCCTCTACAAAGTAGGGGATAGTTTTATGGCATTTTTATTCATATTTTTTTTTTTTACTAGTAATGGCAGCGATCAGCATTTTTTATTGTGACTGCGACATTATGGCGGACAGATCGGGCACTTTTGGCGCTATTTTGGGACCATTCACATTTATACAGCAATCAGTGCGATTAAAAATGCATTGATTACTGTGTAAATGTGACTGGCAGTGAAGAGGTTAACCACTAGGGGCGCTGTAGGGGTTAAGTGTGTGCTAGGGAGTGATTCTAACTGTGGGGGGGATGGGCTATGTGTGACATGATGTGATCAGTGTGATCAGTGTCAGTGTCACTAGGCAGAACCGGGAAATGCTGATTTACATCAGCATTTCCCCGTTCTTCCTCTCCATGAGATGATCGCGGGTATCCCCGCGGACATCGAGTCCGCAGGACCCGCGATCACACTCACGGAGCTTGCGCCCGCAAGCCGCTTCTTAGAGGGCAACATACAGGTATGTTAATATGCCTGTACGTGCCCTTCTGCCGACGTATATCAGCGTGAGCCGGTGGGCAAGCGGTTAAAATAATTTTTTTTTAAAAGGAAGACATTGTTTCTGTATGAACAGCATGTAATATATTACAGTTCTGTCTGAAAATCGGCAAAACACAGGAACAGGAACCGACTCCATCTTGGAAGCGGAGGAAAACTGTTGCGACAATCCATCAGCCCTTACATTCTTAGTACTGGGTAAGAATGAAACTATGTAATTGAAGCTTGACAAAAAAAGAGCCCATCGTGCCCTTCTGGGAGAGAGGCGTTTAGTCTCAGACAAGAATGTGAGATTCTTATGGTCAGTCAGTATAAGAACCGGGCACAGTGGTACATTCGAGGAGATACCTCCATCTAAAATGATCACTAACAACAATGATGAATCCTCTCTAGATGGATAAAAATAAATACTCAGTGCCCACCCCTCCCCCAGCACAGGCAGCCTTCTCCAGGAGAGAGGGGACCTTGCATGAAAATCAGAAGCACGTTTTTTCAAGGTGTAAAGTACCTGTGAGGTAAGGCACGGGACTTCTCTATCATCTTGGATGCTTCACATATCAGTCTTTCTATTCATTTATCTGAAGATTATCATCTTATGGTTGTGGACTTTTATTAAGTTTTCCTTTTCAGGATCTGATTTGTGTTATCTGACTCATTCCCTTATTTTCACTCATTTCACTATGTTGGACTCTATTATTCATTTTTTGAATGTCTATTAGATTGTTCATCATTTGTGTGTGCACTTTTCACTGTATATATAGTTTTAGCGCTGCATTTTATCCACCTAAGCAAAAGTCTTTCACAGGAAAACACAGCAGAGAGTCCGGATATGTTAACCAAGGCAAAGGCACTGAAGATCTGATCCAAGGAGTTTATATAACCAGCAGCTCTAGTTGACGAGCAGGAAATGAAGACCAAGTGAGTCACTGTGGAAGGAAGAGACTTTGGCAATTAACCTACAGCTTAGCACAGAACTCTGAGAAGGAAGGGCTGAGCCCAGACCTGACACAGATGCTGGATAAGATAAAACAACAGATGAAAAATATAAATAGGGAAAAACTATTAAAACCCAAACAAGAAAAATCACAAGGATTACAGTATAGCCTTTAATGCCGAGTACAATAGACAATACAAAGCAATAGAAAAAGCTTTTAAGAAGCACTGGCCAATTTTACGTAGAGAACCAATACTTGAAAAAATTCTCCCAAAATGTCCCAAATTCTTTTATAGGTGCCCACCAATTCAAAAAAATAGATTTGTTAAATGTATTCCAGATTCACCTAAGAAAACTGTCACATTCCTAGATCAAAAATCAATATGAAATATCTGCTGCACTGGTTAAAATGAATCTACATACATACAGTATTTAAAACAAATTCAAACATAAATGAATAACCTCCAAGTAGCCAGCACAAAAATTGTTGAACAACAATGCAAAAAAATGGAAAAAGAGGGTCAGTGCTCAAAGATATTGTCCTTAAGGTGATGATTCCTCAAAGGGGCTTAACCTGAACCATACATCATAAGGTAAGCACTTGGTCAGAGAAAGAGGGGAGAACCACCACCGACACCTGAACACACTTCCTCTTCCTCTGTGGACCCTTATTACAGGGGTCAGATGGGCTTTGGATATAATGAGATCTTTGATCACAACACACCATGATCAAACCAGGCAGGATGAACACAGATGATCAGGTTTCCAGCGGCCATTCCCAACTTTAATAGCGTTAGTTTCACACCAATGTACATCCCATGAAACATAAATAAACCTCATGGTGCAGTAATCCTTGGAACAATTTATTGATGCAAAACAAATGAAAATACACTCACATGATGATGATAAAAAAGCGCTTGTTTGCTAGATAGATTTCCAGCACACACTCCACCAACAAGATGTTGAAAAGAAAGTACTAATGCGCTACCAAAAAAAACAAGTGTATTCATGGCAAATAAAGTGCTAAATATAAAGCGTGTGATAAAAAAGGTGCTTAATGTAATATAAAAAGCAGCTAAACTTCTATAGTGTTGCCAACACCCCTAAGTATGTGTATAAATAGTGAAGTAGCGCTAATTAATAAACAAATCGATAAAGTGCTAAATACACAACAAAATTAATCTCTCCAAGTGCAACTCAATAAAAGTACATCATAAATAATATTAAATAAAATCTTATAAAGTGCATCCCAACAAATCATAATAAAGAGCATCCAAAAAAATCAGGTGATTCAGAGAGATGATCAGTCTCTAATTCAGAGTGTAGATAAAAGTAATCCTATGTGGTCAAATTCAGAGTGTAGATAGAGGTAATCCTATATGGGCAAATAGAGATGAGGGGAAAGGGACGAAAGTGGGAGTCCAATTTACAGATAAAACATGGTAGTGGTAATTTTCTAGAATCCTCCCCCAGCGGTGCTAGCCTCTCACCTTTATGGATAGACCCCAATGAGTCTAATTATGCATCGATAAACGACCAGACTATTGCTGAATCTTCCTCAATGGATCCAAGGAATCACTGCAGCTTTTCTCCGGTCTCCACAATCATTTCCTAGAGGAAAGTATCAAACAATGTAAGGACTTCCGGTCACGGCCGTAAACCGGAAATTACATCAAGCTCCTCCCGAAGTGTTGCGTCACAACACACATGACTTCATCAAGGCTACTACCCTTGATGAAGTCAAATGGACACTCCGCTGGCCGGATGCTCTCTTCACAGCAAAAAGAACATTGCCATGATGGAACAGAGTGTCGCTATATTTAAACTAACTTAGTAGTTGCACTTAACCACAATGCTAGATAATTTGAATAATTCAGTAAATGAATCTAAACAAACAAATCCTAATTAAGATAAATACTTGTATGAAGAGCTCTGTATGCCGAGAGGCAGCGCCATCCTGTGGAGTAATCATGAACAACACTTAATGGTTTTTTTGAACCATTGGTCCTGTTGGACAATGATTTTATGTTTATAGGATAAGGTTTTTTCTACATTATTAAGTGTTGTTCATGATTACTCCACAGGATGGCGCCGCCTCTCGGCATACAGAGCTCTTCATAAAAGTATTTATCTTAATTAGGATTTGTTTTGTCTAGATTAATTTACTGGATTATTCAAATTATCTAGCATTGTGGTTATGTGAAACTACTAAGTTAGTTTAAATATAGCCACACTCTGTTCCATCATGACAATGTTATTATCGCTGTGAAGAGAGTATGTGGCCAGTGGAGTTTCCATTTGGTTTTATTTACTCTGTTGACTTCCTGCTGTTTGGAACGCAATAGAACGGATGTCTGGCCTGCGGAATGTTGGTCACATTGATTGAGGCAACTTCCTGCTGGTTGGAATGCAACTAATTTCTGCCGTTAGCCAGATGCCCCATCTATATAATACTCCTTATTGCACGTCTGGCTACACCCCTGATGACATCAATTTATGATGAAATGCATAAGGAGAAGCTTGTGACCAGACATGGAACGAGTGTATGCCGGGGTGCGGTGGCCATCTTGTTGAAGGCGTGTGTGCTTGTGAAGGAAATGGCCTTAGGACAGGCAATCCTGGCAGTATCCATCATGGTCGCACTGGGCGAATCCCTGTGCGCATGCACCCACACAGGTGAGCGACGATGGGCGCACACAGGTACGCAACGGCGGGTGTGCGCAGATGCGCACACTCATAGTGGCAATTATTGGCGCCATCTGCAGATGCATGCAGGTTGCTGGACTATCGTCAGCTTCCTGTGTCTCCTGTACCTACTATCTGCATCTGATTCCTGTTTACTACCAGGCTTGCTTGACTTCTCCTGCTCTCTGCCTGCATCGACCCCCAGCTTGGACCGGACTATTCTCCAGTCTCTGCACCTGTACCTTGGTTGTCTGCGAGATTGTTTGACACCTGGCCTGGCCACAGACTCTGTTCCTGGTTTATCCTGCTGTACCTCATCTTGGACTGATCCTGCTGTGTATGACCCCTGGCTTGGCTATTGACTCTGTTCCTGGTTTGTTCTACTGCTTCATAACCTGGGATCTCTCCTCGCAAGGTTGCACAATCAACTTATCCAGCTCACCCCTGCTGCCCTCTGCTACCCAGCAGCAACACTTAGCACCTTTGGGCACCGTACTCCCTGTCTCACTCCCAGGGGTACGCTGCACTTAGCCGCAAGGGGCGCCCTCTCAGCAATCCGGCCTCGCACCCAGGACTTGACAGTATAGTCCAGCCATGCCTGAGGCCGACAGAGGTGCATCCCTGTTGTGGAAATTTTTGAGTGTATGTTGTCAGATGCCCCCCAGTGTCTGTTTTGCTGTAATGCGCTCATACGAGGGTATTCGCACATACAGACGCTGGTGGAAGACCATTGGATGCGGAAACCTTCCTGTGGACATGGCAGATCTGTTTGCTCTTTTAAGGATTTTGTTTATGCCTCACCAGGGAACTGGCCACTCCATGGCCATCGCATTTAAACTACTATGTAGGCAGATCTGCGTACATGGGAACCATAGTATAACCATACAAAATGATGCCCCACTGGGCCATAGTTTGGTCTGGCTCGCATCATTGGTAGCAGTGGGAATGTGCACACGATCGTGTTCAGAACCATGTGCTTGCCACATGGTTTTGCACACAACCGTTTGCACATGTCACTACTGCATTTCTATTTTTATATATAAATGTGTGTTATTGGTTCTTTTGAATGAATACAAGTGTCTGGCTGATTCTGAAGCCACCACGCTCTCTTGTTATCCATGTGTTTAGTATAAATAAAGGCAGCCTGGCCATTTCTCTTCAGGATTATACTGAGCTCGAAGTGATTCCAGCATCTTTTTGTGTTACTTGGAGAGATAAACGAGGGCACTTTCCCAGCATTATATAAGAGTATTTTTGCTTTTAAGCACAAAGAAATTATATGCTTATAGGGAGAAGCTTAGAATTTCCTTGACAGTCCCCAATAGAGGTTTTGTGCCAACAGCCACTACCCTTACTCAAGTGGTCCAAAGACTACAGGAAGGATACCTCCAGTTAGAGGGTAGGCTACAACATTTAATGGTATCATCTGCTTCTACGGGTTTAGGTCCATCTTACACCAGCTTCACAGCCATGACCCCTACGGTGGTAACTCCGCCTCCAGAACCACGAGTACCAACCCCTGAACGATTCTCCAGAGATCGACAAAAATTTAGATTCTTTAAGAATGCCTGCTTACTATATCTGGCCCTGCAACCCCGGACTTTTTCCACCTAGACTGTCAAAGTTGGGTTCCTTATTTCTCTGTTGTTCAATAAACCCCAGGCATGGGCCCACAGTTTATGGGAACAGAGGGACCCAGTTATTAGCACAGTGGATACATTCTTTCAGCTATGTCACAGCTCTATGAAGATCCCCAGTGTACGGCCACCGCTGAAGCCGCTCTGCACTCTCTATGGCAGAGACGGCGGCCGGTGGAGGACTATACAGTGGACTTCCGTCTGTGGTCTGCAGATACAGGCTGGAATAAGGCTGCTTTGAAACATCAGTTGCGCCTAGGACTTTCTGAATCCCTCAAGGATGAGTTGGCCAGGAGTGGTATCCCTACCACTCTTGAGGGTCTCATTCAATTGGCCATTCAGTTGGATAGACGCCTACGGGAGCGCTAGGCTGAATGATCACAGACTTCCAGTACATCTACCCTGGAAATTAGCACTATGCCCGTTGGTCTGGTGCGATCTGCACTGACTGCTGAGGAAAAACAACGCCGGTGTCAAGCCAATCTATGCCTCTATTGTGGAAGAAACAGACACTTCTTGTGCAACTGTCCTATAAGGCCCAGCAAGCCACTCAATTACTCCCCAGTGTACTTACAGGTTTCCGGAACTTCCCCTTCTCACCTTATCCTTCCCATCACGTTACAGTTGGCCGAAGAGGGGGTTCAGCTTCAGGCCATAGTCGATTCCGGGGCATACAGCTGTTTCCTGGACTTGAACTTAGCAAGAAAACTTGGTCTACCCCTGCTCTCCAAGAAACGTAGGTTGGAAGTTCTCCTGGCTGATGGTACCCTTCCTAGTTCTGGTCCCGTTACACAAGAGACTGCTCCTCTCTTTGTTACTACTCCTGATGGCCATCAGGAATTCACACATTTTGACATCCTGAGCTCGCCCATGTTCCCAGTCATCCTGGGTACTCCTTGGCTCCAAGCCCATAATCCCCAAATCAACTGGATCAAGAGAGAAATTTTGTTTACCTCTCCCTACTGCCTACAGCACTGCCTTGTTCCTGAATCCAGAGATGCGACCAGTTGCCTGACAGTTCAAGCTGTACCTGCCAATAACCAGAGTGTACCACCAGCCTACCAGGAATTTTTGGATGTCTTTGACAAGAAAAAAGCCGATGTTCTGCCACCACATCGGCCATATGACTGTCCGATTGAATTACTCCCAGGAGCCGAAATTCCGTTTGGTCACATATTTCCCCTCTCGATGTATTGTCGCAATGTTCCTAATTCCATCTGGAATTAGGAACATTGCGACAATACATCGACGAAAAATTTGGGGAAAAGGCTTCATCCGTTCCTCTTCCTCTCCTGCTGGTGCCGAAATCTTTTTTGTTGAGAAAAAAGACAAGACCCTAAGGCCATGTGTGGATTATAGGGAACTTAATAAAATCACCATAAAGAACCCCTACCCTCTCCCTCTAGTCCCTGAACTTTTTCAGAGATATTTACCAAGCTTGACCTATGGGGGGGCCGACAATCTCTATGCATCCGAAAGGGTGACCAATGGAAGACAGCGTTCAGAACACGCTTCGGACATTTCAAGTATTTAGTAATGCCATTGAATGCCATTTTGCCATGTTGAAACGTGAAACGCCCCGGCCACGTTTCAACATTTTGTAAATGATATTTTCCGAGAATTTCTAGACTACTTTGTCATCATTTACCTGGCTGACATCCTCATATTCTCAACTAAACTGGAGCTCCATCGTACACACGTGAAGACAGTGCTGCACACGCTGATAAAAGCACAGACTTTACTTGAAAGCAGAAAAGTGCGATTTTGAAAAGGAATAAATACAGTTTCTGGGGCTAATCATCTCCACTGGTGGTGTAGCTATGATTCCACAAAAGGTGCAGGCAATCCTGGACTGGCCAACTCCATCAGATAAGAAGGGGGTGCAAAGATTTGTGGGCTTCGCAAATTTCTATAGAAGGTTCATAAAGAACTTTTCTTCCATCATTTCACCTATCACTCATGTAACCTGTCTACATGCTCGGTTCCTGTGGTCTCCGGAAGCCCAATCTGCCTTTGATAAGCTAAAATCATTATTCACCTCTGCACCAATCCTACAACACCCTGATCCTGTTCTGCCTTACATCTTGCAAGATGCCACAGGGGCAGTTTTATCTCAACGCCAGGGACCTAAGCATTGCTCCATCCCATGGCCTTCTCCTCATGGAAGATGGGTCAGTCAGAAAGAAATTATGACGTGGGTGATCGAGAACTCTTGGCCATTAAAATTGCTCTGGAGAATTGGCGATATCTCCTTGAAGGTGCCTCTCACCCCATTATGATATTCACGGATCACAGGAACCTAGAGTATCTTCTTACTGCTAAGCGTTTAAGACCCCGACAGGCTCAGTGGGCTCTGTTCTTTGCTAGGTTTAATTTCCACATTACCTACCGCCCTGGGTCCAAAAACGGGAAGGCTGATGCTTTGTCCCAGATGTTTCCTGATACTCCCAAAGAAACTTCCTCATGATCCAATCCGATTTGAGCTCCTCACTTAAACAGGCTTCCTCCCAATGCTTGGAACCAGCCATCTTCCCTAAGAAACCAGGAAGGGTTCCTTTGGTATCAGGATAAAATCTTTGTCCCGCAGCAAGCCAGAATCCAGATCCTAAAGACTTTGCATGATCACCAACTTGCTGGCCACTTCGGGGTGCGAAAGACTATAGATCTTGTTGGTGGCCTACTCTGAAATCCGACTGCAGGGAATATGTTAGCTCCCGCACTACCTGTCAGCGGAATAAGGGGTCCAACATCAAGTCTTGGGGTTTGTTACGTCTACTGCCAGTGCCAGAGCAACCATGGAAGGAAATATCTATGGACTTCATAATAGAGCTACCTCCCTCGGAAGAGTTTAGAACCAACCTGGTAGCCGTGGATCGTTTTTCCAAAATGGCATACTTCTTGCCCATGATGGGTACACCATCTGCTGCAGACACAGCGAAGACCTTCATAAAAGAAATAGTCACAGTCAGACTACATGGCTTACCTAACAACATTGTGTCCGATAGAGGGGTGCAATTTGCCTCTAGGTTCTGGAGGGAGCTCTGCAGAATGCTTTCAATTAAAGTATGTCTATATTCAGCCTATCATCCTCAAAGCAATGGTCAAACTGAAAGAACTAACCAAATCTTAGAACAATACTTACGCTGCTTCTGCTCTTTTTCCCAGGACGATTGGATCTCTTTACTTCCATGTGCTGAGTTTGCATTCAATAATTCAGTCCATACAACTAATCAGTCACTTTTCTGGGCCAATTACGGGTTCCATCCCTCATTCTTGCCCAATGTCATACCGGAGGCTCCAGTCCCAGCAGTTCAGGACAGGATAAATTCCATCCAGACTGACTACCAAACCCTCCAGGTAACCATGCAAAGGGCCCAAGAGAATTACAAGAAACAGTACGACAAGAGGAGGAGAAACCCCGTCTTTAAGGTTGGAGACAAAGTATGGCTCTCTTCAAGGAATCTAATGCCGTGTACACACGAGCGGACTTTACGGCAGACTTTGCCTGGCGGACTTTTCAACAGACTTTCTGAATGAACGGACTTGCCTACACACAATCAACCAAAGTCCCTCGAATTCGTACGTGATGACGTACGACCGGACTAAAATAAGGAAGTTCATGGCCAGTAGCCAATAGCTGCCCTAGCGTGGCTTTTTGTCCGTCGAACTAGCATACAGACGAGCGGACTTTTTGACTGGACTCGAGTCCGTCGGATAGATTTGAAACATGTTTCAAATCTAAGTCCGTCCAACTTTTGAGAAAATAAAGTCCGCTGGAGCCCACACACAATCAGATTGTCCAACGAAATCCCGTCCGCTGGGCAAAGTCTGCTGTAAAGTCCGCTCGTGTGTACGCGGCATTAGGCTTCCTTGCAACTCCTGGAGGCTGGGACCAAGGTTTATCGGCCCATTCATAATTAAAAGGGAAATTAACAGAGTAGCATTTGAACTGTCACAACCAAGCTCCTATAAGATCCATCCAGTGTTCCATGTTTCTTTACCAAAATCTGTTGTTTCCAGTCCTTTTCCAGGAAGAGAAGAAGCTCCACCGCCTCCAGTCTCAGTGGGAGATGAAACAGAGTACGAGGTAGAAGCCATTCTGGACTGTCATCAGAGAGGTAGGACAATTCAATTCCTTATCAAATGGAAAGGGTATTCAGTAGAAGAAAATTCTTGGGAACCAGCAGACAATATAGACTGTTGCAGAGGTTTTGAGCCCAATACTCCGAAAGATGGGCCAGATTAGGGATCCGCAGGCTGCACCTTGGGGGGGCACTGTCAGGGAAATGGCCGTAGGAGGGGCAATCCTGCCAGTATCCATCATGGTCGTGCTGGGCGAATCACAGGTGCGCAATGACAGGCGCACACAGGTACGCAACGGCGGGTGCGCGCACGTGCACCGTGGCAATTATTTTTGCTGCAGATGCATGCAGGTTGCTGGACTATCGTCAGCTTCCTGTGTCTCCTGTACCAACTATCTGCATCTGATTCCTGTTTACTACCCGGCTTGCTTGACTTCTCCTGCTCTCTGCCTGCATCGACCCCCGGCTTGGACCTGACTATTCTCCAGTCTCCTGACCTGTACCTTGGTTGTCCGCACAGTGTTTGACCCCTGACCTGGCTACCAATTCCGTTCCTGGTTTATCCTGCTGTACCCCATCTCGGACTGAACCTGCTGTGTATGACCCCTGGCCTGGCTATTGACTCTGTTCCTGGTTTGCTCACCTGGGATCTCTCCTCACACGGTTGCCCAATCAGCTTATCCAGTGCACCCCAGCTGCCCTCTACTACCCAGCAGCACTTGGCAATCTGTGCACCTTTGGGCACCGTACTCCTTGTCTCACTTCCAGGGGTACGCTGCACTTAGGGGCTCCATTCAGCAATCTGGCCTCGCACCCAGGACTTGACAGTGCTGGAAATCTATCTAGCAAACAAGCGCCTGTTTAACATCATCATGTGAGTGTATTTTCATTCGTTTTGCATCAATAAATTGTTCCAAGGATTACTGCACCATGAGATTTATTTATATGGCAGAATTTCCGCCAGCAAAAGATTGAGAGCAGGTTCTCTATTTTTCCGCCGGAAAAAGTTCCTAACGGAAATTCCGTTCGTCTGTATGCAATTCCGACATGCAAAAAAACATGCATGCTTAGAATCATCGATTCGCATGGAACTTCCCTTTTCTAGTGCCGTCGTACGTGTTGTACGTCACCGCGTTCTTGATGGTCAAAAGTTCAGAGAACTTTTGTGTGACCGTGTGTATGCAAGCCAAGCTTGAGCGGAATTCAGTCGGAAAAACCATCCAAGGTTTTTCCGACGAAAATTCCCATCGTGTGTACAGGGCATTAGTCAACATCACAGAGACGCTCTCCTGTATTCCTGTTAAAAGAATTGCTTGGCTGACATCCCTTCTGGCTTCAGATCCTGATTGCTGTGTTACTACGATCATCTCCAGCTCCCTGACGTTTGGCTTGTCTGACTATCCGTTCCAGTTCCTGAACTCTGGCTATGTTTTGACTATGTTTGTTCTATTTACTTTTATTATTAAACAAGTGTTATTTAGGCTGTCGGTCCTGCCTGATCTCGAGAGCATAGGGCAAGAACTACAATATATCCTAAACAACTTAAGATTTACAGATTCAGATACTGCAGTCTGGGACACCTTTAAAAATCAAGCTAGTAGACTACTTTCAGTAAGAATAAATAGATTTAAAAATACCTCTAAACTGCTATTACAGATGACCACTGACAAACTACAGGAATTGGAACAGGCATACGCAGAAAAGAACCCAGTACTGACAATCTCCATAAAGTACAAATGCAATCCAGAGCAGTAACCCAAATGCATAAAGAGAAAGCCAAACAACAGGTTTTTTTCAAAAAACAAAGAATCTTTGAACACGGGGAGCAAGCAGGTAAATTACTGGCATATTTAGCTCATTTAAATGAAAAACCTCCAGTAGTGGTGACCCTAGCTACCCCACAGGGAGACGAGGTGACCGACCCACACCAGGTTGCAGACACTTTCCTAAACTTCTATAGGAATTTATACAAAACTCAGACAACACAATCCACACAAGAAATTAAAAATTACTTACACAGAATTCAGTTCCCTAAACTCACATTAGAACAGGTTAAGCTATTGGACGCCCCCATTAGCCAGGAGGATATATCTGAAGCACTGTCCCAGCTAGCTAAATCCAAGGCCCCCGGACTAGACGGCCTGCCACTAGAATTCTACACTGCATTCCCTGATATACTAGTCCCGAAATTGCAAAAATTATATCAACAAATATTTAAACATAAAACACTCCCTCCATCAATGCAAGAAGCACAAATAATAGTTTTACCTAAACCAGGAAAAGACCCAAGATATCCCGAGTCCTACCGTCCAATCTCACTACTGCAATTAGACATTAAGATACTGGCCAAAATCCTAGCATCCCGTCTAAATAAAGTCATTCTTTCATTAATTCACCCAGACCAGACCGGTTTTATGCCTGGAAAAAATACGGCCATGAATATAAGAAGACTTTTTTTAAATATTCAAGCACAACATGACAATCAGGGTACCAGAGTAGTGGTGGCCCTGGACACAGCAAAGACTTTTGATTCAGTGGAATGGTCTTTTCTTTGGGAGTGTCTACAAGAATATGGATTTGGTCCCAATTTCATACAGTGGGTACAAATACTCTATCAGTCACCAAAAGCACGGGTCTTCGTTAATGGTTGTATGTCGGGGCAATTTCCTCTAGAAAGAGGCACACGCCAGGGATGTCCCCTTTCTCCACTGCTATATGCCCTGGCAGCTGAGCCATTGGCCATAGCTATAAGAGCTGACATGGACATAGTGGGACTTAGAATAGGCAACTATATAGTGAAGATCGGACTATACGCAGACGACACGATACTCTATCTAGCCGATCAGGGCCCATCATTACAAGCAGCTTTGGACACTATAGATAAAATGGGAAAATTCTCAGGCCTACGGATAAATTGGGAAAAATCACAGATACTCCCCATAGACCAGTTCCCCCCAACCAATATACATCCAGAACTACCATTAGTCAGGGTAAACACTATTAAATACTTAGGGGTACTGGTTACAAGAGACCTACGCGAATACACAACCAACAACATAGAACCATTGTTTGCCATGATAAAAACCAAAACACAAGCCTGGTCCAAGCTGCCACTGGGAGTAATGGGGAGGATAAATATCATAAAAATGATCATCTTACCCAAGATCCTATACATGGTATGGCACGCCCCACTATATATACCTATCGGGATTTTCAAAAAAATGGAATCTATTTTGAACACCTTTGTCTGGGGACATCAAAGACATAAGGTAGCTTGGCATGTCCTTAAAAACCCTACAGATAAGGGGGGAACAGCTCTGCCAGATCTGCAGGAATATTACATAGCGGCACAGCTGTCGCACATGCATCACTACCATAATAACGAAAGAAAGCGGTATAGTACACTAGTATCTAGTAGTCCAGACAGTCCTTTATCTACCCCACTTCAAATTATACTACGAGGGGGTCAGTTTAATAGGAAAGGTCCAAACTTTAATGACGGGATACTCAACCATCACCAACGAATATGGGGATTAGCCCAGAAAAAACTTAAAATAGGGTACATTCACTCCCACACTCCATTATGGGCTAACAACCAGCTAGCGGAGCTTAAAAAAATACCAGACCCTACTCTATGGGCCAGATATGGAATTATATACCTGCACCAGGTAATGGCGAATGCTAGGCCTAAAGCATTTCAAACTCTTAAGGAAGAATACTCTATTCCGCAACAATTACTGTTCAAATACATACAACTCAGACATGCCCTGCGTTCTCAATTCAGGAACGAAAGCTGCATCCTGGAACATCCCCAAATCTTGGACATAATAACGGGAGCCGATTCGCAAAAATTGATATCTAATCTCTATTACTCCATAAGGTTACCCAGAATCAGAGAAGTGATACAAAAAGCCAAAACAAGATGGGAAAGAGATGTAGGAGCAGTTAGTGACTCAGATTGGGAGGAAATTCTAGAAAATGTAAAGGTGGCATCTCCAAAATTGTCTGATAGGTTAACACAGATATACATCATTCATCAAGCGTATCTAACACCTAACATAATAAGGAAGTTTCAACCTACACGTAATATATTGTGTCCTCACTGTCAGGCAGAGATGGGTAGCTTCTTTCACTTAATCTGGGAATGCTCTATCCTTCAAACATACTGGAGTCAAGTGATTAAGTTCTTACACGACCAAATGGGCTCCCCTGTGGTATTAGATCCAAAACTTTGTATACTGGGTCTTCTTCCAGATGTGGACATAGATAAATACCAAGCCATATTTATATCTGAAGTCCTGTTTTTGGCCAGAAAAGTAATTGCCAAGACTTGGATGCAGAACGTAACCCCCACCATAACAAGCTGGAAGAGAGATGTTAACAATTCCCTCCCATACAAGCAGTTGATTTACAAACACAGGGGAAACAGCCACAAATACTCAAGGATATGGGACGGTTGGCTGGGTGACGGGGAGACATGTGTATAGAAATGCGTGAAAACAAGTTTATCAATACCTAGCAACTAAAACATACAACCATATAACAGGTAACCCACTTCGGTCTGTCAGAACCTCACCGAATCACTAACAATTGGTATATCTTTGTTATGCAATGCCAGCCTTATAGGGCTCTATTGTATGTTAACGTACCACATGTGATTATGTTTTATGTTTCTATACATGGACCTCAAATGTGCTGTATTAATTTCTGTCTAATTTCAATAAAGATTATTTTCCCAAAAGAAAAAAAAAAACAAGTGTTATTTAACTGTACTTCTGTCTCGGTCTGATTTCATGGTTTCTGACATCCCCTCTTTTTCTGACCAAGTGTTTACCTTATGATGTATGATTCAGGTTGAGCCCCTTTGAGGAATCATCACTTTAAGGACAATATCTTCGAGCGCTGCACCTCTTTTTCCACATTCCTAGATCAAGTTGGTTTCTTCAGATGCGACAAATGTATGGCATATAGGACACGTAAAGTGAATAATAATAAAAAAAACAACAAAATTCCAGTCAAACAGCACAAGCAAAACATTTAATATAAAAAAATAAATCATGTGCAGGGGCACGCATGTCACCTATCTAGTGGAATGTATGTGCTGTTAGATCTTTTGAGAAGAAATAATAATATCTGTTTAATTTTTTATGTCATGAGCCCCATGAGAGGAGAGTGAAGGAAGGGTCACAATGACTTTATCTGTTTCCTAACTTTTAATGAATCACCTATCCTTAATCACTATAAACAAACTATTTGCAAAGCTAGAAACCAAAGATATTTACATTTTGGGTTGGTAGATAAAAAAGACCTGATACCACTAAGATGAGTCCATAAGATAAACACTTGACTGATTATTCTCCAGATGAAACACCTGTCTGTGGACAGAGACTATTGTGAAGACCCCAGGATTTTTTTATCCAGCTATACTGGCTAACTAGTCAATAAGACTGGACAAAGTCCATGTTAGGCAATTCAAAAAACAATCAGATTTTTCCTTATGGCACCTTCGCACTGGCAGCGCCCGGGCTAAAGGGTTAAAAGCGGCCACAAAACGCCGCATCGGTGGTGCTGCTCATTGATTTCAATGTATACACCGCTCCTACAGCGCCTGAAAGATGCTGCTTGCAGCACTTTTTTGAGCATCCTGCCAGTGCACCGATCCAGTGTGAAAGCCTTCAGGCTTTCACATTGGAGTGAAAGGAGAGGCACTTCACAGGCGCTATTTTTAGCGCTATAGCACCTGTAAAGCGCCTTAGTGTGAAAGGGGTCTTACTCAGAAATATTTTAAAGTATACCAATCATGGTTGTGAATGACACATATATATATATATATAATGTGACCATATCTACATAAATATATAAATATAGCATGTGTTTTTAACTAAATGAATAAGTACTCATAGGGGGTATTTACTATAGCACCAATAAATGATCCTGCAGTCCTGGAAAATAGCGCCCAATTAAGGCCAATTAAGGCTTCAACTCTCAGAAACTGGGTGCAAATGCAAATGGAAAGCAGCGCTATTGCCAGCGAACATGCCTGTTAGATCACATATGCAGGAACAGTGGAAGTCAATGGGGCTCGAACCTGCAAAATCCAAAGTTCTCACTGAAGGCTTATATGCAAGTTCTTTGCCATAAAAAAATGTATGGGGACCTGGGTCCTGCCTCAGGGGACATGTATTAATTGGAAAAAATGTTTTTAAAATGGCCATTTTTTCCGGAGCAGTGATTTTAATAATGCTTAAAGTGAAACAATAAAAATTTAAAATTCCTTTAAATATCGTGCCTGGGGGGTGTCCGTAGTATGCCTGTAAAGTAGCGCATTTTTCCCATGTTTATTACTGTACCGCAGCAAAATTACATTTCTAAAGGAAAAAATGTAATTTAAAATTGCTCGTAGCTGTGATGAATTGCCGGTTCCCGGCAATATAGAGTACAAATGGCGTAGGTTCCCTCCACCAGTTCATACCAGGTCCTTTGAGTCTGATTTGGATATTAAGGGGAACTCCACACCAAAATTGTAGAAGAAAATGGAGTAGGGGGTCCCCTCCAAAATGCATACCTGACCCTCTCCATTGCTTCAAATCACATCAAATTTGCTGCAAAAAGCGCTGCAAAATCGCGGGACTTTCAGGTCGCACAAGTGTGAAAGGGGCCTTATGGACCTCAAGTTTTATGAAAAGTCGGGCAAGTATGAAAGGAACCTAATGAGATTAATTGATAACACCTTTGAATTAGGCCCCATTTGCACTTGTGCGAGCAATGCCTGTGTAATCTTGCGGTATATGGACCTCAAGTCGAATCAAAGTCAAACCAAAGTAGTGCAGGGCGAATTTGACCCACTTGCAGGATGCACAAGTGAGAATAGTGCCTAATTCAAAGGTATTATCTATGAATCTCATTCACACTGCTGCGACCTGAAAGTCACACTATTTTGCTGCCACTTTGCTGCTGCAACTTGGCCCCAACTTCTGGGAATGCCTGTGTAATATTGCACCCTATGTATCTCAAGTCACATGAAAGTCACACCAAAGTAGTACAGGGACTACTTTGAAGTTGTTGCAGCTTGAAGTAGCACAGATATGAATGGTTATCATTGAGAATCATGGGGTACAACTTGTCATTCAACTTGGAGGTCCAAATTTGCTGGAAAAGTCACATAACTGTGAAACATGTCATACAGTGGGGACGGGAAGTATTCAGACCCCCTTAAATTTTTCACTCTTTGTTATATTGCAGTCATTTGCTAAAATCATTTAAGTTAATTTTTTCTTCATTAATGTACACACAGCACCCCATATTGACAGAAAAACACAGAGTTGTTGACATTTTTGCAGATTTATTAAAAAAGAAAAACTAAAATATCACATGGTCCTAAGTATTCAGACCCTTTGCTCAATATTTAGTAGAAGTACCCTTTTGATCTAATACAGCCATGAGTCTTTTTGTGAAAGATGCAACAAGTTTTTCACACCTGGATTTGGGGATCCTCTGCCATCCCTCCTTGCAGATCCTCTCCAGTTCTGTCAGGTTGGATGGTAAACGTTGGTGGACAGCCATTTTTAGGTCTCTCCAGAGATGCTCAATTGGGTTTAAGTCAGAGCTCTGGCTGGGCCATTCAAGAACAGTCACGGAGTTGTTGTGAAGCCACTCCTTCCTTATTTTAGCTGTGTGCTTAGGGTCATTGTCTTGTTGGAAGGTAAACCTTTGGCCCAGTCTGAGGTCCTGAGCACTCTGGAGAAGGTTTTTGACCAGTATATCTCTGTATTTGGCCGCATTCATCTTTCCCTCAATTGCAACCAGTCGTCCTGTCCCTGCAGCTGAAAACACCCTGTGAAGATATGAAATATATGAGCCATATCTTGTTATGTATCTAGAGTTCTTCTTTAACATGAAACTGTATTTCTTACAATTTTGAGTAAAATGTTTCTGAATTCTTTTGGTATTGCAACACATGTGGCTGTCTTGGTTGGCCTCCAGTTGACATGAAATGTTCTGCCAATGACATGATACAATTCCCCGAAAAGATGTTGATATGAAAAGTCCCTGTTTAAAAGTCAAAATTAATCCCTTGATATAATCATTCTTCCTTTTTGTCAAACTAACTGTCACCCATTAATCAGTAAGGTCAAGCTGCCCAAAAGTTATGTTGAAATAACTAGTAAAATACGTACTTTGTGATGTGTAATTTTGGGCTTATGCCCGCCATAGACTACTGTATAATCATTCTCTATAAAAGCTGTACTGCTCTGTAATCTGTATCACTATCTATTGGAAGATGTGATCCTCTGTATGTACAGTGCATATTCTGAAGTAAACATACATGAGACGAATGCAGCTCTTCTGGCGTTGATGTCTTTTATTTCAAGGCTCTACTTAACATTGGTGACCCCTACTCGTGTCTTCTTGTCTGCATCTCCACCACCGGCTCTCCACCCGCTCCAGGAGGGACAGCAGGAAAGCGGCCTCAGGTGAGAAAACTTATATTTCTCATGTTATATACTGTCTTTTCTGTGCGGTGTTGAGGGGTCGGTTGGGGGAGTGCAGCCACAGAAGGTAAACACGTTTCCTATTTGATTTTGCCTGCATTCTGTCTCTGCATGATTACTGAGAATGTTAAAAATGCCTATTTTTAATTTAAGCATGCTAAAGAATTATCATTTTTAAGCGCTTGCCTTTTCTCCTTATCCCCAGAAATGACAATGTATATATATTTTGTAAAGGGATGTATAAATGCAGGTACCACAATTTTTAGAGAGTGAGTAGAAGTTGGTGGTTGAATTTTTTGTATGCATGATTTTTTGAACATTTGTGGTCCTAAGGCGGATAGGTTTGCCTTCAGCAGATAGCCACAAATGAGTGAATGACCTGCTGTATGTTCTTTGAGGTAGGTAGTCTAGATAGAGGCTAGTCTATTCCACTCAGAAAGGAGACATCCTTCTGAGAATAGAACAAGTGAGATCTCAGATTATTGTACTGGGCTGCTGGTACACAGCCACAAAGATAAGTAACAGAACTCTCAGTCCCGGAGTTCTAAAGTATTGTCATTTCTGAAGACAGTAACGAGAAATTGTGATAAATATGGGAAACGTGCTTGAGAAAAATATTTTACCTGTCATGAATACATTTGGGTTAACAAAAGATAGGGCAAAAAAGTTATTAAAAATAGCAAAGGCAACAGGGATAAGTATTGCCAAATTACAACTAAGTGCTCCTAATATCAGAATGATGGTGAGTGGAGACCCAGATGCCCTGAAACAAAGAAGGAGTATAAAGAGAACCCAACTAAATGGTGGCCGCCAGTGGTCCCTTAATACACCTACAATTGATGCATTATTTAACCTGCTTTTTAAAATGTCTGATTATGGGGGGATTGAATGTTTAGCAGCCTGGGAAGAAGTAACCAGAAAGCATATAAAACCACCCCCCTATAAAATGTGCTCAGAGAAAGCTGCTTTACATTTAGAAGATGAGGATGAGATGCCCAATGCCTGGGCTTCCCCTTATGACTTAATAAGAAGGGAATTGGCAGGAGCGTCTGCACCTATGGTAGAGCAAGTGGAAACTACAGGAGGGGAGTCAGCTAGTGATGATATAGGAGAAGCATCTGGTTATCAGCAGGCCACTCCAAGTATTATGACAGAAACCCCACAGCATAGACACACAGGTAAACTTGTTTCCAAACAGTATTCCCCACATTACCGTCGAGAGGAACCATTCTATGATACAGATGGTACAATGACGTTTGAAAATGATGGGGAGTTATGGCAATACACTCCAGCAAGGGCAGATGCCTTGGCAAGATTTAATAAATTAATAAATCTGATACTAGTACTCCCCCAGCAAGGGGATCCAGGGATCCTGCCTCACCTGTGCTAACTAGGCAACAGGCAAAACGGTTGGGATTAGTGCCTCAGCGTACCCCAGAAGATAGACAGAGGACGAAAGAATATTTTAGATCCAAATTAGAGCCATTTGGCCAGATGCCCTTGAGGGAAGTGGCTTTGCCAGGTGAAGTAAATGCACAAGGGGGTTATACCGCAAGAATAGGAAAAGTTTATGTCCCCTGGAAACCCAGTGAAATTAGGGCAATTGTTGCTGACCTACCCAGCATAGAGAAATGTCCAAAGAAATGGTATAAAAAGCTGATGTGGATAGAGAAAACGCAACAAGCCACATATACTGATATGTGGATCTTGATTGATTGTGCTGTGCTAGAAAAGTATGCGGATGTATGGAATGTATTTGCAAGAAATAAGGGAGCATATGATCAAGGAATAATGAAGGTGGAAGATCCACCACTAGACCTGGTTGTGTATGAAGAGACAATTAGCAGATTGAATGAAATCTTAAAAGATTGGTTAACAACCACTTTTGATAAGGGGCAAGATATGCGAGCATTGATGGATGTTGTTCAGAAGAAAGGTGAGGATGTGTTAGTTTACTGGAATAGATTTAAAGATGAGTGCAGAGCTACAGGGCATAAATTTGAAACAGAGAAAACTGCCCCATATAACGAGGGGCTGATGAGAGCTGAATGAGAGTGGAGGAAGGTGAAGTTGGAGCAGTGGCTGCTAGTAAGTGCCTGTGTGAGAATAGATGCTGTGTGCGTTGAAGAGCTTCAAAGCTGCGTGCGTCCAGGGAGCCAGAAGCAGTGTGCGTTGAAGGGCTTCAAAGCTGTGTGCATCCAAGGAGCCCAAAGCTGTGTGCATTGAAGCTCTTGAAACTGTGTGCGGCCAAGGAGCCTAAGACTGTGTGCATCCAAGCAGCTTGTTTGAGGGGCCTGTACCTATAGCAGCAGGACTGGTGAAGAGTAGCCAGGTGGGCTAGCATTTTTTCATTTGGATTTTGTGTATTTAATTGAAGCTTGGACCCCTGCGTGGGATTCCTGGATAGACTTTTGTTTTTCCCTTTAATAAACGTGGGCTACCAGGCCCTTAACTATAAATGCCTCTCTGATGTGGACTCACTGCACCAAAATGCATCTATCCACTTGAGCTGAACAATCCCCAATGTCACAGATGCTATTCAGAAACATACTGATTGGATCCCAGATGATGAAGGTGATATGAAGCAACCAGAGTTGGTGAAGGTATTGGTGGGTGGAATGTTACCTGAGATTAGAGAGGAAATAGAGCTTCGTACAGTGGGATGGAGAAAGAAACCTGCCCCTGAGTTAGTTGAGATTGCTCAAATAGCTTATGAAGTATTACAGAAAAGGAAAGACAAAATAGAAAAGAAGGAGAAAACAAAAATGATGAATATACAACTACCAGAGGTTAAGGAAAAGGTCCCTGAGCCCAAGGGGGTACCGGTATCTACAGTACAGGTAACACCTCAGGGTGTACCGGTAGCAGCCCCCCCTTACCCACCTTCGGGAGTGGTATATATCTCTAATTATGGGACATCACAGCAAAAGCGGGGCAATTGGAGACAAAATGAGGGACAGCGCAGAAACCCTAGAATTCAGTCCCGATACCAACAAATCACCCCAAATAGAGTAAGACCCCCAACCCTACAGCCTCGTGCCTCCCCCACTTGCTTCAAGTGTGGATTGAGTGGACATATAGCACGAGACTGTAGGGGGCGCTAGGATGAGGCGTTATGTGGTGACAATATAGATGACCCATTTTTATATCAAGCTCTGGCTGCCATTGAAATTGATTCTGTTGATGAACCAATGGTTGAAATAAATGTAAACGGTATTGATTTGCGTGGTCTCATAGACACAGGGGCTTCTCTGTCCCTTTTGAATGTTTTTGACCCCCACTTGCCGCTCTCCAATGAAAGGGTTTCTTTGGTTGAAGTAAGTAATAATGTAATCTCGGCAAGGGTTACACAATCAGTACCGGTGACATTGGGAGAGCATTCAACAGAACACTCATTCGTATTGTCTCCACATTCCCCCTGTAATTTATTAGGACGAGATTTACCATTAAAAATGGGGGTAACCATTGCTTTATCCCCAGGTAAAACTGTCATTGACATACTGCGCAGGTTAAAGGAGGAAGCAACTGATTTGTTGTTCATGCCTCTATCGATGGCTGAAATGGAGGGAGGAATTCCAGAGGAGGTCAAACAAAAGATTGACCCCTCCCTATGGGTAACAGGAGCAAACACTCCTGGCCTTATGCAAGTTGCCCCTGTACGGTTAAATAGAGACCCCACACTACCAGTACCTAGACTACCTCAATACCCCTTGTCCCTTGAATCAGTTGAAGGTATTAAGCCAGTAATAGCATAGTTACTACAGGAGAGTGTTCTTACTCCTTGTAGGAGTTCTGCTAACACTCCTATCTATCCAGTTCCCAAACCTATAAAAGCAGGAGCGGACAGCCGTCGCTGGAGGTTGGTGCATGATTTGCGCGCCATCAACAAGGTAATTATACCATTAGTACCAGTACCTGGGGTACCCAACCCCTCTACTATACTGGCAACAATACCTCCTTCAGCAACTTACTTTACTGTAATTGACCTTGCCTCAGCCTTCTTCAGCATCCCTGTTCATCCAGATGATCAATGGTTACTAGCCTTCACGTTTAAGAAAAGACAACTTACCTGGAAAAGATTGCCAATGGGGTATCATGATTCCCCCAGTTGCTTTTCTCAGGCGCTCAAGGATAAATTGGATGAATGGCAGCCACCCATGGGATTAATATTAGTACAATATGTGGATGATCTCCTGTTAGCATCCTCTGATGAACAGGCTTGTACTGAGGATTCCATCTCTTTACTGAATTTCCTGGCCAGTATAGGACAAAAAGTAGATGCCACAAAAGTGCAGTGGGTTAAATTAAAGGTACAATACCTGGGCCACTGTGTCTCCCAAGGTATCAAACATTTGACAGATAAAAGGAAAAAGGTAATTGCAAAGCAACAAATGCCCACAACTTTAAAACAGATGAGAGCATTCCTTGGATTGGTAGGATATTGCAGGCAGTTTTTACCTCAATATTCTACAATTATAGGTCCCCTACAAGACTTGTTGAAAGGCCATACAAGAAGCAATTACAAATTCACCTCTGATGAATTAACTCCAGCGGTCAAGGAAACATTTAAATTGATTAAAAGGTCTTTGTTAACTGTACCTAGTTTAGGTTTGCCTGACTATAGCAAAGATTTTTATCTCTTTTGCACAGAAGTGAATGGCCATGCAAATGTAGTATTAACACAGCATTTCTGTGGTCAACATCGCCCAGTAGGGTACTACAGCTACCCCCTGGATAGTGTAGCTAGGGCACTTGCTGGATGTTTAAAATCAGTAGCAGCGGCTGCTCTGCTGGTAGAAAAAACTGCTGACATTGTACTGGGCAATTCTTTGTATTTAATGTGTTCGCATGACTTGGAAGCTATGCTGAACAGTGCTTATACTAAACATTTTTCTGTTCAACGAATAACACATTATCATTTGGTTTTACTATCAGCTTCCAACCTCAAAATCCAACGCTGCCAGACCTTGAATCCGGCCACCTTCTTGGCGGAAGATGACAACGAGGAGATTGAGGATTCTGTCTACCTGACTCATGATTGTGCTAACTCTATTGACAGTGTGACCAAGCCCCGACCTGACTTGCAGGATGAACCCATCTCAGGTCTGCCATCTTGTGCTGATCTGTTTGTAGATGGATCCTCCATTAGAAGTACTGATGGCCTCACACTTGCCGCTTGTGCAGTGGTAAATGGTGACAATAAATTACTACACGCTGAGGTTCTGCAGAATTCAAGGTCAGCACAGGCAGCTGAACTAACTGCTCTCTGTGTTGCTTTGGAGCTTGCAGAAGGGGCTACTTCTCTGGCAAGAGAGGGGTTATCTGACAGCGGCAGGAACTCCAATACAGCATAAAGAGTTAATTGACAGATTATTGGCAGCAGTCCAGCTGCCTCTTAAAGTTGCAGTGATTAAATGTAAAGCACATACCAGAGCAGATGATAGTATATCGCTTGGGAATGCTTTGGCTGATAGGTATGCTAAAGATGCTATACATTCTTATGAGCCAACTACAGCGCTTCCAACATTCCTGCTCACAGATCTTCAAGTGGATCTGGACATCCCATCAG
The DNA here is from genome assembly GCF_042186555.1 of Aquarana catesbeiana. NCBI lineage: Eukaryota > Metazoa > Chordata > Amphibia > Anura > Ranidae > Aquarana > Aquarana catesbeiana. The sequence goes on along the minus strand of NC_133324.1, from coordinate 538,533,959 downwards.
CCCTGCAGGCAAGCTCGCCCCATACATCCTTTTGGACCACAAAGGGAGCTGTTTGTTGGGCAGATGGTCTATGGAGATTAAAAAACAGACTGGTTGCTCCTCCGACTTTATTCCCTTCTTTGTTTGCTTTGAGCCATGGGCCTTGCCATGTCTCAACAGAAGGGATGTGTCGGGTGGTAGCCAGAGACTGGTGGGCTCCAGGTTTTCCTGCATATGCTGCTTAACAGGTTGCTGAATGTTCTATATGTCAAATGCATAACATTGGAAAGTGAGTGCCCACTCCCATGAAGCATATTCCACATACTGAGGAGCCATTTCAAATTGTGCAAATTGACTTCTCAGATATGCCCCCTTGTGATCGATTTAAGTATCTTTTGGTTTGCATTGATCAATTTTCGAGTTGGCCAGAAGTCTGGCCCACGGTGAAAAATTATGCCAGAACTGTGGTAAAATGTCTAACGAGGGAATTGGTCCCAAGGTTTGGTATAGGGTCAATAATTTCCTCAGATGGAGGGACACATTTTGATAACAAACTCATGGCAGAAGTAGTGAACATTTTGGGTATGAAACAGCAATTGCATACTCCTTACAGACCTCAGGCTAGTGGAATGGTGGAACGCAGCAATAAAACCCTGAAGAGGTATTTGGCCAAAATAACTGCTAATGGACAAAGCACATGGGTAGAAGCGTTACCTATAGCCTTGGCGACCATTAGGACTACCCCTAAGGAGAAACATGGACTGTCACCTTTTGACATATTGTTTGGGCGACCGCCTGAAAGACTACATTCATCTCTTGCGCAGCCAGAGACAGTAACTTTAATAAATGGTCAAGATTCCATGATAGAATATGTTCGCAAATTGGCAAATGTGTTTTCTGATACTTTTTCCAGAGCCAAAGCAGGACAACCTGTGGACACGAGTGAAGGAACTCACGGACTAAAGTCAGGAGATTGGGTGTATATCAAGAATCACACACCCCGGACTACTTTGTCCCCTAAGTGGAAAGGACCATTTCAGGTCATTCTTGTGTCTCCTACTGCAGTGAAGCTAAAAGACTATAAGTATTGGGTGCATGGTTCACACTTTAGGAAGTCTGTAAGAGAATATAAGCCAGTCTGCTACTGGCAAGAATTGTTCTGTTCCTTTACCTTCCAGGTCTCCTCCACTGACTCGTGCTCGAGCAAAAAGACTGCAGAATAAATCTTTCAGTGCCTAAGATGAATGTGAAGCTCTGGAGTGGATTACAGTCATGGCATATGAATGGACATACAAGAAGGAAAAGGGTAAGGTGCAAGACACTTTTCTTTTAAATGCTACTGTAATGGAAGAAATGTCACAACTTGAACCAGTTTCAGATGCTGACCTAAGAGCACTGAGGGAAGCAGCACATGAATATCATGCCAAACTAGCAGAGCATGATATTCATGAGAGAAAACCGGCAGTCTGCATTAACTTTACTCGAACCTATACACCTGAGTTGCTTTCCCAGGGTTTCCAGAGTACTACCCGACCGATTGGGAACTCCAATTGCATGGATAATGCCGATATCAGGTACTGGTTTGATGGTAAGGACACTGTATGGAGTACTGACAGATATCAGGAATTACATGACTACACACATCGTCAACATTCCCGGCAGAACAATATGAAACTATTGATGTGTCTGCAAGGATATAATTTCAATAAAGCTTGTGCTGCCCCACCAGGCTATTACTTCATATGTGGAAAGAAAGCATATAATTGGGTTCCTTTGAATTCCAAGGGGGTTTGTTACTTTGGTAGAGTCATACCTGCTACCTGGTATATGGAGGATAATGACTTTCAAGAAACACAGCTTCACAAAATACCTATACACTTTCTTAAAAAGGACTTTGTGCATCTTAGCAAAAGGGACCTCACTGGTCAGTCAGTTCCAGGAGAAGATGAACCCCCAGGACAAGATGAAGAAAAAGACTCGGAAGCTAATGTAAAAGATGACAATGATCCTGATAGGCCTACATCTTATCATGAGTCAGATGATAACTTTACAAATATTGAATCACATGATAGAGTGATTAAACCATTGTTCTCTATTCCTTGGGTAAATAGATGTTGTATTAAAAAGGCTTTCAGTTTCATCATTGATTTGGCAGACCTGACGGACAACATTACTGCCTTGTATGATAGAAACTTTATAGCTCTTGCTTCAGAATTAAAGATGATCCAAAAAGAGGTTCTGCAGCACCGGCCGGTGCTGGATTATGTCACGGCCAGTCAAGGAGGAATATGCACCATAGTGGGAACTGCTTGTTGTAACTACATTGGAAATGATACTAAGCCTGAAGATGCCATCATTTCGCATGTAGAAAAGGTACAACAAATGAAGGTTAATTTTTGCAAAGAGCATACCGAAACTGCTTGGGTTGAGGGTAGCTGGGAAGGCTGGCTCTCCTGGCTCAATCCACTCAACTGGTTATCTGGTATTGCCGGGTTGGTTTTCTGGTATTCTACATGGTATTCTATATATTGTTGGAATTATAGTCCTCATAATCTTAATAGTTAAATGTGCACCTATGTTATGCAAATGCTGTTTGAAGATAACCACACATGCTTGTACTAATATTGGTTCTTCTGAGCCCTCAAGGTCTCGAGTCAGAACTGCTCATGAGATGGTGGTCCGTATACCTGGAGATCAACCTAAAGACACAGAACAAGCTTAAAAAGGATACCAAAAGAATTCTAAACACAGGAGGGGCTGTGAAGATATGAAATATATGAGCCATATCTTGTTATGTATCTAGAGTTCCTCTTCAACATGAAACTGTATTTCTTATAATTTTGAGTAAAATGTTTCTGAATTCTTTTGGTTTTGCAACACATGTGGCTGTCTTGGTTGGCCTCCAGTTGACATGAAATGTTCTGCCAATGACATGATACAATTCTCGGAAAAGATGTTGATATGAAAAGTCCCTGTTTAAAAGTCAAAATTAATCCCTTGATATAATCATTCTTCCTTTTTGTCAAACTAACTGTCATCCATTAATCAGTAAGGTCAAGCTGCCCAAAAGTTATGTTGAAATAACTAGTAAAATAATTACTTTGTGATGTGTAATTTTGGGCTTATGCCTGCCATAGACTACTGTATAATCATTCTCTATAAAAGCTGTACTGCCCTGTAATCTGTATCACTATCTATTTGAAGATGTGATCATCTGTATGTACAGTGCATATTCTGAAGTAAACATACATGAGACAAATGCAGCTCTTCTGACGTTGATGTCTTTTATTACAAGGCTCTACTTAACACAGCATGATGCTGCCATCACCATGCTTCACTTTTGAGACTGTATTGGACAGGTGATGAGCAGTGCCTGGTTTTCTCCACACATACCGCTTAGAATTAAGGCCAAAAAGTTCTATCTTGGTCTCATCAGACCAGAGAATCTTATTTCTCACCATCTCCAAGTCCTTCAGCTGTTTTTTTTAGCAAACTCCATGCAGGCTTTCCTGTGTCTTGCACTGAGGAGAGGCTTCCGTCTGGCCACTCTGCCATAAAGCCCTGACTGGTGGAAGTCTGCAGTTATGGTTGACTTTCTACAACTTTCTCCCATCTCCCGAATGCATCTCTGGAGCTCAGCCACAGTGATCTTTCGGCTCTTCTTTACTTCTCTCACCAAGGCTCTTCTCCCCCAATAGCTCAGTTTGGCCGGACAGCCAGCTCTAGGAAGAGTTCCGGTCTTCCCAAACATCTTTCATTTAACGATTATGGAGGCCACTGTGCTCTTAGGAACCTTAAGTGCAGCAGAAATTTTTTGTAACCTTGGCCAGATCTGTGCCTTGCCACAATTCTGTCTCTGAGCTCTTCAGGCAGTTCCTTTGACCTAATGATTCTCATTTGCTCTGACATGCACTGTGAGCTGTACGGTCTTAAATAGACAGGTGTGTGGCTTTCCTAATCATGTCCAATCAGTATAATCAAACACAGCTGGACTCAGATGAAGGTGTAGAACCATCTCAAGGATGATCAGAAGAAATGGACAGCACCTAATATATGAGTGTCACAGCAAAGGGTCTGAATACTTAGGACCATGTTATATTTCAGTTTTTCTTTTTTAATAAATCTGCAAAAATGTCAACAACTCTGTGTTTTTCTGTCAATATGGGGTGCTGTGTGTACATTAATGAGGAAAAAAATGAACTTTATGATTTTAGCAAATGGCTGCAATATAACAAAGAGTGAAACATTTAAGGAGGTCTGAAAACTTTCCGTCCCCACTGTATATATTTAGAAATAGAAAGGAGCTCTCATATATATTTGCATAGTCCTTACGGATTTACATCAGCAGAACAAATGCAGGAAGTGATGTGTGCACATGGGCCAGAAGCAAATGTGTGGTGATGTCAAACCAATCAATGAACCCCAACCCCCCCGAATATAACTACCACATCCACCCCAAAATCGAGTAAGCACAAGTGCATATCCTACACTTATCCAGCAAATGAGCAGAACCTCCTCTTTGCTAAAGATGGACCTTGCCATGTCCACCTAGATGGAGATCCTGACCAGCACAAGAACTTCCGGGCGATTACAATGACTCATTTCCGGGTCAGAAGGTGAAACCAGGCTCTTTTTATGGCATCTGTGAATATTTGATTGCAACCATGATTAGAATTTTTTTATTTTCGTTTATTTGCAGACATGCGAATCTGTAGAAACATATAATGATATTTGAAAGTAAACTTAAGGGAGTTTGATAAGAAATGGTGTCCCTGGGATAGCAGCAGGTGAATTACAAAGACAAAGGCCCAGTTTGAGCCCTGGCTCACACTGACAACGGGAAGAAATCGTGCGAGTTCAGCTGAACTCACACGATTTCATTCCCGCATGTCAGTCCCGACTGCGGAGGGAATTTCAGAGACATCTGTGCAGGTTTCTGCACTGATGTCAATAAAAATTGCACCCGGAAGCTGCCAAAAAGTAGTACAGAAACTACTTTTGGAAATTGCGGCACCACACCAATTAGAACGGTTCAATTGCTGCCGACTTGACATATCAAATTGCATTTCAAATCGCACCAGTGTGAACCAGGGCTGACACACACAACCTTGCCTATCCACCAGCTGAATTCATTACCTGCAATTCTCCACAGCTGTTATATATAAAGATTCCACCTTTATAATTTACTTAAAGGTATGCTGAAGAGATTAGTTTTTTGGTGCACAAATACATATAGAAATTATAAGATATAAAAGAAAGATATTGCACTTCCGCAAAAACCACCACCCCCAATACTAATTAAAAAGAAGAACGAAAAGAGAGAAAAAAAAAAAACACAACACACAAGCTCAATAATGTACTTTTATTTTTCCAGCAGAAACAAAATTATGTACATTCACTTACTAGCTTAAAAAAATCTACAAGATATATAGTGCTACATTTAGCAAAACAGTTAGCAATTGGGTTTTAAGGGCCCTGCTCATAGGAGCTTAAAATCTAAAATTTGTCTAAACCTTAGAGTGGACACAGCTTTACTTTCAGTATTAACGGGTAACATTTCATAGTACAACTACTCACCCACCAGCCCACATTATTTTTATCTGCAAGATTATAGAAACTTAACAGTCATTATTCTTACAAAGCATTCCAAAATTGTATTAAAAAAGGCACATATTCAAAATATAACACCCACCACCAGCCCACAATCCACACACATAGGTGACCATGTTCTGCTGGAAACTGCATTTCTGTGTAAATGATTAAGCAATGAGATCAAAGAGTAGAAGGTCAGCAGATGCTCCCAAACCATGTTTGCATGATCAGACAGTGAGCTTCCAATCTAAAGTCTAAAATTAACTTTCTTACATTAGAGACTATTTTGACAAGGAGACAAATCAAATACCAAAATGTCTTTGGATTGTGGTGAGAAACCCACACAGGGAGAACATATAAACTTCAACACAAGCATTAGAATGTTGGGGAATTGAACCAGCAACCCCAGTTCTACTAGACAGATTTGCTACACATTTAGCCAGTGGGCAGCCTCACACATGTTGTCTGCATCTCTGTGGTGTGAACCAGTCCTAAGTCCATAGCCATGCTCAGTGTCACAAGCAATATACAATATATTGTCCGAAGTATTGGGACGCTTGCCTTTATACGCACATGAACTGTAATGGCATCTCAGTCTTAGTCCGTAGGGTTCAAAATTCACTTGGCCCACCCTTTGCAGCTATAACAGCTTCAACTCTTATGGGAAGGCTGTCCACAAGGTTTAAGAGTGTGTCTATGGGAGTGTTTGACCATTCTTCTATAAGTGCATTTGTGAGGTCAGGCACTGATGTTGGATGAGAAGGCCTGGCTTACAGTTCTCCGCTCGAATTCATCCCCAAGGTGTTCTGTTGTGTTGAGGTTAGGACTCTGTGCAGGCCAGTCAAGTTCCTCCACCCCAAACTCACTCATCCATGTCTTTATGGACCTTGTTTTGTGCACTGGTCCAAATCATTTGGTGGAGGGGGGATTATGATGACTTTGACTTGACTATGATGACTATGATGACTGACTTTGCCAAGCCCATACACACTATACCCATCTCTTTTCTGGTCAGATGTATGGATGAATTCCCCAAAGCATGTAGCGCAAGGGCCTGCCTGTATACTTTAAAATGGTAATGTTTAAAGTTTTTGTATACTATTATTATCTTGTATTATGACACTTCTTACCTGTCCAGTGGGCTGTCAATAGTGTAACTAAGGAGGGGCTGTTCAAAGTAATACCCATTTTTTAGGCATTCATCTCTCAATGAAGTGGAAAGGGTTACCTGTCCAAGAGCTCCCCCCCCTATAATGTTAGAAATGGCCCAGGAGATGGGGGGAGGGGGAATATGATAGATGTACCTTATACTTTGGTGTTTAAAAATTCCCATTAATAAATGTTATCTTGATGTTGGCCAAGAATGTTTGTGTCTAATCTGCTTTCCATGTTTTAATGTGCAAAAAGACTAATTTTTTTTTGCTTTCCTCAACAGTTTCCTTCCATGCCACAGGAATGGCAGACTGTGGCCTCCCACTTTGCCCAGCGGTGGGACTTTCCTAACTGCGGAGGGGCAATTGATGGGAAACACGTCCACATCATCCCACCACCCAACTCGAGGTCATACTATTATAATTATAAGGGGTTCAATAGTATTGTAATGTTGGCGGTGGTGTCGGCTACTTATGAGTTCCTGTATGTGGACGTGGGGAAGAATGGCCAGATGTCCGATGGTGGAGTCATCGCCCAGACGGAGTTCTACAGGCGTCTTCAGAATGGCAGCTTGGACTTGCCACCTCCAGAAGACAATGTGGAAGGACTCCCATTCGTCTTCGTTGCGGATGAAGTATTTGCGCTGGGGGACCATCTTATGCGGCCATTCCCGATGAGGACCCTCACTCCGGACCAGAGGGTTTTTAATTACCGGCTGGCGAGAGCCAGAAGAGTGGTGGAAAACACGTTTGGAATCATGGCCAGCCAGTTCCGCCTATTTCTTACACCCATACATATGGCGGAGTGCAAACTGGATCACATTATCCTGGCGTGCTGTGTTCTACATAACTTTTTACGGCAACATTCTGCCAACTATGCTGGCTCAGTTGGGCCTGAAGCCGGAATCCAAAATGAACCAACCCTGACGGCGCTTGAAAGTGGCCGTCCTGGCTTGCCCTCCCTGAGTGCCCGTGATGTCCGGCTAAGATACCTTGAATTCTTTGCGGGTAGGGGGGCTATCAATATGCCAGACAATGTGTGAAACCTTTATCAAATAAAAAAAAAAATAAGCAAATCTTTGGTGACATTTACTGCTTGTGTTTGTTTTAGCTGACCCTGACAGAAATGTGGTGAGTCCTGAAAATGGCGTGATTGTGTAACCTTATACAAAGCACTGTTGGGTGTTATTTACTAAAGGCAAAGACACTTTGTACTACAAGTGCACTTGAAACTGCACTTGTAGTGCAAAGTGGATTTGCCCTTAGGAAATAACACCCATTGTCACAGAAAACACCAATTAGAGCACCCCAAAAGTGTTGTAGCGTTGAGACAATTATCCACACATTCTTGATTAACAATCTTTTTTAATACCTGCACAATCACATGTGCATTTTGACAAGGTTTTTAAAACAAACCAACATGTTTGTTGTATAAAAATTTTTGGGGTGGCATTAGAAAAAGTAGAAATGTCCATTTAAGATAAAACAGGCATGTTTAAAACCCACAAGAAAGACACACATCTTGAACTTACAAAGTTCACATTTGGTAGAACTTGAAGGCAATATCAGACATGAGTATTTACAAACTGTGTTTGATATTGCATTCAGATGGTGTGAAGTCACCCCAGGAAAAGCCAAATTTTGAAGATGCACACCAATTTACAAATGTCAACATGTGCTACCTGCCATCACGGGGGATCAAGGGACGTGTTTTGGGGGAGCAACCCCTTCCTCTCAGCTACTTTATTATTGAGGAAGGGGTTGCACCCCCAAAACACGTCCATTGATCTCCCGTGATGGCAGATAGCACATGTTGACACACTGTGTGCCTCTTCAAAATTTGGCTTTTCTACAATTCGACAAAAAATGTTAAAATTGTAGCACACCATAAAAGAAAGGGATTTGGAGGGGTTTTAAACTCTCCCCAAAACATCAATGATGTTCTTATTTTTTTGAATAACATCATTGATGTTTTTCTTGATGTTTTCCAATGCAACATTACACCCCATGATCTCCCCAATCAGGATCTGTGCACTTTCCGAGGTGAAATGCCCTGGATCCACAACATCATGATCACCTAAAAAGATAGAAACCAAAAAAAAACCATGTATTATAAATATGCCGGCATCCATCTCTTACCTGAGCCTGTGGTCGCAGACACTCACCTGTTGTGGTGACAATTTCCACCACGTCTTCCTCCTCCTGCTCTGCTTGTCTTTGTGGGATTTCCCCTTCTTCCAGAGGTGGGGGGTCTCTGGTCTCCTCGGATGAGGGGTGTCCTCCGAGTCTTTTCTCCCCTATGTGAAAAAAAAATAGTATACTTAGCACACAGATATTTGATGGCAGAACTATAAATATGAAACATTGCTTTGAAGTGGGGTACAATTGTCGATTTTGGCAGAGTTCCAAGATGTAGAATTTTTATTGTCCTTTGTCAAGCTTCAATACTTTACCTGTCTTGTACAAGCTTCACAGATGGAGACACCCCTATAGTATACACTGGAGCACCTGTGTGGGCCCCCTAATAAAAAGGGTGTTCTTGTGTCCCACACTAGTGCTCCAGTGTCCAGATGTGTAAACAGCTGCTGAGTGTCCTCTCCTTACACAGAATCTAGTTTGCATTTCATTCTAGTAACAAACCCATCTACACAACCAAATTATTTTCATACAAATAGGCCCTAAAAAATGTGGTCAAATGCATATGGCCAAAACAATGGTGTTTTATAGGCCGAAAGAAAAATGTTCGATACGAACGAATAATGTGCCCATGAACATGAAAGTTGCCATTTAAAACTGTACAACAGTTCAGAGCAGTTGGAAGCAGCACGAACGTAATAAACACAAAAAGAATAGGAACACAGCACAACTACTTACTTTTTTGCAGCACCCTCCAGATCTTTCTGTACTGCTTGTGCTCTCTTAATTTCAGGTCCGACCACCGCTTCCTGAGCTGATCCTTGGATCGTCGTACCCCGAAATTCCGGTGCAGACTTTTGACCACTTTCACCATGATCTTGGCCTTTCGGACATTGGGGTTGGGGTAAGGTCCATACTTTCCATCATAGTCGGCCTTCTTCAGGATGTCGACCATCTCCAACATCTCCCCAAAGGACATATTTGATGCCTTAAATCTTCTCCTTCTGGATCCAGACGTTTCCGGCTCCGGGCTTTCTTCCCCCTCCTCCTTGTTGCTATAATTAGCACGCACCTGCTCTGACTCCGCCATGTGCTCTTCCCCCACTGCGCCGAACGAAAAGGGGCGGGGAATAGACTAGAAAGAACGTCGGGTGGGCGGAGTTACACGCATGCGCAGTGTGTATAAAGCGTAACACGCGTGCGTAGTACGTACGATCTGTGAGAGGAGGAAGGAGTATCGGAGGCGCCGATCGTGATAACGAAGGTAAGAGCCAAACTTGGGCCTATGCTGCTTCTAGATTGAGGCCTATATTGTAACAAGATTAGGAGAGTTTTGCCTGACATTAGGGTTTGTCTTGTGTTGTGTCTTGCAGTGAAAATGGATATCTTGAAAGATAACGACTTTATGGAGCGCAAGAAGGTCCAGGATTCCCAGAGATCCGGAGATGCAGATGACATCTATGTCCCCAGGCTGTGGTACTATGACAGGCTGCATTTTCTGGCAGGTCAGACTGAACCCAGGCCAGCACTCTCCAGTCTTCCTTCCATGCTTCCTTCCCCCCAGCTGAGGCTTCTGATGCCCAACCTGGGCCTTCCAGACAGAAACATGTGGAGGAGCCCAGCTTGAGCCAGGTATAGCATTCCTCTAAATATTTCTGGTTGTCCAATCAATGATGTTAACTAGATGTTAGTTTGGAGTACTACTAATTTATGATTGTGATGATGCAAAAACAAAAACCATGTCCCTTTTTCATACACAGGGAAGTCTCAGCCAGGAGGTGGCCGGGCCAAGCAGGCTGCCTGATATCCAGGTCCCTCCCCTCCACCTGCAAAGACAAAGTGGCAGGAAGAGGTGTAACCTGGAGGCGGCTGCCATAGGGCTCTTTTGGAAGGTTACAGAGGCCCTGAGAACCCCCCACACTGTGGAGGAGGACTTTGCTTGCATAACTGCCTGCAAAATGCTGCAGATGGAGGAGGACCAGCGACTCCTGTGTGAGTCCTTAATTTTGGAAGCTCTCAATAAGGGGTTGAGGGGCCAAATAACATCTGCTACCCACATCTGTGACCTCACACATGGTCCTCCTCCTCCTCCAGGTCCTACTATTCCTCCTCCTCCTCCAGGTCCTAATACTACTCGTCCTCCTCCAGGTCCTACTCCTCCTCCTGCCACATCTCCAACACCTGAGCCACAGCCGGGAAGGAAGCGTGGAAAGAAGACCAGAAAGTGATGACCCTGGGTCCAGTCTGGTCTGGTAAAAGATGCAGCCTCTTGTAGTAGCACAGCCTGGGGACACAGATGTCATCTGCTGCTTTCCGGATCTCTGGGACTTCTGGACCAGACTGCACTGCCTTAGATAAGGACTCCTCAGGCCACCAATTTTGATGTTAAATAATTGATGTCTGCCCTGGGGGTCCAAGGCTTCACTAATTTCAGCTGTTTCTCCAGTGTTGCCTCCATCTTTGTTTGGTTCTGAGCCCTTAATAAAGTATTTTTTGTTTCAATAGTACTCGCCTATGTTTTCCTTCAAAAAGGACAGTTTGTTTGTGAGGATTCAGGTACATTTCAAAAATACTAAGTGAAATTAACAAGGGACACCAACACCAAGCAACCTTCTTGAGATTAAATAATATAAGATAATAATGGTGTTGTGGTAACTTGACACACAATGTGGACTCACTGCACCAAAGCGCATCTATCCACTTGAGCTGAACAATCCCCAATGTCACAAGTGGTGTTCGAATGCGGGCATGTAGACGGTGGAATCTGGGTCCTTGCTCCATGGTGAGTCGCATCAGTAACTACTGCTAGCTGTGTGTGGCAGCCAGGCGAACAGCATTGCACAGAAGTTTGATGGACTGTGTTGCATGCAGGTTGTGTACCTGTGAAAGGAGAATCACATTTTTTTTTCTCTCTGCTGTGAAGTGTGTTGCAAGTTGCTGTGTGTAAGACAGCAAGGATGGGGCAGTCAAAACAGAAAAAGGAAGCAATCCTTGCTGAAGCAAGGGAAAGGGTTCTATGGCTAGAGGGTATTTCACCACATGCCCCAGCCACGCCAGAGAATTTGTCCAAGTGTGAAATCTCTGTGACCAGGGGTAAATTAATCATGTCATCCCCAGTTAAAAGGGAAGTGATAAAGGTTGCTTCTGGCAACAGGAAGCCAGGTGGACCGCAGCGTGTGGAAAGGAGGAATATGATTGTCTGTGGAAGCAACGTCCAGGCCAACAGGGATGTTGGGGATCCAAGGAGTCTGTCTGCTGATGGTCGTGACCAGTGGAGTCCTCAAGAGTGGTATCCCATGGCAACAGAGAGCCAGTCATCAAGGAGATTCCAAGAAAGTAAAGTTCAGCTTCCAGTACCGTGCTTGGAATGTGGTCAAGTGGGGCATGGAATTTTTACTTGCCCAAGGTTCTGGAACAACGCTGAAGAGTCTGGAAAGGCTGCAGTGTTGTCCTGTGGCCACACAGAGGAAGTAGCTGGTATGAATGCAGCTGAGAGACAGCGCACTCAAGTGAAGGGTATGATGCCAGCCACTGAAAATGGTAAGACTGTTTCAGTTTGTGGGACTGAACCTAGTGAAATGGGAGTGTGTCCAGCGGGGAGATCTGCAGCGCAAATGGACATAGACTTGCTGCAGTGTGCTCCCCGGAGCAGTGGGGAGGCACATGGTGAAGCCCAGCTGACAGCAAGGTTAAAGACTCAAATGGACATGGGGACTATGCATGTGCCTGCTATAATCCAGCAGAGTGCTGGAGAGGTTAAACTAGGGGTGGCCAAAATTGTTCTTGTGCTATGTTCCCTAGTGACAGGTGCTGCAGAGTTGCCCAGGGAAACTTCAGAGGAGCTCGCAGTGACGGAGCAGAGAGTTTCCCAAGTCAGCTATGGAGCTGCCCAAGGAGGAAAGAGCTTCCCTTTAAAGATAGAGGGTGATGTGAGGAGAGGCTCACAGGCTGTGGTTGGTAATAGACAATCCACAAAAGTAGCAGTTATGTCTATACGTAATGAAAATTCTGATGGTTATGCTGACAAATGTGTTACTGTTGGCAAATGTGATGGTATTGGTGATAATGACATTGAAAAATGTGTTCCCTTTAATGTCATGTCTGAAAATGTTGGAAATGTGTTCACTACTAGGGATGAGCCGAACACCCCCTGGTTCGGTTCGCACCAGAACCTGCGAACGGACCAAAAATTCGACGAACGTTAGAACCCCATTGACGTCTATGGGACTCGAACGTTCGAAATCAAAAGTGCTCATTTTAAAGGCTAATTTGCATGGTATTGTCCTAAAAAGGGTTTGGGGACCCGGGTCCTGCCCCAGGGGACATGTATCAATGCAAAAAGAACTTTTAAAAACGGACGTTTTTTCGGGAGCAGTGATTTTAATGATGCTTAAAGTAAAAAAAAAAAAAAAGTGAAATATTCCTTTAAATATCGTACCTGGGGTGTGTCTATAGTATGCCTGTAAAGTGGCACGTGTTTCCCGTGTTTAGAACAGTCCCTGCACAAAATGTCATTTTTAAAGGAAAAAATCTCATTTAAAACTGCTTGCGGGTTTAATGTAATGTCGGGTCCTGGCAATATGGATGAAAATCAGTGAGACAAACGGCATGGGTACCCCCCAGTCCATTACCAGGCCCTTTGGGTCTTGTATGGATATTAAGAGGAACCCCGCACCCAAATTAAAATAAGGAAAGGTGTGGGGCCACCAGGCCCTATATACTCTGAACAGCAGTATACAGGCGGTGCAAACAAGACAGGGACTGTAGGTTTGTTGTTAAGTAGAATCTGTTTGTAATTTTGAACGAGTACATTTTTAACGTGTTTAGCTCCAGCCAAAAAATCTTTTTTAAGCTTTTTGGAAAACATAGGGAAGGGTTATCACCCCTGTGACATTTGTTTTACTGTCTGTCCTCTTCAGAAGATTTCACCTCACTTTTTGTCCCAATGACAAATGTTTTTTGAAAATTTGGGGTTTTTTGTGGAACAAGGATTGGAAAGCATCAGTGGAAAGGAAAAATGTTTTTCCCATATTAACTCTTACAGGATAGAATTTCCCTTCCTAGGGGTAGATTTCATCTCACTTCCTGTTGTCTCCTTCCGTTTGCAAGTAGGAGTCGTTTGTAAGTTAGATGTTTGAAAGTAGGGGCCTGCCCTATATACTCAGCAGAAATTTGGGCCTTAGGTGTTGTTGTGGCCACAACACTGTAAGCCCTCACAGGGCCCTGCTGTGAAATATTAGATCAAGAATTGTAATTACATGCCCCTGTTGAACAGGGGCAGAAAAATTGGGCCTTTGGTGGTGGTGCTGGTGCCACAACACTGTAAGTCCTCACTCGCTCTTGGTGGGCGCAGAAATGGGCCCTGCTGTGAAATATTAGATCAAGAATTGTAATTACATGCCCCTGTTGAACAAGGGCAGAAAAATTGGGCCTTTGGTGGTGGTGGTGGTGGTGCTGGTGCCACAACACTGTAAGTCCTCACTCGCTCTTGGGGGGTGCAGAAATGGGCCCTGCTGTGAAATATTAGATCAAGAATTGTAATTACGTGCCCCTGTTGAACAAGGGCAGAAAATTGTGCTTTTGGTGGTGGTGGTGCTGGTGCCACAACACTGTAAGTCCTCACTCGCTCTTGGTGGGTGCAGAAATGGGCCCTGCTGTGAAATATTAGATCAAGAATTGTAATTGCATGCCCCTGTTGAACAGGGGCTGAAAAATTAGGCCTTAGGCACTGGTGCTGGTGCCACAACACTGCAACCCCTCACAGATACTCTAGTTGGAACGCAGAAATGAGCCCTGCTGCAAAGTATTGCATCAAAAATTGTAATAACACGCCCCTGTTAAACAGGGGCTGAAAAATTGGGCCTTAGGCACTGGTGCTGGTGCCCAGAACCAAAAATGTTCTTACAAGCTATCAGCGTGATGATTGAGGAGGAAGAGGATAATTACTCAGGGATAGTCACTCAGCATCAGCATAGGCAGTCTTTGAAGGGATCTGAGATTTAAAAAAAAATTATTTGGTTATGTCACGTACCTGGTAGGTTGTGAGCCTGAAGTGCAGGAAAAGACCTCCCTTACAGCTCCCACTCCCGTTCCCCTGGAATGGAGACAGAGGGCCAGGAGTGAAGAGTGGTATGGTTGCCTGGCAGGATCAACAGTTGCTGAAAGTCCAGTAGTGGTGGCACCCTCTGGAGTCAGTAGTCTGAGGAGTAGACTGAGGACAGAGACTGGAATGCAGGACTGGAACCAGGAACAACAGCAGGTAATAGCAGACTGGAAGCTGGACTGGAACAACAGCAGAAGATAGCCTGGAACACTGGACTGGAACCAGGAACAACAGCAGGTAATAGACTGGAACGCTGGACTGGAACACAGCAGAAGGTAGCCTGGAACACTGGACTGGAACACAGCAGAAGGTAGCCTGGAACGCTGGGCTGGAACACAGCAGAAAGTAGCCTGGAACGCTGGACTGGAACACAGCAGAAGGTAGCCTGGAACGCTGGACTGGAACCAGGAACAGCAGCAGGTAATAGCAAACTGGAAGCTGGACTGGAACCAGGAACAACAGCAGGTAATAGCAGACTGGAAGCTGGACTGGAACAACAGCAGAAGATAGCCTGGAACACTGGACTGGAACCAGGAACAACAGCAGGTAATGGCAAACTGGAAGCTGAACTGGAACCAGGAACAACAGCAGGTAATAGCAGACTGGAAGCTGATGAACACAGCGGAGGGTCAACAAGCCGGTGGTCAGTAACGTTCGGACAGCAGAGGTACCAGGGGTAATGCAGAGGGATGGTCAGGCAAGCCAAGAGGGTCTGGTGCAGGCAGATAGCAGGATCGTCAAACAGGAAGCCGGGTCAGATAACAGGAAACACAGATCAGATCAGGTAACACTCACAGAACGCTGTAGAGCAGACAGCGGGGATGGAGTGTGACAGGCAGGTTTAAATAGCCCGCCTGTCACCAGCGGGAGTGCGCGCGCGCATGCCCGTGCGTGACCGCACCCGTGAACGCGCACGCATGCGCAATGGGACCCGTGGCCGGGTTCCCGTGCGCCTGGGATGCCGGTTACTGGCAGGATCTTCGTGACATTGCCCCCCCCCCAAGGGGCAGCCTCCGGATGCCCCTTTGAAAAAATTTCTCTGGATGAGCTGTCTTAAAGGTTTGTAATAGGTCTTCAGCATGGATATTATCTTCTGGTTCCCAAGAATTCTCCTCTGGGCCAAACCCCTTCCACTTTATTAAGAATTGATTTTGGTTACCTCTTTTCCTGTGGTCCATGATAGCCTCCACCTCGAATTCCTCTTCCCCATCTACCAGGATTGGATCAGGAGGATCCGTACTTCGACCTGGAAATGGGTTAGTAATAGATGGTTTAAGCAAGGACACGTGAAAAACTGGATGTACCTTTAGTGAATCCGGGAGTTCAAGTTCATATGCAACTTCATTAATTCTCCGTTTAACAGGGAATGGTCCAAGAAATTGGGGACCCAATTTCTTGGAAGGGCAGGCCAACCTGAGGTTTATGGTGGACAACCATACCTGATCCCCAGGTGCAAGTAAGAGCTCATCTCGCCTCTTTTTATCGAAGGTTGCTTTGTTGTACTCCTGGGTTCTGGTCATGGTGTCCTGTAGAACTTGGTTGTTAGAGGTAAAGAAATCCAATTTCTCCTGGACTGCGGGTACTGTGCATTCTGGAAGAGAGTTTGGTAAAAATGAGGGGTGGAAACCATAATTAGCAAAAAACAGAGTTTGCTTGATAGCAGAATGAATAGAATTGTTATAGGCGAATTCGGCCAATGGTAAAACAGCAATCCAATTATCTTGGGCAAAGGAAGAAAAACAGCGCAAATATTGTTTAAGGGTCTGGTTTGTTCTTTCTGTTTGCCCATTAGTCTGGGGGTGATAAGCCGATGAAAAGGAGAGTTCAATGTCCAAGGTTTTACACAAAGCCCTCCAGAATCGAGAGGTAAATTGTACCCCTCGATCTGAAACGATGTTAACTGGTACCCCATGGAGCCTGACGACCTCTTTAATGAATGCTTGTGCTGTTTCTGTAGCTGAAGGGGTACCCTTCATTGGGACAAAGTGCGCCATCTTCGACAACCGGTCCACTATGACAAAGATTGAAGTGAAGCCCCCGGCCGGGGGTAGTTCTACAATAAAATTTATTGAGAGCATTTTCCAGGGTCTATCTGGGACAGGCAAGGGTTTTAGTAGACCCCATGCCTTTGTTTTGTGCCCTTTGTTCCTAAGGCAGGTGGTACAGGACTCTACAAACTCTTTACAATCTTTGCACAGCTGAGGCCACCAGAAGGTGCGCTGAACCAAATCAGTGGTCTTAGCCACACCGAAATGCCCAGCCAGCGCATGATCGTGACAAAGCTCTAGTAATGGAACTCGTAGTGTTTCAGGTATAAAGATCCTACTCTCATGCCACAATAACCCATCCTTAACCTGGAGCTCTGTCTTAATGGAAGATTCTATTTCTGCGGAGGCCTGTTTAATCCGGGAAAGCAGGTTTCCCTGAAGTAGAAGAAAGTTCCCTGGAGACAAAATGGTGTCTGGAGGGGAAATCTCTTGAGGTTTGTGAAACATCCTAGACAGGGCGTCAGGTTTGGTATTCTTGGAGGCAGGACGGTAAGTGACATGGAAGGAGAACCTGGAGAAAAAGAGAGCCCACCTGGCCTGACGTGGTTTCAACCTCTTTGCAGACCTCAAATACTCCAGGTTCTTATGATCTGTAAAGATTAAAACTGGATGAGCGGCACCCTCCAACAGATAGCGCCACTCCTCCAATGCTGCCTTGATTGCCAACAACTCTCTGTCACCTACATCATAATTTCTCTCTGCCGTGGATAATTTACGAGAAAAGAAAGCCACAGGATGCAGCAGGGCTTTGGTTCCCTGTCTTTGGGATAATACTGCTCCTACAGCAATTTCAGATGCATCCACTTCTAGAATAAATGGCAGAGAGGAATCTGGATGCTTCAGTACAGAGGCGGAGGTAAAAAGGCCCTTGAGAGTCTCAAAAGCCTTTTGAGCCTCGGCCGACCAATGGAAGCGTGTACCCTGTTTGGTAAGCTGTGTGATGGGTGCAATGATGGCTGAGAACCCTTTAATAAATTTGCGGTAGAAATTAGCGAACCCAACGAATCGCTGGATTCCTTTCTTATCAGTCGGGACTGGCCAATCTAGAACGGCCGTGACCTTCCGGGGGTCCATTTTAATGCCCTTACTGGAGATGACTAACCCTAAAAATGGAATACTTTCCTGTTCGAATTCACATTTTTCAGCCTTTGCATATAGACCGTGTTGTCGAAGTCGGCCCAATACACTTCTGACGTGCCTGCAATGGGATTCAAGGGAACAAGAGAAAATCAATATGTCGTCTAAATAGATGATGACAAACAGGTCTAGAAAGTCACGTAACACATCATTAATAAAGTATTGAAATGTGGCAGGGGCATTACACAGGCCGAAAGGCATCACGAGGTACTCAAAATGTCCATAACGGGTACGAAAAGCGGTCTTCCATTCGTCTCCATCCCTGATACGAACTAAATTGTAGGCCCCACGAAGATCAAGTTTGGTGAATATGGTAGCCGTCCCCAGTCTCTGAAACAACTCTGGTACTAAGGGAAGAGGGTACCGATTCTTCACAGTAATTTTGTTTAGTTTGCGGTAATCCACACACGGCCTGAGGGTTTTATCTTTTTTCTGCACGAAGAAGATGCCTGCACCTGCGGGGGACGTGGATGGACGAATGAAGCCTCTTTTGAGGTTTTCGTCAATGTATTCCTTCAATGCCCCTTGCTCCACCTCAGTCTGGGGAAATATTCTTCCAAAAGGAATTTCAGCACCAGGAAGTAACTCAATGGGACAGTCATAGGCCCGGTGAGGGGGTAACACCTCTGCCCTCTGTTTACTAAATACGTCCAGGAAATCATGATAGGCGGAAGGAATGGATTGAAGTAGACTAGGATCTGTATCTAGGCATAACAGAGTAGAAGTCTCCTGGATGTTCTGGGTTCTGCAAAACTGTTGGCAGTAAGGAGAGGGAAAGGTCACCTCCCCCGTGATCCAATTTATGTCCGGATTATGGGCCTGTAACCATGGCATGCCGAGTATTATGGGGAACAGGGGTGAAGCGATAATGTCCAGGCGCAGCTGTTCCTGATGGACGTTGGAAATGAAAACGGGTATTGGCATAGTCTCTTGGGTGACAGGTCCAGACTTGATAGCGGTCCCATCAGCTAGATGGATAGAAAGTCCATGGGCTTTAGGTGACAAGGGTATTTGGTGTTGGATGGCAAAACGAGAATCCATGAAACAGCTGCAAGCTCCTGAGTCAATAATGGCGGTGATTTGTAGATCCTTCCCTGGAAGCTGTAGCAGAAGAGGAAGAGCAAGGTGAGTGGTATTCTTAACCAGAGATGTCACATAGTCATTGGATAGGGATAAACACTTACGGAGTTTGAGGGGACAGTTCCTGACATAGTGCCTGGGTTCCCCACAATACAGGCACAAGTTATTTGCTCGACGACGTTGTCGTTCCTCTGGGGTGAGTGAAGGCCGCAGGACTCCTAATTGCATTGGCTCAGGTAAGTTAAGCGTGGAGGTAGGTGGTGTTGATGATGGGTGATGGGGAACCTTAGGGGTAACCCAAGTTGGACGAGAAGACCCCATAGCTCTCTCAGACCTGCGCTCTCGTAGGCGTCGATCGATCTGGATAGCTAGATCGATTAAAGCATTTAAAGTCTGTGGTGTACCCACCCTGGCCAGTTCATCCTTCAGAGGATCAGAAAGTCCCAACCGAAATTGATAACGGAGAGCCGCATCGTTCCAGTTAGTATCCGCACTCCACTTCCTGAATTCAGCCACATAATCCTCTGCTGCTCTGCGACCTTGTTGAAGGGGGTGTAGAGCCGCCTCCGCAGTTACAGATAGCTGGGGGTCATCATATAACTGGCCTAGTGCATCAAAGAAAGTGGAGAGGTTGGTCAGAGATATGTCCTTTTGCTCTAAGAGGCGATGGGCCCAGGTTTGGGGGTCACCAGAGAGTAGAGAAATCACGTAGCCCACCTTTGTAGTCTCCAGGGAAAAGGTACGTGGCTGAAGAGCAAAAAATAGTTCGCAGGAGTTGCGGAAGGCTCTGAACTTATGGCGATTTCCAAAGAAACGTTCAGGTGTGGGAACCTTAGGTTCCGGAGGGAGCATCACCACCGTCGAGGAAGGCCCAACTGAAGGAGCAGGAGCAGAGGAAGCTCCCTGGGCCCCAATGGGGTTAGACAGGGTTAACACTCGTTCCTCCAGTCTGGTGTATCCTTGCTGCAGATTTTTGACTGCTTCAGTCAATCCTGCCAGGTGTGCACAGAGTTCCTCCATGGGAGACGTTACCTGCTCAGGCTCAGACATGGCTGTCTGCTACTGTCACGTACCTGGTAGGTTGTGAGCCTGAAGTGCAGGAAAAGACCTCCCTTACAGCTCCCACTCCCGTTCCCCTGGAATGGAGACAGAGGGCCAGGAGTGAAGAGTGGTATGGGTGCCTGGCAGGATCAACAGTTGCTGAAAGTCCAGTAGTGGTGGCACCCTCTGGAGTCAGTAGTCTGAGGAGTAGACTGAGGACAGAGACTGGAATGCAGGACTGGAACCAGGAACAACAGCAGGTAATAGCAGACTGGAAGCTGGACTGGAACAACAGCAGAAGATAGCCTGGAACACTGGACTGGAACCAGGAACAACAGCAGGTAATAGACTGGAACGCTGGACTGGAACACAGCAGAAGGTAGCCTGGAACGCTGGACTGGAACACAGCAGAAGGTAGCCTGGAACGCTGGGCTGGAACACAGCAGAAAGTAGCCTGGAACGCTGGACTGGAACACAGCAGAAGGTAGCCTGGAACGCTGGACTGGAACCAGGAACAACAGCAGGTAATAGCAAACTGGAAGCTGGACTGGAACCAGGAACAACAGCAGGTAATAGCAGACTGGAAGCTGGACTGGAACAACAGCAGAAGATAGCCTGGAACACTGGACTGGAACCAGGAACAACAGCAGGTAATAGCAAACTGGAAGCTGGACTGGAACCAGGAACAACAGCAGGTAATAGCAGACTGGAAGCTGATGAACACAGCGGAGGGTCAACAAGCCGGTGGTCAGTAACGTTCGGACAGCAGAGGTACCAGGGGTAATGCAGAGGGATGGTCAGGCAAGCCAAGAGGGTCTGGTGCAGGCAGATAGCAGGATCGTCAAACAGGAAGCCGGGTCATCACATAGTTATCACATAGTTAGTAAGGTTGAATAAAGACACCAGTCCATCCAGTTCAACCTGAGTGAGTGTGTGTCTACAACCCTGACCATTGTCCCTAACCCTGTACATCGCACACTCACATCAGTCCCTACCCTCAATCCAAGGTCCCCATTCATATACCAGGGCCAATTTTGGACAGAAGCCAATTAACCTACCAGCATGTCTTTGGAGTGTGGGAGGAAACCGGAGCACCCGGAGGAAACCCACGCAGGCACAGGGAGAACATGCAAACTCCAGGCAGGTAGTGTCGTGGTTGGGATTCGAACCAGCGACCCTTTTTACTGCTAGGCGAGAGTGCTAACCACTACACCACTGTGCCGCCCATAACAGGTCAGATAACAGGAAACACAGATCAGATCAGGTAACACTCACAGAACGCTGTAGAGCAGACAGCGGGGATGGAGTGTGACAGGCAGGTTTAAATAGCCCGCCTGACACCAGCGGGAGTGCGTGCGTGTGCTCGTACGTGACCGCACCCGTGAACGCGCGCGCATGCGCAATGGGACCCGTGGCCGGGTTCCCGTGCGCCTGGGATGCCGGTTACTGGCAGGATCTTCGTGGCAGGTTACATCAGCATCAGGTGCTTGGTAGCTGGTGGTGATCCAACACTGATTCATTTTTATGAAGGTCAGTCGATTGACCGAGTCGGTGGACAGACGCACCCTGTGATCGGTTACAAAGCCTCCAGCAGCACTGAATGTGCGTTCCGAAAGAACGCTGGATGCAGGACAGGCCAGTAGCTCAATTGCATACTGTGCAAGCTCTGGCCAGTGATCCATCCTCAAGACCCAGTAACCCAGAGGATTTTCGGTGGGAAAGGTGTCCAAGTCAGATCTTGCCCCTAGGTATTCCTGCACCATGTAAAACAGACGCTGGCGATGGTTGCTGGAACCGATCATACCTTGGGGCTGTGGACCAAAAAATTGCCTGAACGCATCGGTCAGACGGCCACCTTCTCCACCGCTCCTTCTTTGACTGACCGAAGCCTTAGCAACACGTTGTCCAGAAACAGGAGTTTGTAACCTCCCAGTCTCTGGGAATGCATTGCACAGACCTTTCTGCAAGGCCTCCCGAAGATGTTTCATCCTCTGCTCTCTCTGCGATGGCAAGATAAGGTCCGCAACCTTACCCTTGTAACGTGGATCAAGGAGGGTTGCCAGCCAGTATTGGTCCTTCTACTTGATACCACGAATACGAGGATCCTTACGCAGGCTTTGCAGGATCAGGGAGGCCATGCAGCGTAGGTTTGCTGAGGCATTCGGTCCGGAGTCCTCTGGGTCACTAAGGACGACATGGTCCGCAGCCACCTTCTCCCAGCCACGTACAAGTCCATGTGTTTCTTGGGACTGATCCCTTAAAGACTGCTGCTGATGCTGAGTGCCAGGCTCCACCTCCATACTGACACAATCTTCCTCCTCCTCGTCCTCTTCCTGTGTGATCGGCGGGCACGCGGGAACACTGTCTGGATAAAGGGGGCCTTGAGAGCTAAGGAAGTCCTCCTCTTCCTGCCTCTGTTCTGCCTCAAGTGCCCTGTCCATTATTCCACGCAGCGTGTGCTCCAACAGGTGGACAAGGGGGACAGTGTCACTGATGCATGCACTGTCACTGCTCACCATCCTCGTGGCCTCCTCAAATGGTGACAGGACAGTGCATGCATCCCTGATCATGGCCCACTGGCGTGGGGAAAAAAAACAAGCTCCCCTGACCCTGTCCTGGTGCCAAAGTCGCACAAGTACTCATTGATGGCCCTCTGCTGCGTGTGCAGCCGCTGCAGCATGGCCAACGTTGAGTTCCACCTGGTGGGCATGTCACAGATTAGGCGGTTCTTGGGTTAAACTCCTTTTGGAGGTCCGTCAGCCGAGCACTGGCATTATATGACCGGCGGAAATGCACACAGACTTTCCTGGCCTGCCTCAGGACATCCTGTAAGCCCGGGTACCTGCCCAAGAACCGCTGCACCATCAAGTTAAGGACGTGAGCCAAACAGGGCACATGGGTCATTTGTCCCTGTCGGAGGGCAGAGAGGAGGTTGGTGCCATTGTCGCAAACCACCATTCCTGCCTTAAGTTGGCGTGGCGTCAACCACCTCTGAACCTGCCCCTGCAGAGCTGACAGAACCTCTGCCCCAGTGTGGCTCCTGTCCCCCAAGCACACCAGCTCAAGCACCGCATGGCATCTTTTGGCCTGCGTACTTGCGTAGCCCCTTGAACGGCTACGGAGCACCGCTGGTTCCGAGGACAAAGCACAGGAAGAGGCCATGGAGGAAGAAGAAGAGGAGGGGGTGGAGGAGAGAGGTGTGTCACAATCATTAGCATTTTGGAGGCGTGGTGGCGGAACAACCTCCAACACTACTGCACCTTGTCCTGCATCCTTCCCAGCTGCCAGCAGAGTCACCCAATGCGCCGTGAAACTTAGGTAACGTCCCTGTCCATGCCTGCTGGACCATGAGTCAGCGGTAATATGCACCTTACCGCTGACCGCCCTGTCCAGCGAGGCATGGACATTGCCTTCCACATGCCAGAATCGCCTTCCGTGAGAAAAAGTGGTGTTTGGGTACCTGCCACTGAGGAACCGCACATTCCCAAACTCACGGAAGGGGGCAGAGTCTACCAACTGAAAAGGCAGCAGTTGAAGTGCTAGCAATTTTGCCAAGCTAGCATTCAACCGCTGGGCATGTGGATGGCTGGGAGCAAACTTCTTTCGGCGGTGCAGCAGCTGGGGCAGGGAAATTTGCCTGGTACAATCTGACGTTGGTGTACCAAAAGCAGATTGCCCACAAGTACTTGGCTGTGACACACCTAATTCTACACCTTCATTCCTCTCAGTACAGGTCTCAGAGAGGACTGAAGGTATAGTGGGGTTGGAGATCTCAGCTGATGAGGAGCAAGGAGAGGTCCTCTTTGTTCTTTGGTGTGGGTCTTTTAGATACGCTTGCCAACGAACTGCATGGCAGGTCAACATATGTCTGGTCAAGCATGTGGTACCCAAGCGGGAGATGTTTTGGCCACGCGAGATATGCTTGAGACATATGTTGCAAATTGCAGCGGTGCGATCTGATGCACTCGTCTCAAAAAAGGCCCACACCAAAGAACTTTTTGAATAACGTGCAGAGACTGCAGCGCCCTGCACATGTGGAGCTTTGGGGTGTGATGCAGTCAATGTGCTGCCCCTGGAGGGCATCCTGCCTCGTTGGTGATGTGCTGCCTCCTCCTCCTCCTCTCTCCTATCAGGCACCCACGTTGAGTCAGTGACCTCATCATCCCCTCCCTCCTCATCACTGGAGCAAACCTGGCAGTATGCTGCAGCAGGGGGAGCATGACTGCCGGATTGCTGTCCTTCTTGGGCACCCCCTCTGTCCGTGCTCATATTACTGCCTTCATCGAGCTCAGTATCTTCATCAGAGCCTTCCAAACGCTGGGCATCCTCCTGGAGCATGTACCCAACACTATGGTCAAACAGTTCGAGGGACTCCTCAGGAGGACATGGTGGGGCTAGGGAAGGAGTCACTGATGACATTGAGCCGAGGGAAGAGGCCGCTGCTTTGCCAAAGTACCCTGGGCATGGGTGAGAGAGGATGAGGAGGATGAGGACGGCTTGGTCATCCACTCGACCAAGTCTTCCGCATGTTGCGGCTCAACACGGCCAGCTGCCGAAAAAAAGGCCAAGCGTGTCCCACGGCCACGTGCTGATGAGGATGCACTGTCTCCACGACCAGCACTAGACACAGAGCCTGCTTGCCCTCTCTTGGCTTGTGACTGTCTGCCTCTCCTTCTGGGCCTTCCAGACATACTAATGGCCTGTAGCTTTTTTAGCTGCCTGCGGTAGTGATAGGATCAGGAAAACACCACCAACCTTCTACAGGTAGCTTTAGCTGAACACTGTGCAGAGCTCGCAAAAAAATAACTTGTAGGTTTAGCTGAACACTGTGAGGAGGACGCACCACACTAACTTGTAGTTTTAGCTGAACACTGTGAGCAGGACGCACCGCACTAACTTGTAGTTTTAGCTGAACACTGTGCAGAGGTCTCACCCCACTAACTTGTAGTTTTAGCTGAACACTGTAAGCAGGACGCACCGCACTAACTTGTAGTTTTAGCTGAACACTGTGAACAGGACGCACCGCACTAACTTGTAGTTTTAGCTGAACACTGTGAACAGGACGCACCGCACTAACTTGTAGTTTTAGCTGAACACTGTGCAGAGGTCTCACCCCACTAACTTGTAGTTTTAGCTGAACACTGTGAGCAGGACGCACCGCACTACCTTGTAGTTTTAGCTGAACACTGTGAGCAGGACGCACCCCACTAACTTGTAGTTTTAGATGAACACTGTGCAGAGGTCTCACTACACTAACTTGTAGTTTTAGCTGAACACTGTGAGCAGGATGCACCGCACTAACTTGTAGTTTTAGCTGAACACTGTGCAGAGGTCTCACTACACTAACTTGTAGTTTTAGCTGAACACTGTGAGCAGGACGCACCGCACTAACTTGTAGTTTTAGCTGAACACTGTGAGCAGGACGCACCCCACTATCTTGTAGTTTTAGCTGAACACTGTGAGCAGGATGCACAGCACTAACTTGTAGCTTTAGATGAACACTGTGCAGAGGTCTCATTACACTAACTTGTAGTTTTAGCTGAACACTGTGAGCAGGACGCACAGCACTAACTTGTAACTTTAGATGAACACTGTGCAGAGGTCTCATTACACTAACTTGTAGTTTTAGCTGAACACTGTGAGCAGGACGCACCACACTAACTTGTAGTTTTAGCTGAACACTGTGCAGAGGTCTCACCCCACTAACTTGTAGTTTTAGCTGAACACTGTGAGCAGGACGCACCGCACTAATTTGTAGTTTTAGCTGAACACTGTGAGCAGGACGCACTGCACTAACTTGTAGTTTTAGATGAACACTGTGCAGAGGTCTCACTACACTAACTTGTAGTTTTAGCTGAACACTGTGAGCAGGACGCACCGCACTAACTTGTAGTTTTAGCTGAACACTGTGCAGAGGTATCACTACACTAACTTGTAGTTTTAGCTGAACACTGTGAGCAGGACGCACTGCACTAACTTGTAGCTTTAGATGAACACTGTGCAGAGGTCTCACTACACTAACTTGTAGTTTTAGCTGAACACTGTGAGCAGGACGCACCACATTAACTTGTAGTTTTAGCTGAACACTATGAGCAGGACCCACCCCACTAACTTGTAGTTTTAGCTGAACACTGTGAGCAGGACGCACCGCACTAACTTGTAGTTTTAGCTGAACACTGTGAGCAGGACGCACTGCACTAACTTGTAGTTTTAGATGAACACTGTGCAGAGGTGTCACTACACTAACTTGTAGTTTTAGCTGAACACTGTGAGCAGGATGCACCGCACTAACTTGTAGTTTTAGCTGAACACTGTGCAGAGGTCTCACTACACTAACTTGTAGTTTTAGCTGAACACTGTGAGCAGGACGCACCGCACTAACTTGTAGTTTTAGCTGAACACTGTGAGCAGGACGCACTGCACTAACTTGTAGTTTTAGCTGAACACTGTGAGCAGGACGCACCGCACTAACTTGTAGTTTTAGCTGAACACTGTGAGCAGGACGCACAGCACTAACTTGTAGTTTTAGCTGAACACTGTGCAGAGGTCTCACCCCACTAACTTGTAGTTTTAGCTGAACACTGTGAGCAGGACGTACCGCACTAACTTGTAGTTTTAGCTGAACACTGTGAGCAGGATGCACTGCACTAACTTGTAGTTTTAGATGAACACTGTGCAGAGGTCTCACTACACTAACTTGTAGTTTTAGCTGAACACTGTGAGCAGGACGCACTGCACTAACTTGTAGCTTTAGATGAACACTGTGCAGAGGTCTCACTACACTAACTTGTAGATTTAGCTGAACACTGTGAGCAGGACGCACCACATTAACTTGTAGTTTTAGCTGAACACTATGAGCAGGACGCACCCCACTAACTTGTAGTTTTAGCTGAACACTGTGAGCAGGACGCACCGCACTAACTTGTAGTTTTAGCTGAACACTGTGAGCAGGACGCACTGCAATAACTGTAAATAGTCTAGCTGCCTGACTGTGGTACTAATAGGATCAAAAGAACACCAGCAATTTTCTTCAGGTAGCTGTAAATACTGTAACAAGACAAGCCTGCCTGTGAGTAAGAAGATAACAGGAACGGATCTAGCTAAACTGAATACAGTGTTTATATATATATATATGCAACACCTGGGATGCATATATATACACAATACACTGTAAACGCAGCTAACTCACTGATTGTCCTGCCTTAATCTAGCTAACTCAAATGAAATGACACTGTCTCTCTGTCTATCTATGTATCTCAACGTCGGAACACACACTACACAGGGCTGCCATGCAGGCGGCCTTATATAGTGTGGGGCGTGTTCTAAACCCCCTGAGCCATAATTGGCCAAAGCCACCCTGGCTTTGGCCAATTACAGCTCTCTCTACTGACGGCACTGTGATTGGCCAAGCATGCTGGTCATAGTGCATGCTTGGCCAATCATCAGCCAGCAATGCACTGCGATGCCGCAGTGAATTATGGGCCGTGACGCGCCACACGAATTTGGCGCGAATGGCCCATATCGCTCGCAATTCGGCGAACGGGCGAACAGACGATGTTCGAGTCAAACATGGGTTCGACTCGAACACGAAGCTCATCCCTATTCACTACCAATGATGGGAGTAGGATATCTCCTGTGACAACCAGAAGCGCAGGCTTGTCCATGGAAGTCTCATGGGGTCTCCATGTGTTGGAGCCAGAGGTTTTCCAGGATGGCTGTGGTGCTACTCTGGTGAAACAAAGGAAGACTGAGTCACACAGTGAGAGTGTGCGGGCGCAGCCCCACAACCTTAAGTGTAACCCAGTTGTCAAGGGGTTAATTCAGACTGCAAAAGCTGAAAGTGCAGAGCTTTGTGTGTCAGTAGCGCCCCCAGAGTAGGTAGGGTAAAAGCATGTATTACAGCCTGCCTTTTCAGATGATGTGTCAACCCAAGGGGATATTTATAGAAATGACACAGGTGATGTTTTGGCTAGTGAATCCCAGGTTCCTGTGGGGCCTTCTAGAATAAGTGATGGAACCACAATAGACTGGGATATTTGGTATGAGAATGCAATCGCAATATTAAATAATGTGGTGGACATAACACCTGCTATGCCCAATGGAGGGATCGCAGATCGGCTGGTGCTCAAGGACACGTTTGTCCCTGCAAAGGTTAATGCCCTCCAGTCTGAAGGAACTGTTCAGGGTGCTGGCATAGCAGATGTGTTGCCCACAGCCCAACAACTCAAGTGTCAAGGTGACAATGTGACTTGTAATGACCTGCAGCGGCTCACTGACACTGGTGCAGAAGGCATAAGTGTGAGACATGTGTCTGAAAGCGCTCCAGGGGATCAACAGGCTGTGATGAGGGGTATCTCCAAGGAGTTGGAGGTCTCTTCAAATGTTTCAACCTCACAAGCTTCAGTGGATGAGCCCCTCCATGTCCTGGACAGGGGAAAAGACCCTAGAAAGCTCTGGTATTTAGACATGGGATGTTTAGAGATGACAGAAACCTTACTTGAAATGCGGGAGTTGTTAAAAATGCACTTACTGTACACTTGGATGTCTCCACCGCAGTCAGACCAGGTGGTGCTGCGTAGTACCAATGGGTGGAGCCAGGTGGTACAGGCCGTGATGGGAAGCCTTGATCAAGAATGGTATTGGTGGGACCAATGCTTATTAACAGTGTGGCAAATAGGCTTGAGGTTCTCTGAGAGGGTTCTCCCAGTTACTGAGTGGTATGGAAGGCACCCAGGAGAACTGTTGGAGACATCAAAGGTCTCTCCGGCTGGTGTAGTGACTATAAACATCTCTGCTGGTGTGGTCCGAGGTGCGGTTGAGCAGTGGTCAATAGAGGGTGTGGATACTGTCTCACCCACTAAACCTCATGAGAAGGAAGGGCCCAAAATAGACACAGCACTAGCAGAGATGCTTTCTATCACTCAGAAAGAGGTACAACTTAAAGTACCCGGAGACACTGTAAAGGAAAGTGCTAATGTTGGTTGCTTCAACAATGTAATATGTACATCAGAAAGAAGTAGTTTGTGCTTGGACCAGTGTCATTTGTTATATCATTTACCCATGGAGTGTTGGACAACAGGTGAGGTGAAGCTGTGCTATGGACCCGTAGGGTGTAATCACTTGCCTGTGTTTTGTCCCTCCTCAGGTCTGGTTCTAACAAGTACTGAGATAGATGGCACTGATTGTGTTCAACAGGGTGTCATTGAAATGTATGATCTGCTAATGTTTGGTGCTGTTAAAAGTGTGGTTGCCGTGGGTAACCAGAGAGAGGTTTTTGAACCTGAAAGACCTGTGGTAAAAGATAAAACTGACTTCTGTAAGCTGAAAGGTAGGATCAGGGAAGGCAGAGTTCCCCCAAGAGAGGAGAGTATGCCCAGGAACCCCAAGAGAAGAGAGGGAAGGCAGAGTATATGGAATTATAGGACCCTGTTAAGATCCTTAAGATCCTTGGAAGCACACCCGAAAAAAGGGTTGGGCCTACGTGGCTGATGGCCAGCGCAGAGGTATCCCAACTGCTATGGTGGGTGCAGGTGTTTCTCCCTTTGGATCGAAACAAGAGGGGGGGTATGTGGCAGAGCAAGGCTCTGTCCCTATGAAAATGGGGTTAAAGTGGACACAGAGTCTGCATATCGGCTGAGTGCAGAGCTACAGGGCGTAAATTTGAAACAGAGAAAACTGCTCTGGCAGTTTTCTCCAGGTTTTGCTAGTTCCCTATGGAGCTCTGTAGTTTGGAGGTCCTTCAGAGTCTTGGGTGGGACGGGATCTCCAACCCTGTGTCCGGGTCTTGTGGACAGCCAGCAGGGTGTGTGCCCAGGTGCACACAACCCATATAACGAGGGGCTGGTGAGAGCTGAATGAGAGTGGAGGAAGGTGAAGTTGGAGCAGTGGCTGCTAGTAAGTGCCTGTGTGAGAATAGATGCAGTGTTCATTGAAGGAGCCCAAAGCTGTGTGCGTTAATGGGCTTCAAAGCTGTGTGCGTCCAAGGAGCCCAAAGCTGTGTGCATTGAAGCTTTTGAAACTGTGTGCGGCCAAGGAGCCTAAGACTGTGTGCATCCAAGCAGCTTGTTTGAGGGGCCTGTACCTATAGCAGCAGGACTGGTGAAGAGTAGCCAGGTGGGCTAGCATTTTTTCATTTGGATTTTGTGTATTTAATTGAAGCTTGGACCCCTGCGTGGGATTCCTGGATAGACTTTTGTTTTTCCCTTTAATAAACGTGGGCTACCAGGCCCTTAACTATAAATGCCTCTCTGATGTGGACTCACTGCACCAAAATGCATCTATCCACTTGAGCTGAACAATCCCCAATGTCACAGATGCTATTCAGAAGCATACTGATTGGATCCCAGATGATGAAGGTGATATGAAGCAACCAGAGTTGGTGAAGGTATTGGTGGGTGGAATGTTACCTGAGATTAGAGAGGAAATAGAGCTTCGTACAGTGGGATGGAGAAAGAAACCTGCCCCTGAGTTAGTTGAGATTGCTCAAATAGCTTATGAAGTATTACAGAAAAGGAAAGACAAAATAGAAAAGAAGGAGAAAACAAAAATGATGAATATACAACTACCAGAGGTTAAGGAAAAGGTCCCTGAGCCCAAGGGGGTACCGGTATCTACAGTACAGGTAACACCTCAGGGTGTACCGGTAGCAGCCCCCCTTACCCACCTTCGGGAGTGGTATATATCTCTAATTATGGGACATCACAGCAAAAGCGGGGCAATTGGAGACAAAATGAGGGACAGCGCAGAAACCCTAGAATTCAGTCCCGATACCAACAAATCACCCCAAATAGAGTAAGACCCCCAACCCTACAGCCTCGTGCCTCCCCCACTTGCTTCAAGTGTGGATTGAGTGGACACATAGCACGAGACTGTAGGGGGCGCTAGGATGAGGCGTTATGTGGTGACAATATAGATGACCCATTTTTATATCAAGCTCTGGCTGCCATTGAAATTGATTCTGTTGATGAACCAATGGTTGAAATAAATGTAAACGGTATTGATTTGCGTGGTCTCATAGACACAGGGGCTTCTCTGTCCCTTTTGAATGTTTTTGACCCCCACTTGCCGCTCTCCAATGAAAGGGTTTCTTTGGTTGAAGTAAGTAATAATGTAATCTCGGCAAGGGTTACACAATCAGTACCGGTGACATTGGGAGAGCATTCAGCAGAACACTCATTCGTATTGTCTCCACATTCCCCCTGTAATTTATTAGGACGAGATTTACTATTAAAAATGGGGGTAACCATTGCTTTATCCCCAGGTAAAACTGTCATTGACATACTGCGCAGGTTAAAAGAGGAAGCAACTGATTTGTTGTTCATGCCTCTATCGATGGCTGAAATGGAGGGAGGACTTCCAGAGGAGGTCAAACAAAAGATTGACCCCTCCCTATGGGTAACAGGAGAAAACACTCCAGGCCTTATGCAAGTTGCCCCTGTACGGTTAAATAGAGACCCCACACTACCAGTACCTAGACTACCTCAATACCCCTTGTCCCCTGAATCAGTTGAAGGTATTAAGCCAGTAATAGAAGAGTTACTACAGGAGGGTGTTCTTACTCCTTGTAGGAGTTCTGCTAACACTCCTATCTATCCAGTTCCCAAACCTATAAAAGCAGGAGCGGACAGCCGTCGCTGGAGGTTGGTGCATGATTTGCGCGCCATCAACAAGGTACCATCAGTACCAGTACCTGGTGTACCCAACCCCTCTACTATACTGGCAACAATACCTCCTTCAGCAACTTACTTTACTGTAATTGACCTTGCCTCAGCCTTCTTCAGCATCCCTGTTCATCCAGATGATCAATGGTTACTAGCCTTCACGTTTAAGAAAAGACAACTTACCTGGACAAGATTGCCAATGGGGTATCATGATTCCCCCAGTTGCTTTTCTCAGGCGCTCAAGGATAAATTGGATGAATGGCAGCCACCCATGGGATTAATATTAGTACAATATGTGGATGATCTCCTGTTAGCATCCTCTGATGAACAGGCTTGTACTGAGGATTCCATCTCTTTACTGAATTTCCTGGCCAGTATAGGACAAAAAGTAGATGCCACAAAAGTGCAGTGGGTTAAATTAAAGGTACAATACCTGGGCCACTGTGTCTCCCAAGGTATCAAACATTTGACAGATAAAAGGAAAAAGGTAATTGCAAAGCAACAAATGCCCACAACTTTAAAACAGTTGAGAGCATTCCTTGGATTGGTAGGATATTGCAGGCAGTTTTTACCTCAATATTCTACAATTATAGGTCCCCTACAAGACTTGTTGAAAGGCCATACAAGAAGCAATTACAAATTCACCTCTGATGAATTAACTCCAGCGGTCAAGGAAGTATTTAAATTGATTAAAAGGTCTTTGTTAACTGTACCTAGTTTAGGTTTGCCTGACTATAGCAAAGATTTTTATCTCTTTTGCACAGAAGTGAATGGCCATGCAAATGGAGTATTAACACAGCATTTCTGTGGTCAACATCGCCCAGTAGGGTACTACAGCTACCCCCTGGATAGTGTAGCTAGGGGACTTGCTGGATGTTTAAAATCAGTAGCAGCGGCTGCTCTGCTGGTAGAAAAAACTGCTGACATTGTACTGGGCAATACTTTGTATTTAATGTGTTCGCATGACTTGGAAGCTATGCTGAACAGTGCTTATACTAAACATTTTTCTGTTCAACGAATAACACATTATCATTTGGTTTTACTATCAGCTTCCAACCTCAAAATCCAGTGCTGCCAGACCTTGAATCCGGCCACCTTCTTGGCGGAAGATGACAACGAGGAGATTGAGGATTCTGTCTACCTGACTCATGATTGTGCTAACTCTATTGACAGTGTGACCAAGCCCCGACCTGACTTTGCAGGATGAACCCATTTCAGGTCTGCCATCTTGTGCTGATCTGTTTGTAGATGGATCCTCCATTAGAAGGACTGATGGCCTCACACTTGCCGCTTGTGCAGTGGTAAATGGTGACAATAAATTACTACACGCTGAGGTTCTGCAGAATTCAAGGTCAGCACAGGAAACTGAACTAACTGCTCTCTGTGTTGCTTTGGAGCTTGCAGAAGGGGCTACTGTAAATATCTATAGTGACTCAGCCTATGCTGTAGGCATAGTGCATAGTTTTGCACAACTCTGGCAAGAGAGGGGTTATCTGACAGTGGCAGGAACTCCAATACAGCATAAAGAGTTAATTGTCAGATTATTGGCAGCAGTCCAGCTGCCTCTTAAAGTTGCAGTGATTAAATGTAAAGCACATACCAGAGCAGATGATAGTATATCGCTTGGGAATGCTTTGGCTGATAGGTATGCTAAAGATGCTATACATTCTTATGAGCCAACTACAGCGCTTCCAACATTCCTGCTCACAGATCTTCAAGTGGATCTGGACATCCCATCAGCCCTGCAGGCAAGCTCGCCTCATACATCCTTTTGGACCACAAAGGGAGCTGTTTGTGGGGCAGATGGTCTATGGAGATTAAAAAACAGACTGGTTGCTCCTCCGACTTTGTTCCCTTCTTTGTTTGCTTTGAGCCATGGGCCTTGCCATGTCTCAACAGGAGGGATGTGTCGGGTGGTAGCCAGAGACTGGTGGGCTCCAGGTTTTCCTGTATATGCTGCTAAACAGGTTGCTGAATGTTCTATATGTCAAATGCATAACATTGGAAAGTGAGTGCCCACTCCCATGAAGCATATTCCACATACTGAGGAGCCATTTCAAATTGTGCAAATTGACTTCTCAGATATGCCCCCTATTTGGCCAAAATAACTGCTAATGGACAAAGCACATGGGTAGAAGCGTTGCCTATAGCCTTGGCGACCATTAGGACTACCCCTAAGGAGAAACATGGACTGTCACCTTTTGACATATTGTTTGGGCGACCGCCTGAAAGACTACATTCATCTCTTGCGCAGCCAGAGACAGTGACTTTAATAAATGGTCAAGATTCCATGATAGAATATGTTCGCAAATTGGCAAATGTGTTTTCTGATACTTTTTCCAGAGCCAAAGCAGGACAACCTGTGGACACGAGTGAAGGAACTCACGGACTAAAGTCAGGAGATTGGGTGTATATCAAGAATCACACACCCCGGACTACTTTGTCCCCTGAGTGGAAAGGACCATTTCAGGTTATTCTTGTGTCTCCTACTGCAGTGAAGCTGAAAGACTATAAGTATTGGGTGCATGGTTCACACTTTAGGAAGTCTGTAAGAGAATATAAGCCAGTCTGCTACTGGCAAGAATTGTTCTGTACCTTTACCTTCCAGGTCTCCTCCACTGACTCGTGCTCGAGCAAGAAGACTGCAGAATAAATCTCCTATGGCCTAAGATGAATGTGAAGCTCTGGAGTGTTATCCTCTGCGGTGGAGCGGTGGTATGGATTACAGTCATGGCATATGAATGGACATACAAGAAGGAAAAGGGTAAGATGCAAGACACTTTTCTTTTAAATGCTACTGTAATGGAAGAAATGTCACAACTTGAACCAGTTTCAGATGCTGACCTAAGAGCACTGAGGGAAGCAGCACGTGAAAATCATGCCAAACTAGCAGAGCATGATATTCATGAGAGAAAACCGGCAGTCTGCATTAACTTTACTCGAACCTAAACACCTGAGTTGCTTTCCCAGGGTTACCAGAGTACTACCCGACCGATTGGGAACTCCAATTGCATGGATAATGCCGATATCAGGTACTGGTTTGATGGTAAGGACACTGTATGGAGTACTGACAGATATCAGGATTTACATGACTACACACATCGTCAACATTCCCGGCAGAACAATATGAAACTATTGATGTGTCTGCAAGGATATAATTTCAATAAAGCTTGTGCTGCCCCACCAGGCTATTACTTCATATGTGGAAAGAAAGCATATAATTGGTTTCCTTTGAATTCCAAGGGGGTTTGTTACTTTGGTAGAGTCATACCTGCTACCTGGTATATGGAGGATAATGACTTTCAAGAAACACAGCTTCACAAAATACCTATACACTTTCTTAAAAAGGACTTTGTGCATCTTTTTTTTAAATCAGATTCTTTTTATTGATTTTTAAAACATAAGAAGAGAAAAAACTCTTCCTTAAAACAAAAACAAAAACATACATCAAATTACGTTGCCAAGGACATATTATTATCCAAATATACAGTCAATCAGCTTATGTTTCCTGCAATATTATGGTATATATAGGCTTACAATCAATCTATGAAAACAAATCTTTACATATCTATACCAATTTCAGCTTTACCTCGTATTTTCTATAATTAGTAAGTGTGTCCTTTTAGTACTTTGTACCCCTACTCCGCTCCCGGTCCTTCAATGGACAATCGGTCTGTGTAGAGGTACCTCTCCCCCCTAAACAATGGGGGGGGGGATAGTGTCTGCTTTCTTCTTTTAACTAATATATAATTAAAACCTTATAACTCGTCACCGCAGAGTAAGACAACTTCTCATCAAAATTATTGACAGTTTGATCTATATTCTGAGTCCCTATGACATCATAGCATCCTGTATCCATTCAATGTAGACAGCCTCCCTCCTCAAACAAGGGGGGTAGGCGTCTGCGTTCTGCCACCTAGTATTTTATTTTGGACCAATTGGAAGGGGGCTAAACCAGGTACCTCCAACCAAGGATCCCATATACGTTCAAATTTTGCTGGGCTACCCCTGTGTTGGTATGTCAGCTTTTCCCTCAATAGTTTCATTTATGGTATTCACCCATTCTGCGTGTGTCGGTGGTGTCACCGAAAGCCATTTCTTAGCTATAAGTTTTCTAGCAATAAACAACATTCTGGTGACTGCTATATACGTATGTGGTGTATATAGTTCTTCGTCCAACCATCCCAACAGACACAGCTTGGGGTCAACCACAAATGTAAGATTCCATATTTTATTTATAGAGCTGATTATTTCAGACCAGTATCTTTGTAATTTTGGGCACTTCCAGAGCATATGTGTATAAGGGTGCCATTATCTACCTTACAACGGGGGCAAAATGGTTCATCTCTTCTGTTCCATTTATATAATTTATAGGGGGTACAGTAGGTTCGGTGTATAATGAATAGTTGCGTGAGTTTTTGAGAAGAGGAAAGAGACACTTTAGGCACAGTCTCCATTATAGCAGACCATTCCTCATCTGTAATGTGACCTATATCCTCCCCCCAACTTGTCCTGCATTTTAATGACATAGTCTTGGATATCTGCATTATTAGTGATTCATATACAGATGATATCTGCCCTTTCCTAGACATTGAGTTTACCAGCTGTGTGAGCACCGTTGGTCTAGTTAATTGCCACTTAGAAAGTGTAGTTTGTGCTGAGATGGCGTGCCTAAGTTGTAAATATTGAAAGAACACAACATTTGGTATGCCATATTCTTCTCTTAGGGATTGAAAGTCCCGTAAAAGTCCTCCTTGGTATAACTGCTTAATATACACCACCCCACTCCTAGACCATGCAGAGAAGCCCTTTAATTTACACAGTTCGGGAAAATTGCTATTGTTCCATATACGAGACCATTCAGAGTACCCTTCATAATGAAAATGTTGCTTGGCCTTGTTCCATATCTTATCTATAAGCACCAAAGTTTTGTATTCAGGTACCCTACGGAATTCTCCTGCTTCCAAGCACTCCACAAGGCACCCATTCGAGAGTAATGTACATATAATATTGCTCGCAGGGTCAGATAACTCAGAGTCCTGCCAACCCGTCAGGTGTTGCAATTGGGCCGCTATAAAATAATAATATGGGTTTGGGACTGCCAGCCCGCCCGAGTCCTTTGCCTCCTGTAGTGTTTCCAATTTAATACGCGGCACCTGTTTCCTCCAGATCAAAGAGCGAAATATGGTGTTACATTTTTTGAAAACGTGTATAGGGATCCATATAGGGGCGTTGTGGAGCGCATACAAAAGTTGTGGACCCCAGACCATTTTTATAAGGTTACATCGGCCAACTACCGAAAGGGGCAGTTTTATCCAACTGGCTGTTTTTTCCTGGAATTTTTTAATCAAGGGATTTATATTAAGTTTAACATATAGTTCTAAATTGGGGTGGATGACTATGCCTAAGTATCGGAAAGTATCTACTACCTTTATCTGGTCTGCTGCTGAGGGAAGTGGCGACACAAGGGGGTCCAATGGTAACAATGTGGATTTGTCCCAGTTTATCTTGAACCCTGAATAGAATCCAAATTTACCAATTAACTCCATGAGACTTGTTAAGGAGGCAGACGTGTCGCCCAAAAAGATGAGCGCATCGTCAGCATACAAGGCTATTTTATCTTCCAAATTTCCCCTTTTAAAACCGCATATAGCCAGGTTCTCTCTGATAGCAGCAGCCAGAGGCTCTATGGCCAGAGCAAAGAGCAATGGGGATAATGGGCAGCCTTGTCTTGTTCCCCTGTGCAAATCAAAGAAGGAGGAGAGTGTGTGGTTAATTCTAATACATGCTTTTGGTTTTCTGTATAGTAGTTTGATCCACGATATGAATGTCTCTCCCAAGTTGAACTTCTCTAGCACCCTCCAAAGATAATTCCATTCTACGCTATCGAATGCCTTAGCGGCGTCTAGGGACAGGATAGCTCTTTGACCTGTATTATCTGTTGGGATTTGCATGTTTAAATATAGTCTGCGAAGATTGTGTGCTGTGGATCTGTTCTGTATAAATCCCGATTGATCCGGGTGCACCACCTTAGACAACCGCATAGCGAGGACTTTAGTGAGCAATTTCAAATCATTATTCAAAAGTGATATGGGCCTGTAAGACTCAGGTTGGATCGGATCCTTCCCGGGTTTCAACAGGACCACTACCACTGCCTCGTACATGGAGTCTGGTAATGAATCATTGGTGTGTGCATCCTTAATTGTGTGTAGCAATTCCGGTAAGAGTATGCCACCAAATTTTTTATACATCTCTACTGGGAGACCATCATTCCCCGGGGCCTTAGAATTGGGGAATGTTGCTAATGCAAGTTGCAATTCTTCTAAAGATATAGGTGCATTTAGTAGTTTTTTGTCTTCCCCCTGTATTGTCGGAAGTGAGATTCCATCTAAAAACTCAGTTAAGTCTTCTTCAGGGTAACTCACCTTCGAGGAATACACATCCTGGAAAAAAGTACAGAATCCCTTCATAATTGAAGGGGTGTCCATAGCTACTTGTGTTGGTGATACCGCCAAGCGGTGAATAATTGGTGATGGCTGCTGTGATTTGGCTATTACCACTAACATGTGTCCTGTTTTTTCTCCCTCTTCAAAGTATGTTTGTGCGGTAAAGAAACGTTTGTTTTCTGCTTGTTGGGTATGTATGGTGCGATACATTTTTTGTGCGTCTTTCCATTTTCTTTCACTATCAGGTGTGGGTGTCTGTAGGAATTCCTCCTCAGCTTTGTCTACCGCAATGCTGGCGTCAACTGCCCATTGTCTGCTATTTGTTTTAATTGCGGCTATTTCCTTAATACACATTCCCCTGATAAAAGCCTTCAGAGTGTCCCAAACTATACCTGGTGGGGCAGAATGTTTATTGTCTAGTAAGAAGTGTTGAATTTGTATTTGCATTTGTTTAGTATCTCTAAACAGAGGAATCCAAAAAGGATTCATCTTCCAGTGTATTGGTAACTTTACAGTGGGGAAGCTTAAACTGAGCTGTACCGGGGAATGGTCAGATAGGCCTCTAGCAAGATAAATAACCTCTGGATCATAACAGTGCGTTAATGTATTACCCAAAACTAAATCAATGCGCGACAAAGTAGAGTGCGTTAGGGAATGCCATGAAAATTGTGCCTTAAAAGGAAACTTACACCGCCATAAATCAAAAAGCCCAATCTCCGTCAAAAATTTTGCAAGAGCTGTATATGTCCTGGGGCCCTGAGGGCAGTACTTCCTGTGCACATCTAAAGACATGTCCAGAGTACTGTTAAAATCTCCCATGACATATACTGGTACCCGAGGATATTTTGCCAGAAATCTAGAAAGACATTGCATTATTGTTAAATTAAATGGTGGAGGTATATATACATTTATGATCACACAGGTGTGTGATTCCCAAGTTCCCATAAGAAAAATAAACCTGACCTCTACATCAATTTGTGCATCAATTTTTGTGAATGAGGTAGTCCTGGAAAACAGTATACTCACACCCCTTGAATACCGGGTATGTGTGGAATGGTATTGAGTAGGATATTTCGATAAGTGTAACAGGTTGGTGGTGTCTCTATTGAGATGCGTCTCTTGCAGACATATGTTCCGATGCGAGATATAGGTGAAAATGGCAGTTCTCTTTTTAGGGTCATGTAAGCCTCTCACGTTCCATGAGAGAATTGACTCTGTTCGCTTAGTCATTTGGTGCACTTGCTAGTTGTGATCCAACCCCCGGTATTGGAGGTCTGTGGCATATGAACTCAGATGATGCAGTATAAGTTCTGAAGTGTAGAAAATGTATTGCGTGACTTGTACCATGTGTCTCACTCTGCAGATTTGCAACCAGCGACAAAGCAAACTTGCTTTGCGACCAAAATATATAGCGCCCATTCAACCAGGGCTTAAAAACGGAAAAAAGAAAAACAAACTGAAATAAAGTAACTTCCATTGGAAAGCCTTCCATTGGTGCCCCGCAGGGCTTTTGGTGGGGTAATAAAGAGGGCTGGGACCTTGTGCCCATAAAGTCCTAAACGATAGGGTTCACTGGTAAAATAAACCAAAAAAAAAAGGCAATTGTGACTCTCTGCGGGCTCCATTTTATCTAAGGTGTGCATAAAGAATCAATGTACGGGGTTCATGCGTTGTGTCATCCTGGTTCATTTCCACGCACGGCTGCCTGCAAATGCCTCTCGTGTCTGTCCAGCCAATTGGTAGCCATCATAGGATTTTCAAAAAAGTGTACCGTGCCCTCAGCAACCACTCTCAACTTGGCAGGGTATAGCATAGAATATATCACCGAGAGAGCAAGCAGTCTCTTTTTGACCTCAGTATATTTTGCTCTTTGTTTCTGCACAGCCGCTGAGAAATCAGGGTATATTGACACTCTGGCACCCTGAATTTCCATATTGGGTTTCTGTCTGGCCAAGCGACGTATACTATCCCTGTCCTTGTACTGTAGTAATTTCAGCAAAAATGGTCTGTCGTTGCCCCCTGGTGGCGGTGGACGGAGTGGCACTCTATGGGCTCTTTCAACAGAAAAGAATGGTGTAAGGTTATTTCTCCCAAATGTGTCAGCTAGCCAGGTTTCAATAAAATCAGTGGGGTTTTTTCCTTCAGCTTTTTCAGGTATACCAACAATGCGAATATTTGACCTTCTCAATCTGTTCTCCATATCCTCCACTCTATTCGCTGTTTCTGTGGCTTTAGCTGAAGTTATGTGAATCTCCTGAGCAAGAGGGGGTATATCATCCTCTAGTGTGCTCACTCTTCCCTCCAGAGCAGTGGCTCTCTCTCTTATTTTCTGCATATCTTGCCTTATGTGTAATATGCCTTCTTTCATGCTTTTGACTTCAATAGAGAGTTCAGTTAGTGAGGAGCCATAAGTGTGAACTGCAGTCAGTATATCATGCAGGGAAGGCTCAGAGTGCTCAGTGTCTGGAGCTTTGGCTGCTTCAGAGGAAGGAGGGGGGGATGGGGGATTCCTCACCGTATGTTCTGCTGCTCCAGGGGCCATCTTCTCTATGCCATGCTGTGCTGTTTGCTGTGGGACACTCTTGGCTGCTGCCTTTGCATGTGAGGTATGTGGCTGTGTTGTTTTGTGAGTGCCAGTGTCGTGAGCATACCTCTCCAGGCGTGCAGCTGCTGATAGCTGTGATTCCTTCCCTGCACGCTGTGGGAGCAGGGATCCGCCATCTTGGCCATGCCGGCCGGCCGAACGGCTCTCCTCCATCCTCCCAGACACCCCCGTTTTGGATGTAAAGCGACCGGGTGTCGCTGTAGGTGTTGCTCCACACCGGGAGCGAAGTGTCCGGTTTATGGTAGCGGTGGATCGGGCTCACTTCAGGATGTTTTCTGTTCAGGATGCTGGAGCCTCTGTGAGACACGTCCTCTCACATGGAAGTCCAAGCCACGCCCCGACTTTGTGCATCTTAGCAAAAGGGACCTCACTGGTCAGTCAGTTCCAGGAGAAGATGAACCCCCAGGACAAGATGAAGAAAAAGACTCGGAAGCTAATGTAAAAGATGACAATGATCCTGATAGGCCTACATCTTATCCTGAGTCAGATGATAACTTTACAAATATTGAATCACATGATAGAGAGATTAAACCATTGTTCTCTATTCCTTGGGTAAATAGATGTTGTATTAAAAAGACTTTCAGTTTCATCATTGATTTGGCAGACCTGATGGACAACATTACTGCCTTGTATGATAGAAACTTTATAGCTCTTGCTTCAGAATTAAAGATGATCAAAAAAGAGATTCTGCAGCACCGGCTGGTGCTGGATTATCTCACGGCCAGTCAAGGAGGAATATACACCATAGTGGGAACTGCTTGTTGTAACTACATTGGAAATGATACTAAGCCTGAAGATGCCATCATTTCGCATGTAGAAAAGGTACAACAAATGAAGGTTAATTTTTGCAAAGAGCATACCAAAACTGCTTTGGTTGAGGGTAGCTGGGAAGGCTGGCTCTCCTGGCTCAATCCACTCAACTGGTTTTCTGGTATTCTACATGGTATTCTATATATTGTTGGAATTATAGTCCTCATAATATTAATAGTTAAATGTGCACCTATGTTATGCAAATGCTGTTTGAAGATAACCACACATGCTTGTACTAATATTGGTTCTTCTGAGCCCTCAAGGTCTCGAGTCAGAACTGCTCATGAGATGGTGGTCCGTATACCTGGAGATCAACCTAAAGACACAGAACAAGCTTAAAAAGGATACCAAAAGAATTCTAAACACAGGAGGGGCTGTGAAGATATGAAATATATGAGCCATATCTTGTTATTTATCTAGAGTTCCTCTTCAACATGAAACTGTATTTCTTATAATTTTGAGTAAAATGTTTCTGAATTCTTTTGGTTTTGCAACACATGTGGCTGTCTTGGTTGGCCTCCAGTTGACATAAAATGTTCTGCCAATGACATGATACAATTCTCGGAAAAGATGTTGATATGAAAAGTCCCTGTTTAAAAGTCAAAATTAATCCCTTGATATAATCATTCTTCCTTTTTGTCAAACTAACTGTCATCCATTAATCAGTAAGGTCAAGCTGCCCAAAAGTTATGTTGAAATAACTAGTAAAATAATTACTTTGTGATGTGTAATTTTGGGCTTATGCCCGCCATAGAATACTGTATAATCATTCTCTATAAAAGCTGTACTGCCCTGTAATCTGTATCACTATCTATTTGAAGATGTGATCATCTGTATGTACAGTGCATATTCTGAAGTAAACATACATGAGACAAATGCAGCTCCTCTGGCATTGATGTCTTTTATTACAAGGCTCTACTTAACACAGCATGATGCTGCCACCACCATGCTTCACTTTTGAGACTGTATTGGACAGGTGATGAGCAGTGCCTGGTTTTCTCCACACATACCGCTTAGAATTAAGGCCAAAAAGTTCTATCTTGGTCTCATCAGACCAGAGAATCTTATTTCTCACCATCTCCGAGTCCTTCAGCTGTTTTTTTTAGCAAACTCCATGCAGGCTTTCCTGTGTCTTGCACTGAGGAGAGGCTTCCGTCGGGCCACTCTGCCATAAAGCCCTGACTGGTGGAAGTCTGCAGTTATGGTTGACTTTCTACAACTTTCTCCCATCTCCCGAATGCATCTCTGGAGCTCTGCCACAGTGATCTTTCGGCTCTTCTTTACTTCTCTCACCAAGGCTCTTCTCCCCCGATAGCTCAGTTTGGCCGGACAGCCAGCTCTAGGAAGAGTTCTGGTCTTCCCAAACATCTTCCATTTAAGGATTATGGAGGCCACTGTGCTCTTAGGAACCTTAAGTGCAGCAGAAATTTTTTGTAACCTTGGCCAGATCTGTGCCTTGCCACAATTATGTCTCTGAGCTCTTCAGGCAGTTCCTTTGACCTAATGATTCTCATTTGCTCTGACTTGCACTGTGAGCTGTACGGTCTTAAATAGACAGGTGTGTGGCTTTCCTAATCATGTCCAATCAGTATAATCAAACACAGCTAGACTCAAATGAAGGTGTAGAACCATCTCAAGGATGATCAGAAGAAATGGACAGCACCTGAGTTAAATATATGAGTGTCACAGCAAAGGGTCTGAATACTTAGGACCATGTTATATTTCAGTTTTTCTTTTTTAATAAATCTGTAAAAATGTCAACAACTCTGTGTTTTTCTGTCAATATGGGGTGCTGTGTGTACATTAATGAGGAAAAAATGAACTTAAATGATTTTAGCAAATGGCTGCAATATAACAAAGAGTGAAACATTTAAGGAGGTCTGAAAACTTCCCGTCCCCACTGTATATATTTAGAAATAGAAAGGAGCTCTCATATATATTTGCATAGTCCTTACGGATTTACATCAGCAGAACAAATGCAGGAAGTGATGTGTGCACATGGGCCAGAAGCAAATGTGTGGTGATGTCAAACCAATCAATGAACCCCAACCCCCCCGAATATAACTACCACATCCACCCCAAAATCGAGTAAGCACAAGTGCATATCCTACACTTATCCAGCAAATGAGCAGAACCTCCTCTTTGCTAAAGAGGGACCTTGCCATGTCCACCTAGATGGAGATCCTGACCAGCACAAGAACTTCCGGGCGATTACAATGACTCATTTCCGGGTCAGAAGGTGAAACCAGGCTCTTTTTAGGGCATCTGCGAATATTTGATTGCAACCATGATTAGAATTTTTTTATTTTCGTTTATTTGCAGACATGAGAATCTGTAGAAACATTTAA
Source organism: Aquarana catesbeiana (assembly GCF_042186555.1). Taxonomy (NCBI): domain Eukaryota; kingdom Metazoa; phylum Chordata; class Amphibia; order Anura; family Ranidae; genus Aquarana; species Aquarana catesbeiana. The sequence continues at coordinate 538,489,823 of NC_133324.1, read as the reverse complement.
TGATATTTGAAAGTAAACTTAAGGGAGTTTGATAAGAAATGGTGTCCCTGGGATAGCAGCAGGTGAATTACAAAGACAAAGGCCCAGTTTGAGCCCTGGCTCACACTGACAGCGGGAAGAAATCGTGCGAGTTCAGCTGAACTCACACGATTTCATTCCCACATGTCAGTCCCGACTGCGGAGGGAATTTCAGAGACATCTGTGCAGGCTTCTGCACTGATGTCAATAAAAATTGCACCCGGAAGCTGCCAAAAAGTAGTACAGAAACTACTTTTGGAAATTGCGGCACCACACCAATTAGAACGGTTCAATTGCTGCCGACTTGACATATCAAATTGCATTTCAAATCGCACCAGTGTGAACCAGGGCTGACACATACAACCTTGCCTATCCACCAGCTGAATTCATTACCTGCAATTCTCCACAGCTGTTATATATAAAGATTCCACCTTTATCATTTACTTAAAGGTATGCTGAAGAGATTAGTTTTTTGGTGCACAAATACATATAGAAATTATAAGATATAAAAGAAAGATATTGCACTTCCGCAAAAACCACCACCCCCAATACTAATTAAAAAGAAGAACGAAAAGAGAAAAAAACAAAAAAAAACACAACAAACAAGCTCAATAATGTACTTTTATTTTTCCAGCAGAAACAAAATTATGTACATTCACTTACTAGCTTAAAAAAAATCTACAAGATATATATAGTGCTACATTTAGCAAAACAGTTAGCAATTGGGTTTTAAGGGCCCTGTTCATAGGAGCTTACAATCTAAAATTTGTCTAAACCTTAGAGTGGACACAGCTTTACTTTCAGTATTAACGGGTAACATTTCATAGTACAACTACTCACCCACCAGCCCACATTTTTTTTATCTGCAAGATTATAGAAACTTAACAGTCATTATTCTTACAAAGCATTCCAAAATTATATTAAAAAGTTCACATATTCAAAATATAACACCCACCACCAGCCCACAATCCACACACATAGGTGACCATGTTCTGCTGGAAGCTGCATTTCTGTGTAAATGATTAAGCAATGGGATCAAAGAGTAGAAGGTCAGCAGATGCTCCCAAACCATGTTTGCATGATCAGACAGTGAGCTTCCAATCTAAAGTCTAAAACTAACTTTCTTACATTAGAGACTATTTTGACAAGGAGACAAATCAAATACCAAAATGTCTTTGGATTGTGGTGAGAAACCCACACAGGGAGAACATATAAACTTCAACACAAGCATTAGGATGTTGGGGAATTGAACCAGCAACCCCAGTTCTACTAGACAGATTTGCTACACATTTAGCCAACGGGCAGCCTCACACATGTTGTCTGCATCTCTGTGGTGTGAACCAGTCCTAAGTCCATAGCCATGCTCAGTGTCACAAGCAATATACAATATATTGTCCGAAGTATTGGGACGCTTGCCTTTATACGCACATGAACTGTAATGGCATCTCAGTCTTAGTCCGTAGGGTTCAAAATTCACTTGGCCCACCCTTTGCAGCTATAACAGCTTCAACTCTTATGGGAAGGCTGTCCACAAGGTTTAAGAGTGTGTCTATGGGAGTGTTTGACCATTCTTCTATAAGTGCATTTGTGAGGTCAGGCACTGATGTTGGATGAGAAGGCCTGGCTTACAGTTCTCCGCTCGAATTCATCCCCAAGGTGTTCTGTTGAGGTTAGGACTCTGTGCAGGCCAGTCAGGTTCCTCCACCCCAAACTCACTCATCCATGTCTTTATGGACCTTGTTTTGTGCACTGGTCCAAATCATTTGGTGGAGGGGGGATTATGATGTGGGGTTGTTTTTCAGGGGTTGGGCTTGGCCTCTTAGTTCCAGTGAAGGGAACTCTTAAGGCATCAGCATACCAAGACATTTTGGACAATTTCATGCTCCTGAGTCCAGACCTCAACCCAATTGAACACCTTTTGGCTGAATTAGAGCAGAGACTGCGAGCCAGGCCTTCTCATCCAACATCAGTGCCTAGTCTCACAAATGCACTTCTGGAAGAATGGTCAAAAATTCCCATAGACACACTAAACCTTGTGGACAACCTTCCTAGCCTTCCCAGAAGCTGTTCTAGCTGCAAAAGGTGGACCAAATAAATTTTTAACCCTATGGACTAAGACTGGGCTGCCATTAAAGTTCATGTGTGTAAAGGCAGGTGTTCCAATACTTTCGGCTAGATAGTGTATCTGGCAGGATTTACAATGGGGGTGGAACCCTCCTACACATAAATACTACATTTAGACATTGTTTTAGGACTTGGGAGGTGAGACAACTTCTCTACATGAAGCAGCATGTTTGGGATTTGAATCCCAGAAGCTTAGGGATGCTAAGCAGAAGTTCTAACCTCTAAGCCACGGAGCTGCCACATGTGAAAACCTCCTACACATAAATACACATAAATACTGCATTTCTTTGGACATACAGGTGATGGAATTACATTACTCAAGAGTTATTCTTCTTCTTGTTAAATATATTTATTGAGTTTTCACAAAAGAAAAAATAAAAATAAAAGGAAATAATACATGGATACATAGCATACATTCAAGACGTTTTACAATATAATAAAAATATTAGAGTTATCAAACAACCTTGTTTACTATATGTATGTTGAAAATAAAAGATGGAAGAAACGATTTATTAATCTAGTAATCAGGCTAAGTATCCAGAGCATTATAAAAGAATAATAAAAAAGGGAAAGAGGGAAAGATAGAGATAAAAAGAAGATTTTCTCGGAATGGTGTCCCGGCCCACGATAGATTTACACAAATAGTACATATTTAAGTAGTAGTATAGTTTACAACCTATTGAGGTAACAAGAGAGATTGGTCAAAATCGGTGAGAAGGTAGTGTTTAACCCATGGTTGCCAAGTTTAGCGAAATTGATTAATTTTATTTTCTTCAATAGCTGTCATCTTAGCATATACAAGTGCTCTGTTCATTCTGTGTTTGGCTTCAGCAAGAATTAAATTTTGGGACTTCCATGCCTTGGCAATCATTTGCTTTGCTGCAGTACTAAGTTGAATGAACAATTGAAATTGAGTATGTGTGAGTATAGAGGGCTTAAGGTTTAGGAGAGCCGTAGCAGGGTCTGGAGGAATACTGATTTCCAAAGCTTTAGAAGCCATAAAAAATACATTCTTCCAGAATTCCTGAACTACAGGACATTGCCACCATATGTGGAAATGTGTACCTGACGTGTCACATCCTCTAAAGCAATTAGGTGAGTATGTGGGGACTTATTTAGCTATTCTAGCTGGTACCAGGTACCAACTTGCTAGAACCTTGTAATTTGTTTCTACAGCAAAACAGTTTGTAGAGGAAGTTTTGGTGGCTAACCATATATTAGACCAATCTTGGTTGTCAAACTCTCGATTTATATCCTGTGCCCATTTAGTAGCGTATGGGGGTAGAGACTCGCTAGAAATCATATTAAGTTGGTTGTATAATATTGAGATAAATCCTCTAATGTGAGGGTCGCTTATACAAATCCGCTCAAATTGAGTCATTTGATTAAGGGTTGAGCCTGTACTTAGTAATGGTTCATAGAAATTTTTAATTTGTAAATATCTGAATATTTCTGTTTTAGGTAACCCAAAAGTCTCACATAGTACAGGAAAGGTATAAATGGCTTTAGTAGAGGATAGATTGTATAAGCGAGTTAGGTTCTTAGATGACCATACAGAGAATGATCTTGGAAATTTCCAAGCAGGATAGAAGGCTGGATTATTAAGGAATGAAAGCAAAGGGTTATGTGGTGATTGAAGATTAAGCGCAGATTTATGTTTATCCCAAATTGCTAGGGTCTGTTTCGTGATAGGATTAGAAAGATGTACTCTATCCGCAGGACAAAGCCAAAACATATTTGCTACTGAGATAGGGTCACTTTCCACCGTTTCAATAGATACCCATAGGGGAGTTTCAACATAAGTATGATATTTGGGAATAATTGCCATCTGTGCGGCGTAGTAGTAAGAAGAAAAGTTGGGTAGTCCCAAACCTTCATTTGATTTACTGAGATAAAGTGTGGATTTAGTTATGCAAGGTTTGGTGGTTCCCCAAATGAAGGACATAACTCTACGTTGAGTGAGTCCAAGAAAATAAGATGGTAAAGATATAGGGAGTACCCTAAAAAGAGTTTTGGCAGTATTGTCATCTTTACCGCATTAATCCTTCCCAACCATGACAATGAAAGGTGAGCCCATTGTTTCAATAAGCCAGAGATTTGTTTTAAGAGGGGCAGGTGATTAGCCACGAATATGTCTTTAAGAGAAATTGTGAGATTTATTCCTAGGTATGGAAGTTGCTTTGAAACCCAGTTAAAGGGTAAGGAAGTTTGTGCCTGTTGAAGTTCTGATTGAGATAAGGAAATATTTAATGCATTCAATTTTGTTGGGTTATCGTGAAGTCCTGAGATATGGGCGAAATGATCTAATGTTTTAAGTAAGTTAGGGGTGGATATATGAGGATGTGACAAGAATATGAGAATGTCATCCCCAAAAAGAAATAGTTTATGATGGTGACCACCTAATTCTATGCCTTTAATGTTAGGATTGGTTCTAATAAGGTGTGCCAGGGGTTCTATTACCAAAGCAAAAAGTAATGGGGAAAGAGGACATCCCTGCCTAATGCCTCTTTTGATATCAAACATTGTTGACTTATAACCAGCATATTTGATATATGCTCTAGGATTATTATATAAAGAGGAAATCCAGGTCAAAAAGTTGTTTCCAAACCCCCATTTTTGAAGGACATATTCCATATAAGGCCAGGTAACGGAATTGAATGCTTTCCTTATGTCTAAGGATACGAGGCAGGCTGGGATTCGTCTAATTTTAGCCGCATGGATAAGCAAAAGTGTTCTCCTAATATTATCACCTGCCTGGCGTTTAGGCATAAAGCCTGTTTGGTCTTTATGAATTAGATGACCAATTATATTATTCAATCTAGTGGCTAGAATTTTAGCTATTCATTTTATATCAGGGTTGAGGAGGGATATGGGACGATAGTTACTCCAGGAGGTGGAGTCTGAGTGTGGTTTGGGGATCATTGCTATAATAGACGTAAGAGTCTCTGTTCTAAATGAGTTGCCTTTAAGGATCGAATTGAAAGCTTTAGTTAGGATAGGCATTAAAATATGTGCAAATTGTCTATAATATGTTGCTGAGAATCCATCTGGGCCCGGTCTCTTACGTAGTTTTAAAGATTTTATAGCATTAAGAACTTCAGTATCTGTAATTGGGCTTTCAAGAAGAACTCTCTGTTGTTGATCTAGATTAGGAAGTGTGATATTAGAAAATAGGGCATCTGTTTTAGTAATATCGAAATTTGGAGCAGAAGAATATAATTTAGATAGATTAGAGCGAAAAATCTCAAGAATTTTCACTGGGTTACTAGTGTACGCTTCTCGGGATACTTTCAATCTGATAGGCGTATGTATGTGTTGTGAATTCTTTAGAATTCTAGCCATAGGTGTATCTGGCTTATTTGCTTTATGATATTGAATATATTGTCATTTACGTATAACCTTATCTGCAGAATCGGTCAAAAAAAGATCCAGGTCAAGACTGGCTTTTTCTAATTTAGAATTATTAGTGGGAGTTGGGGAGGTTTGAAAAGTCTGGTGGCAGTCATTAAAGGTAGATTCAAGTTTTGCAAACAAAAGTTTGCGTTCTCTTTTAAGGGCAGTTGCTTGTTGTATTAATCTACCCCCAATGACTACTTTGTGTGCCTTCCATAATGTAATAGCAGAGACATCACCTGTATCATTAGATATTAGATATTTAGAGATTGCTTTTTCAATATCAATACGATGAGAAGGATGAGTTAGTATTGAGTCGTTTATACACCAGGTGGTGTCATGAGATCTAAGGACTGTGGAAGCAATGGTAGTGAATACTGTACAATGATCTGTCCAAGGAAGAGGAATGATTTTGGCTGATATGATTTCTGGTAGCTTACTTGACGGAATAAGAATATGATCTATTCGTGAAAAGGAGTTATGTGGGTAGGAGTAGTGAGTAAAGCGTCTACTGATAGGGTTCATTTCTCGCCAAGTATCTACCAAGCCATGCGTGGTAAGAAGATGCTGAAAAGTTAGGTTTATTGAGCTTGTAGTAGGTCCAGAAGGAGATTTATCCAAGAACGGGAAAATAGTTGCATTGGAATCCCCACAGATAACAACGGTACCAAACTTATGTACATCTATAAGTTTAAAAAGGTGCGATAAAAAAGCTGTTGGGCGTTTATTGGGGGCATAGTAAGACACAATCGTAATAGGATTTTCAGAAATAAATCCTGTTAGGAGTACATAACTTCCTTCGGGGTCTGTTAATTGTAATACAAGGTTAAATGGAGTGGAACGGTGAAAACCAATGAGGGTTCTGCGCTGTTTAACCGTAGCAGAAGCAGTATAGAATTGTGGATATGATGAAGAAAGAAATTTGGAGTAAACTTTATCAGCGAAATAAGTTTCCTGCAAACATATGATATCAGCTTTCTTCATTGCAAAAGAGCGAAGTGCCTTGGTTCGCTTATGTGGAGTATTAAACCCTTGTACATTTAATGACAAGATATTTATAGGAGCCATAAACCAACAAGTGTGAATATTATATCATGACAAGTAAAGTATTCGCCAAGAGCCAGGAACACCAATCCGAGAGTTAGAAGGGAGAAGTAAAGGTTAAAGAAAGGAGCAATAAGAAAAAAAACAAAAAAGATTAGATCGAACCCAATATGAAGATAATTTAGCAGTATGTAGAGGCTAAATAATTGGGTGTGGGAACATCTCAGGAGAGTATTAAGAAACTCCCTGAGAGGATCCGGGACCACTAACAAGGACCCCCATAACAATGGTGGGAGTCCTCAAGTGATATGAGGGGCAGCAAGAAATTCCTTAGGGATAATTAACATTGGAGAACCACAGGAACTATTTCATTGCTATCGTGGAAAATGACATTGAAATTATTTAAAAAAAAATATACATAAAAAAATGAAGGTAAAGTTAAAAAACTGAGAGAAAAAAAAAAAATTTTTATACTTATTACAGTACCATGTAGCCAAAGCTCATTTCAGTCATGAATATGGCAGAATAATTAACTCAGCCAGCATACAGTGCTGGAAAATGTAAAGAGAGAGAATAATTTATTGGAACTAGATTATCAGTCCATTGAATCCTCGTTGTTCGGCGGTGAATGTTCATATCGACGTCGCTTATTAAGGTTTTGTTGGGATGATGTGGAAGAGCTGGATATTGGGTACTTATTAGACATGTGCACACTGAAATATTTCGTTTTGGAATTTCGTTTTTGTCTGAAAAATAAATGTATTTAGTTACTCCCAAAATTCGTTTTTATTCATTTCGTTTTTCGTTAAAAATTGCATTAGTCCGAAAATCCAAATTAAGGTCGAATCTGTCATTGAAGGCTTATGGTGCCTGTCGAATGTTCAAAGAAGATTCGACGGAGAAGCTAAACTGTACGACGCTGTATAGTTTACCTGCTCCGTCGAATCCTCTTAGACCTTTCAACAGACACCATAAGTCAAAGTACGTGTGTACTTAGTTCTAGCTTTTTTACTGCTCCTCCTCTTTGGGTACAATCAGCCAATAATATTCATCATCATCATTATTTTTATTTATCTTTTCTCCCCTACGTCGAATCTTTTCTCCCCTACGTCGAATCTTTCCTCCCCTCCGTCGAATCTTTTCTCTCTATGTCGAATCTTTTCTCTATGTAGAATAATCTTGGACTAATAGAGTTAAGGTTAGGCACATTCGAACACAGGTTTGATGGACACAGATTGTTATTGTCATAATCATGTCGAATCTCCTATCTATAAACTGTTGTAGCAACGAAAACGAAAATAAAGCATTTGTTTATGTCAAATCTTTCGTTTTTCGGATACTACACTTTCGTTATCGTTTGTTAAAACGATAACGAAAATACCTGAAATTCGGACGAAAATGCATTCGGATGAAAATGAATGTACATGTCTAGTACTTATGCTGTGTGGAATGAGAGGCTGGGCATCCGTGAGACTGGTTCTTGGATAAGACTGCTTCAGCTAAACCCATTTCAATGAGGGCCGACTGCAAGTCCTCTGAAGAGCGATAGACATATTTAGTTTCCAGATGTGTAAATCTGAGACAAAAAGGAAATCCCCAGTGATAGGTGATTTGATTTTGCTGAAGTATCTGCAGTTGTGGTTTTAGTGCACATCTCTTTGCAACCGTAAGTGGGGATAAATCTGTGAAAAGTTGGTATGTATAGCCTTGATAGCTGAGAGATTACCTGCCTCTGGCTGCTGCTAGTATCTGTTCTTTGGTTCTGTAATAGTGCATTTTGGCTATCATATCTCTCGGAGGACCATTAATTTTACATGGGGCTAGAGCCCTATGCACTCTATCCATTTCAAGTCTGTCAATATGGGTACCAGGTAGTAATTCCTGAAAGAGGGCCGTGACAGTAGCCTGCAGGTCTAAAACAGATTCAGGGATTCCCCTGATTCGCAGGTTCGATCTGCGATCCCTATTCTCTTGGTCTTCTAAACGTGCCTGTAGTGTAAGGTTTTCCTCTTTAAGTATCATCAACTCAGACGTATAGTTCTGTGTAAAATTATCCATTTCATCAACCCTCAGTTCTAAATCAGCTGTTCTCTGACCTAGCTCTCTTATCTCTTTAGTTAATTTATCTGTTATGAGATCTGAAGTTTGCTTGAGGGCTTTCTGAAGCATATATTCAATTTTTTTGAATATGTCAGGTTGTGTAGTTGTTTGTAAGTCACAAATGTCATATTCCAGCTCAGACTCACCATTAGCAGTTTGTGTCTTCTGGCTATGAGGCAGAGACTTTTTAATGTGTGTACTGCTGCGCTGTGAGGGAGAGGATGCCACCGCCATTCCAGCCGCCAGTCTGTGTGCCGTTTCCTTCGGTTTTCTGGATTTAAGTTTTGATTTAGGTCCTTTCAGGACCATTATTTATGTAGCTGATAGTGCTGGGTAGAGTTTTCTACTGTTTTGAGCAGTTTGCGGAGCCTCTGGGACCTGTAGTTCTCTGGTGTTATCTCCCAAGGAGCGGAGCTCTAAGGTAGCATAACCGTTACCTCAGGCTGCCGTGCATGCGTCAAGAGTTATTCTTCTTGATTTATTCTGTGATATTTGGTGGTTCTTTTTGGGTGAGTGTAGAATAGTGATATTACCCTCAAATTTTGGGGAATTACATTCTGATTTCTGATGTTGGTGCACATGTCACATTTTTTGGGCTCAAATTATGATTATTTGGAAATAATAAAAAGCACACAAATTGTGACTCATTTTAAATTTGCATCAGCAATGGTATTGTTTGTGGTTTGTAAAGACACCTATGTGAGTTTGGGTAAAGATTGTTGTGAGATGGAGAGTAACAAGTGAAAGTGACAGAGAAGAATATATTTTACCAAAACATCAAAACATTCCACATTCTAGCATTCTTAAAAACAAAATAGTAGAAGTAACAATGTTGAAAAGGATTATTTATTTAAGAGAAAGATACATTTCATCTCAACATTAAAATGATTTATTTGGAGAAGTTACAATTGTACTATTAGAATCAATGGCTAAAACTTGCATTGGACTATAATAGCGTTGATTTTCACTCCCAAAAAATGCTCTTTAACACAGTGTTCATTTTGGTATTTACTATAGCGTCCTGTAAAAAAGACATTGGAGCAAAAATGAGAGCTATTTGCAGGTCTGAGCAGGCTCAGTTGTGCTGGCACCTAGATGTACAGAGACAGGGAATTTAACTCTTCTCAGACTTTTAAAGATATTTCAGTGTAGAAATCATTTTTTCACACAGTTTAAAAGCAGATTACCTTTAAACAATACACCACATATTTCAGTACCATTTAGGCAATTATATCACGCGCTAAACATTTTTTTTCCATGTGCACTACTCCAGGTTTTAGCAGAGTAAGGGTTTGGGCGCTATTTGTTTACTATAGTAAATTCGATTTTGGGAGTATTTTCTTTACCAGCGCTATAGTGAATACCGTTTTAGCGCTAATTTGTGGTAATTGTGGCAGCACTATAGCAAAATGACCCCCATAGTATCTACAAGAATAATACATTTACTCATATTTAAAAATGTTATGTGATATTATTGAGTAAAATTATACCCTCACATTGTACTGATTACCAGAAGTCTCAAACATTATATATATATATATCAGCACCACTATACAAGCAGATACACATTATGAAAAATTTACATATTACTTAGAAGATATTTAGAACAAATATTTCTACCTTTGGACATGCCTGGTGGTTGAAAGAGATATTGCCCAAATTTACAATAAGGTAAGCAATAGATCTTTCAACCAATGGAAAAGAAGCTACACCTTCTGGGCTAGGCTTATTATAATTTTTATGAGCCTATTGTCCAAAATGTTATAAAGGGTCAAGAGAGATGCTATGAAGGGACACTGACTCAGACACACAGACACACACACTTCATTTATCAACTCATATCTCCACATTCATGAAGATTCCTTGACACCTTAACCACTCTGGCGGTAATCCAGAGTGTGGCTTGGGGTACATTTTCATTACCAAATGAGGTAACCCCGAGCCACACTCGGGATTGCATTGCGGAATCCAGGCAAAGTTACTTACCTTGTCCCCAAGAACCCGCGATGTCCTCCTGCTGTGACCGTGGGCTGTGTCCTCCGCCCACTGTGTGCCAGACTCAGTTCCCTGCGAGCGTAGCCCAGCGGTAAATTCAAAATAGTGAAAAATACATAACACATACAGTACACTGTAATCTGTAAGATTACATTACTAATGTAATCCTGTGGGTATAATTGAGAAATCTGCGCCACTACTCAGAATACCGCCACTGCGCCTCTGGATAGATAAAAAATATATGGAAGCTGCCACTTAAAAAAGATCAAATATAAAAGCTGAATTTTAACTACTGGTAAATCTGGGATAATGACACACAGTCAAAATAGCGGCGCTAAATGTTTGTGCACAAGGAGTATTAAATCTCATAAAGTGATATGTGATTCAAAATTTACAAATGAAAGTATAACTGACATGTACTAAAATATAATAAATGCTAGAGCATTAAATTGACAAATAACACTAAACACCCTGTGACAAGTGAAGTGATATGATGTGACTAGTGAAGCCACAAAAGAACAAAAAAAATTACACAAAATATAAAAAAATAAAGTCCATAAAATATTGAAGAGGATCTATAGTCGATGTGAAGATCTCTTAATCCATTCACCACACCAATGTGTCTGTGATTCCACTCCCCTAAAGAAACTGGGCAAATGGGCGTACCTGTAAGTCCCATTTAAATTCCCCGCCGTGCCATTGCGTGCGCACCGCCCGGGAGCTTCGTGAGTCGGGTCGCGGGTCCCGTAGACTCGATCGCCGTGGGGATACCCGCGATCACCTCACGGACAGGACGAACGGGGAGATGCTGATGTAAACAAGCAACTCCCTGTTCTGCCTAGTGACAGTGTCACTGATCTCTGCTCCTTGTCATCGGGAGCAGAGATCAGTGACGTGTCCAGCTAGCCCATCCCCCCTACAGTTAGAAAACACTCCCTAGTACTGACTTAACCCCTCCCCGCCCCCTAGTGTTTATAGCGCAAAAAATAAAAACCGCAGAGGTGATCAAATACCACCAAAAGAAAGCTCTATTTGTGGGAAAAAAAGACGTCAATTTTGTTTGGGAGCCACGTCGCATGACCACGCAATTGTCAGTTAAAGCGACGTAGTGCCGAATCGCAAAAAGTGCTCTGGTCAGGAAGGGGGTAAATTCTTCCGGGGCTGAAGTGGTTAATGTTGGAGCCACATATGAATGATAGGGGTCTAAATCAGCTATGTAAAGACTGTAGGGTTGGTAATCTATGGAAGAATAAAATGATTTGAATTTTTATATAATATATATATTTTTTATTTTATTTTAAATTTTTATTTTTCATGCATTATGTTTGATGCACAGATTATATACCATACCCCGCAGGTTTATTATATAAGAAGAACATGGCATAAATTATAATGAAGTGGGTAATGAAGTTGATTATATCGAAAATAAAAGAAAGCTTTTTGGTAGACAATACATGAAGCTAAAATTCAGGGGAAAAAAAGTGAACTTAGCCTTTAAAGGGTGCCTTGGCTGAAAAAGGTTGAGAAACAATGCTGTAGAAAATATAAAAAGAATAAATACCGCGCTAAGGAGCAAATTGTAAAAACAAACTACAGCTGCAACAGAAACCATCAAATATCTATATGGTGAATAACAACAATAAAAAAAATAAGTGCGCTTGTAGTATAGACACTCAGAAAAGAAATTACATTTGGAAGAAGTGATAATAAAATGTACATATAAAAAAGTGACAAATGAAAAGAAAAGTGGATTGAGTCCATACACAGATCAAACAGAGCACTGGTGAGATGTAAAAACTTGAGTCCATACACAGATCACAAACAGAAAACTGATAAAGAGAGACAAGCCAAATGTCCAAAATTCATCCACCTTTACCGAGAAGGGAAAAGAGGAGAGAGGGTGTAGAGGAGATCCCCGGATGGAGGTGAATCCCAATTAGTATGTCAGTGCCCTTACCAGAAATGGTGGACCCCCTAAAGAGCAAGGTCTTACTCGCAAGCAGATACAGCCCTCTGCAGGGACAGATGGATCTCATGTGCCTCTGTAGCCTCGAACTTCCGTGATATTCCAAGACAGGCAGAACCGGAATTCCGATCTGAAAATATCACTCATTGGTCGGGAGACCAAGAGTGTAAAAAACCTAAAGACTCCAATCGTGTAGTAGAGTGGATAAAAATCTTTTATTGTTCCAGATCAAGCAGGTGGGAACAAACATCCGCCGCAAAAAACACATTTAAAAATAGCCGGCAAACTTCAAAAAAAAAAAAATCGAACACCCGTATACCAGAATCAAATGGGGCGTAATAGCGTGATGGCGTCAGTGCGTAGCCATACCCTACATGTTTCGTCATAGATGAAGTCTTCAAAGGGGCACCGGCGATGCACTGAACCATCACCTTTATACCACCGGATGGTAACCAGACCTTGTTTTTGTCTGGGTGCCACCACGTGGTATTACAATTAAAAACACTGCGTAAGAGAACACCAGGCCTTGATCTGATGAGTGACACGCAAATAAAGCACTATAAACAAGGAAGAGAGAATCGAACACTATGTAAAAAAATAAACAAAACTGGATGTGTATGGGATTGCGCTACAATACAAACACCCAAGTATACAGAAAATCTATATGGAGAATAATAATACAACAAAAGATCTATATGTATATAAATGGAAGTTATACACAGATCGAATGAAAAACAAATCCAACTGCCATAGGGACATTACAGACAAGTGCAATGAGACAAAATAAAAAACACCATGCTATCAGCATGAATCATGAAAAATATGTTAAGTAACCAACATCATATTGTGGTGGTGTTCTCCGAGCATATTTAAAAAAAAACAAACACAATTAACAAACTTAAAATCAGACATAATTATGCATTGTCAATAAAAGCATTGATCTCAATATCCACATTTAGCCCCAGAGGTCTAAGACATCTGATTTTATAAATCCACCCCATTTCTAACTTGGAGATGGCACATCGTTTAGGTCCCCCTCTCCAGGTTAGTTTCAATCTGTTAATACCAACAAACGAGGTCCCTCTAGGGTCCTGTTTGTGTACTTCTAGATAGTGTCTAGAAACGGGGTGCCCTTTAAAACCTCTCCTGATGTTCCCAATATGTTCATTCAATTTGACCTGCAAAGGTCAAACAGTCCGCCCCACATACTGCAGTCCCCATGGACAGGTCAGGTAAAAAACACTGGGAGTGGAACAGGTGATGAATGACTTCATTGGGAACTTGCGAGGGGTGCTAGTGGAGTGAAAATGAGTAACCTTCCTATCTCTAATAGCATTGATGGAACATACCGCACAGTTTTTACATCTGTAATAGCCCACTAAATTTTGGAAAAACATAGGTTTGTTACTGGGAGGATCACAGACACTGGGAGCCACAAGTGTTTTGATTGAGGGGACCCCTGTAAAAACTACCTGGGGTCTGTCAGGAAGGACAGGTCCCAGCACCCAATCATTTTTAACAATATGCCAGTGCTTGTGTAGTAGTTTTTTGATTAGAAAATGCTGGTGGGAGTACCCTGTTATAAAGGGACAAGAAAATGTTCTGTCATTTTCATATCTATCTGTTGTGATTTTATCAGCAAGCAAAAGTTCACGGTCCAACAGTTCTACCTCATTGAGTTTTTGGTTAAGGAAGGGGGCCTTGTATCCCTTCTCTATGAGTCTATCCATAAGTACCTTGGATTGAGCCTTAAAATCAGCGATTTTAGAACAATTACATCTCATTCTTATATATTGACTCTTGGGAACTGAGTCAAGCCAAGCCTTGTGATGGCAACTATCACGGGGTATGAATGAGTTGCGATCTGTGGTCTTAAAATAGGTGGAGGTGAATAGAGAGTCACCCTCACCCCAAATTTTAAGATCCAAAAAGTTAACAGTATATTGGCTGGCTTCATATTTAAATTCAATACCCCTGCCATTATTGTTCAGGTTCTCCATGAATGTACACGGAGATTCATGGGAGCCATTCCATAGGAGGAGGACGTCATCTATATATCTTGCCCACAAAACCAACTCGGGTCTTGGCTGGGCATAAATGATGTCCTCCTCCCATTTTCCCATGAATAAGTCAGCCAAACTGGGGGCAAATGTTGCCCCCATGGCCACACCCTTTGTTTGTAGGAAAAACTGGTTAGTGTGCCAAAAAAAATTATGGGTGGTAGCATACTCAAGAAGTTCCATGATGAAATGCTTCTGCCTATTTGGTAGTGAAGAGTCTTTATTCAGGAAGTGTTTAACTGATGTAATTCCCCAGTGATGGGGGATTATAGTATACAGGGAGGTAACATCGGCTGTCACCAGCCAATGCCCCTCCCTGTATGCACAGTCTTTAAGCAAGTTGATGGTATGCCTACTATCCTTGATATATGCTGGTAATAATTTCACCAGGGGTTGAAGAAGGCTATCAATATACTTCCCTGCCCTAGAAGTAATAGAATCTATTCCACTGATAATTGGACGGCCTGGATCCTTAAGGATCTTGGGCAGGTAGTATAGAATAGGGATCTGTGAAGATACTGGTACCAGAAATAATTTCTCCTTTTTGTTGATTATGCCAGACTCAAAACCATAATTGACAATTTGTTCCAATTCTTTTCTATATCCAAAGCGTGAGAGGGGTGTATGTATCGCGGTCCCCGACAATATTGTTAAGCTCTTGGAGGTAATCAGCTTTGTCAAGGACAACGATCCTGGGAGGTCTAGTCCTAATTGTAAGTCCTTGGCCATTTTGATGTTTTTCATTTTCAAGCTATCAAGATCTCTGAGAAGAACATCTCTAAAGACCTTGATCAACGCAGGCAAGCCATCTGGGAGGTTAAATAGGGAGGCATTGGCCAGACCTGAATGCCTAACATCAGTGGAATTGGTTCCATTAATGCTTATGGGGTTCGACAGCATGTATCTTTTAACTATTTAATTTTCTTGTGTACTGGTGAATATCCATATATGTCTGAAATTTATTGAGGGATTTTGGAGGTGCGAATTTGAGGCCTTTATCTAAGATGGAAGTCTCCACCTGTGTCAAGATGATTTTACTCAGGTTGAATATTCCCTGTCCCTTCATTCTCGCTTCCGTTTGGCTTTTTGATCTCCGCCCCCCTCTGACTCCTCTCTGCTTTCTATGGGTCTTTGGGGGTTTTGATCTCCCCGGGGAAAACCCCAATGTTGTGATTGAAAATATTCTTCCCATTGTGGATATTGGGGAGTATGCCGACCAACTTGATCCCCTCGTTGAGAGGGAGGTGGTTGGTACCAGGGGGGCCTATCTGTTCGCATACCTCTCCTGGGGGTACGATAGTCAGAATGGTAATCTTGCCTGTTACCATACCCATTATTTTCATAATGATAATCCACAAAGTAAAATCATCTTGACACAGTCTGAGACTTACATCTTAGATAAGGCCTCAAATTCGCACCTCCAAAATCCCTCAACAAATTCCAGACATATATGGATATTCACAAGTACACAAGAAAATTAAATGTTAAAAGATACATGCTGTCGAACCCCATAAGCATTATTGGAACCAATTCCACTGATATTAGGCATTCAGGTCTGGCCAATGCCTCCCTATTTAACCTCCCAGGTGGCTTGCCTGCTTCGATCAAGGTCTTTAGAGATGTTCTTCTCAGAGATCTTGATAGCTTGAAAATGAAAAACATCAAAATGGCCAAGGACTTACAATTAGGACTAGACCAGCTCTGTAATCAAAAGGACCTTGTAATTAGGCCAGTGGACAAAGGGGGGGATCATTGTCCTTGACAAAGCTGATTACCTCCAAGAGCTTAACAATATTGTCGGGGACCGCGATACGTACACCCCTCTTAAGTCTTATCCACGCTTTGGATATAGAAAAGAATTGGAACAAATTGTCAATTATGGTTTTGAGTCTGGCATAATCAACAAAAAGGAGAATTTTTTTCTGGTACCTCACGGATCCCTATTCTATACTACCTGCCCAAGATCCTTAAGGATCCGGTCTGTGCATACAGGGAGGGGCATTGGCTGGTGACAGCCGATGTTACCTCCCTGTATATTATAATCCCCCATCACTGGGGAATTACATCAGTTAAACACTTCCTGAATAAAGACTCTTCACTACCAAATAGGCAGAAGCATTTCATCATATATACTACCACCCATAATTTCTTTTGGCACAATAACCAGTTTTTCATACAAACGAAGGGTGTGGCCATGGGGGCAACATTTGCCCCCAGTTTGGCCGACTTATTCATGGGAAAATGGGAGGAGGACATCATCTATATCCAGCCAAGACCCGAGTTGGTCTTGTGGGCAAGATATGTAGATGACGTCCTCCTCCTATGGAATGGCTCCCATGAATCTCCGTGTACATTCATGGAGAACCTGAACAATAATGACAGGGGTATTGAATTTAAATATGAAGGCAGCCAATAACTTTTTGGATCTTAAAATTTGGAGTGAGGGGGACTCTCTATTCACCTCCACCTATTTTAAGACCACAGATCGCAACTCATTCATACCCCGTGATAGTTGCCATCACAAGGCTTGGCTTGACTCAGTTCCCAAGAATCAACATATAAGAATGAGATGTAATTGTTCTAAAATCGCTGATTTTAAGGCTCAATCCAAGGTACTTACGGATAATCTCATAGAGAAGGGATAGAAGGCCCCCTTCCTTAACCAAAAACTCAATGAGGTAGAACTGTTGGACCGTGAACTTTTGCTTGCTGATAAAATGACGACAGATATGAAAATGACAGAAAATGTTCTTGTCCCTTTATAACAGGATACTCCCACCAGCATTTTCTAATAAAAAAACTACTACACAAGCACTGGCATATTGTTAAAAATGATTGGGTGCTGGGACCTGTCCTTCCTGACAGACCCCAGGTAGTTTTTAGAGGGGTCCCCTCAATCAAAACACTTGTGGCTCCCCGTGTCTGTGATCCTCCCAGTAACAAACCTATGTTTTTCCAAAATTTAGTGGGCTATTACAGATGTAAAAACTGTGCGGTATGTTCCATTAATGCTTTTAGAGATAGGAAGGTTACTAATTTTCACTCCACTAGCACCCCTCTTGAGTTCCCAATAATGTCGTTCATCACCTGTTCCACTCCCGGTGTTGTTTACCTTCTGATCTGTCCATGTGGACTCCAGTATGTGGGGCTGACTATTCGACCTTTGTAGGTCAGATTGAATGAACATATTGGGAACATCAGGAGAGGTTTTAAAGGGCACCCCGTTTCTAGACACTATCTAGAAGTACACAAACAGGACCCTAGAGGGACCTCGTTTGTTGATATTGACAGATTGAAACTACCCTGGAGAGGGGGACCTAAACTACGTGCCATCTCCAAGTTAGAAATGGGGTGGATTTATAAAATCAGATGTCTTAGAACTCTGGGGCTAAATGTTGATGTTGAGATCAATGCTTTTATTGACAATGCATAATTATGTCTGATTTTAAGTTTGTTAATTGTGTTTTTTTTTTTTAAAGATTCTCGGAGAACACCACCACGATATGATGTTGGTTACCTAACATATTTTTATGATTCATGCTGATTCATGCTCACGCCCATACTCATCCAGTTTTGTTTGTTTATTTACATAGTGTTCAATTCTCTCTTCCTTGTTTATAGTGCTTTATTTGTGTGTCGCTCATCAGATCAAGGCCTGGTTTTCTCTTACGCAGTGTTTTTAATTGTAATACCACATGATGGCGCCCAGACGAAAACGAGGTCTGGTTGCCATCCGGTGGTATAAAGGTGATGGTTCAGTGCGTCGCCCGTGCCCCTTTGAAGACATCATCTATGATGAAACATGTAGGGCGTGGCTACGCACTGACGCCATCACGCTATTACGCCCCATCTGATTCTGGTATACGGCTTGATCTGGAGCAATAAAGGATTTTTATCCACTCTACTACAGGATTGGAGTCTTCTCGTTTTTTATACTCACGATCTCCTCGACCAATAAGTGATATTTTCAGATCGGAATTTCAGCTCTGCCTGTCTTGGAATATCACGAAAGTTCGAGGCTACAGAGGCACAGGAGATCCATCTGTCCCTGCAGAGGGCTGCATCTGCTTGCGAGTAAGACCTTGCTCTTTAGGGGGTCCACCATCTCTGGTAAGGGCACTGACATACTAATTGGGATTCACCTCCATCAGGGGATCTCCTCTACAACCTCTATCCTCTTTTCCCTTGTCGGTGAAGGTGGATGAATTTTGGACGTTTGGCTTTCTCATTGGGCTTGTCTCTCAGTTTTTTGTTTGTGATCTTTGTATGGACTCAAGTTTTTACATCCCATCAGTGCTCTGTTTGATCCGTGTGTGGACTCAATCCACTTTTCTTTTCATTTGTCACTTTTTTATATACACATTTTATTATCACTTCTTCCAAATGTCATTTCTTTTCTGCGTGTCTATACTACAAGCGCACTTATGTTTTTTATTACTGCTGTAGAAAACACTGTATCCACACACACTGTCAACTCATGCTGTACATACTCTAAAAATCACTGGACCCATACTATATATGAAAATTGCAAAAAACTAAAAAATATATGCAAACACCCAAAGGCTAAAAATATGGTTCCCCAACACTGACTCCCTGTCAGGTCACCTGGGACCAGGTGACAGATGCACTCTGTAGGAGTCAGAAGTGCACCGCTAAGGTAGTGGACCCTAGGACTGACTGCTGCGGATTGAACCCTGGAAGGTTCAGGAAGCAGGTCTACAGGATAACTAACATGGATCCCAGTCGGAGCTAGAGCATAGATTCCCCAGGGCACGGAGTCTAAGAGCCAGCGGGTGTTCACCAGAGCCTCTAGTGGTGAGGATGGACTGCGCTGCAGTCTGGCTCCAGGTCACAGCCCTCAGGGTCTCACAGCTCACGCTCACTGTAGACTACAGGAGAAGAGGAAGGAGGCAGCAGGCTGGAACAACAGGGAAGTAAGGGGTAAGCCAAAGGTCACGGCGACTAGCAGACAAGGATAAACATAACACGCTAAAGGTCAGGGTAACAAGCAAACAAGCAGACAGGGAGAGTCGAGAACAGGCCAAAGTCGGTAACAGGAATCAGACATAGGAAACACAGCAAGTACACACGGAGTCTAACACACAATGGTTGATCAGCACTGCTGGCTTGCAGTGCACAGGTTAATATAGGGTTCCCTGATAGGGCCTGGGGTGGGGCCATGTTTAGAGGAGAGGTTATAAAACCAGTCAGGTGAGAGGCAGCTGGTCTTTAGAGATGAACACATGGAGACAGGTAACTCAGGCAACTCTATTGCATAACCATGACACTCCCCTAAGGAAGCCCAGAGCAGCCTTCCTGGAGAGTTAGGGCATTGTGACCACAACCCCCCCTAAAATATGGATCCCCTATAACAACAGCACCTGAACGCTGATTGGACCACGGTTTGTGACTAGTAATACTGGTAACAGAGTCCTGAATGTGGTGACACTGCACTTTAAGGCCACAATGGGCAAATGCAATGGAACCAAAAAACAGGAATTCTGAGGCCAGTATCCAGAACACTGCTGAACAGCTGGGTCAGTAATAGCGAGCTTACGGTGATGACAGTAGATGAATAGTGGGTAAAGAAGTTCTGTGCTGAAGAAGTTCCAGGGAGGAAAGAAACATGTTAAAAAGGGACAGACTCTGTCATCCCCTGATGCACCGCATGCTGTTTCATCTGGACTCTGCTCTTACATCCCCATTGGGGGACCGGCTGGTGTTCAGGACATTTTTGAGCTGACTTCATTGACACTGCTTATGGGATTACAAAATAGGATTACAAAATGCTTTCAACCATTGAAGGCTGACATGGATTTGAGATGCCTGTTCACACCAGTGTGCTGTGTGATTCACAGGAATTACTAGACGGCAATTACGGCATAGTGAGTATATGACAGCCTGCTTTTAGGGGGTTGTGGTCACACTGTCCTACCTCTCCAGGAGAGCTGCTCTGGCCTTCCTTAGGGGAGTCAGTGTTGGGGAACCATATTTTTAGCGGAAGAGTGTAGGTATGTGGGTGGGAAGTGTGTGGGTTTTCTGGGGGGGTGGGGGTTTATTTTGTAGGTGTACATTTTTGAAGAGATAGCCTTTGGGTGTTTGCATATATTTTTTTTGTTTTCTGCAATTTTCATGGTCTAGTTTCATGTATATACACCCAGCCCTTATAGTGGGCGGTAGACATGTGCAATTCGCTTTGTTCCGATTTTTTTTAACTAATTTAGACAAATTCGTTAATTCGGAAACTAGTAATTCGGAAATTCCAAATTCGAAAATCCTGAAAATTCGGAAATCCAAAAAAAAGAATGAAAATTCGAAAATTCAAAAACCTGAAAATTCGAAAATCTGAAATAATAATTAACTAATAATACCTTAACTATTACTAACTATTAAATTATAGGTATTGGAATTTCCTTTCAAATTTGGATGTTAGTGAACATAGCGAATATGAATTTATCCGAAGTTACGAATTATCCATAATAACGAATGCTGTATCTAAACAAATGGAACGTAACAAATTAATAATAATAAATAACAATAATAATAATAATAAGAATTTATTATTATTATTATTATTTAATATTATTTCATTCCGTTACATTCGTGTAACATGTGGCATTCGTTATTTCGGATAATTCGTAACTTCAAATAAATTTGTATTCATTACTTTTACTAACAAGCAAATTTGAAAGGAAATTCCAATACCAATAATTTAATAAAATATTCCTTTAAATATTGTGTCTGGGAGGTGTCTATAGTATGCCTGTAAAGTGGCCCATTTTGAATGACAATTTTTCCTTTAGAAATGTCATTTTGCTGTGGTACTGTTCTAAACACGGGAAAAATGCGCCACTTTGCAGGCATACTATAGACACCCTCAGGAACGATATTTAAAGGAATATTTCATTTTTATTGTTTCACTTTAAGCATTAAATAAATCACTCATCTCGAAAAAACGACCGTTTTAAAAACAAAAATTCCATTGATACATGTCCCCTGGGCAGGACCCAGGTCCCCAAACACTTTTTATGACAATACCTTGCATATAAGTCTTTAAAATGAGCACTTTTGATTTTTCATGTTCGTGTCCCAAAGCCTTTAACGGTGTTCACATGTTCTGCCGAATTTTTTGCCTGTTCGCAAGTTCTGGTGCGAACCAACCCGGGGGGTGTTCGGCTCATCCCTAGTTATTATTAGTTAGTTATTATTTCGAATTTTTGGATTTTCGGATTTTCGTTCTTTCGAATTTTTGGATTTTCCTTTCTTATTTTCGGATTTTCAAATATTCGAATTTCTGATATTCTGATTTTCCGATTTTTTGAATTTTCAAATTTCCGAATTTTGGAATTTCCAAATTTTGGAGTTTTAAAATTTCCAAATTTTGGAGTTTTAAAATTTCCAAATTTTGGAATTTCCAAATTTTGGAATTTTCGAATTTCCAAATTTTGGAATTTTCGAACTTCCAAATTTGGGAATTTTTGAATTTCCCAATTTGGGAATTTTCAAATTTCCGAAAAAAAACAAAAACGAATGAAACGAAAACGAACAAATTTTTCAGCAGTGCACATGTCTAGTGGCCGTCTCCTCCACTTAGTTTTCCATTGATCAGGCTCCCAGTATCCTAGGGTTCTTTTTGCCCATACTATACTGTATATGTATATACTGTATGTTTACACACATCTTGAGCAATATATAGAAGTAATCACCATAGTTTAATTAATTTTTTAACATTGTGTTTATTCTGAATTGATCTTAAACGTACATAAATGTATCTGGGTGTAAATAGGTTGTGGTCTAAGAAATCTACAATTAACTTGTTGAATACATTTCCACTGCATCAAAAACAGCCCCACCTTTCTCAGACAGTTGTGGGAATATAGGGTTAACATTTAAATGGCAGGATGCCCATTATTAAGCTCTCTTTACTTCCTACAGACACATGGCTTTCATTTCTAGATCACACATCATGCATAATATATTGTCTGCATATAAGCGTAAACTAACACACATTTTTTTTATTTCGAAAGATTTTAATAAAAGATAGATCTTTACATATTGTGCTTGGCCAATGAGGTAAATAACTCTCATTCATGGAGAGGTATTTTATGCTTATTAAAATCTCTTCAAGTGAAAAAGAAAGAGCAATTAATGTTCTAAAACCCAAACCCCTCACTTTTTTTACATCACTGTTAACACTTTGTCCTCTGTAAAACATATGTCCATGTTATGGGTCACTGGATGTACAGTATGTGGAATTCCATGCTCCAACAATTACTTTAAACTTGATGCAGTAGTCATGCTGTGGGGTGGCTTTGAGTGCATGTGTGTAGTTTTAGAAAAAGAGGAGCTGATATCCCCACCAAAAGTCAGATTTCTTTTCAATTGGGTATTCCAACGCTGAGGACTGTCTGGGTAAAATTGCTTACAAAAAATGTCAGATGTGGGAGAAGATACCACACATCTGTGTTCACTCGAAGACCAAAGAACGGGCAAATCTGCAGGAAAGTAATGTGAGCCATGCCCTTGTGAAAACTGTTGGTGAAATGTTTCTCCACGCTGAGCTGAATGCTCTTGGATGCATTTAAATAGATAGCTGGGGTTGCTCCTATATTTTGGGACACATTTATGCTCTTCCAATGGTATTGGTAAACTATAGGAATCCTTTTCTTGTTGGGGAATGCAGTAAGAGTCATTGCTATAATGGTGTAAATGCCAATTTTTTTCTCCATGTTGAGATGAATTATGAGGATTATCCTCCTTTAAGGGTAGGTAGTGCAGCGGAGTATAGTGAGAATCTTCTCCGTGAGTCTGCAGACATTGTACAACTGGTGAGTCAGAAAGCCCAGCTGATAAATTAGAGGATGCAAAGTGGTGGACATTATAGTAGACTACACTGGAAGATGGATCATGCAAAGAGTTTTTTATATAGTCTTGGGAATTGATAATTCTCTTGTGCAGTTGAGGAGTCTGTTCTGGAGTAGGTGGAATTCCAATGTGTTCATTGCTGTTTCTAGGGTTCCAACCATTTTGCTTAAAAGAGCTGAAAAAAGGATTTTGCCCTGGATGGCTTGCATCGTTGTTTCCATTTACACTATTGACAGGGTATTCCAGTATAAGGCTGCCATCCTTGTCCTTCTGTCTTTGTTGAAGGTTTGTGTTTTGCTGTGTGCTGAACAAGCACACAGCTAGCCCTGACAATACTGCACCTACCACAAAGGCCGACAATGTGGAAACCACCAGCATGTTGACAGATACTTCAACAGTTTTATCCTCCATTAAAGACTGCGTGATTAAACCTGAAGAGAAGAACCTTTTTAAAGGTCTAATAATAAAATTAAAAAACAATTTAAACATAGTAGCATATCAAAAAAGCTCTACTTACCCTCACAATCTTCAAGTTGAGGGCTTCTCACTCCATCTAGGTCTTGCTCATAATGGTTCCTACAAGACAATATTGCAAATTAGCATATTCAAGCAAGATTTTTGTGTTAACAAAAATGCATGCAGACGTTCCCAAAACCATATTTTGATCCTGTATGTTCTAGAACCCGAGCAGTTCACCAATCAACAAGTTAAAATTACCACACCACAAAGCATTGTGGCTGGGGCAATGTAAATAGACCTGAGCAGCTCCCATGTTCGCTTGTAGATGGTCAGCTAGGGGCTGGTTAAAATGCTGATCAACTGCCTGTTTTTACTGCTGCTCATGTGGATTTCCTCTCACTTCCTGTTGTCTCCCTCCGTTTGTAAGTAGGAGTCGTTTGTAAGTCGGATTTTTGAAAATAGGGGATCGATGTATACACTATACGGCCTACACTATACACTCTTGCGAAAAATTGGGCCTTAGGTGTTGGTGGTACCAGAACACTGAAAGCCCTCACAGTTATGCCCTGTGAGCTCAGAGCTTGTTGTCGGAAATTCCGACCGTGTGTGCGCTCCATCTGACTTTTTCCATCGGATTTTCCGACACACAAAGTTTGAGAGCAGGCTATAAAATTTTCCGACAACAAAATCCGATCGTGTGTGGACAATTCCGAAGCACAAAGTGCCACGCATGCTCAGAAGAAATTCCGTGACGGAACTGCTCGGTCTGGTAAAATTAGCGTTTGGAATGGATATAGCACTTTTGTCAGGCTGCAATGTTTTAATTTGTTTAATGCAGCACACTCTGTTCTTCTTTATAGTGCTAGAAGAATGAAGTAGTTTTGCTGCTCATATTCACACAGACTTCTCACAAACTTCTTTCTTTATTATTTCTTTTGATTTCATGAATCTAATATTTGTAATTGTCACATCAGATTCAAATTTTTTTTTTATTTTAGTTTTTTTTGGTTAGTATTTTTTTCAAGCCTGATGTTTATTTTTTTTTTTTAACTCCAGAATATTTTTGGGTGTGTTTTGTGTGTCAAGTTACCACAACACCATTATTATTGAGTATTATTTAATCTCAAGGAGGTTGCTTGGTGTTGGTGTCTCTTGTTAATTTGACATTGTATTTTTGAAATGTACCTGTCTCCTCACAAACAAACTGTCCTTTTAGAAAGAAAACACACATAGGCGAGTATAATTGAAAAAAAATTCCTTTATTAAGGGCTCATAACTAAAGAAAGAGGGTGGCAGCGCTGGAGAAACAGCAGAAATTGCCGAAGCCTTTGGCCCCCAGGGCACACATCAATTATTTCATGGCAAAATTGGTGGCCTGAGGAGTCCATATCTAAGGGAGTGCAATCTGGTCCAGAAGTCCAAGAGAATCATGAACAGCAGCAGATGACATGTATGTCCCCAGGCTGTGGTCATACAAGAGCCTGCATCTTTTGTCAGACCAGACTGAACCCAGGGCCATCACTCTCTGGTCTTCCTTCCATGCTTCCTTCCACGCTGTGTCTGTGGTTGTGGAGTTGTGGCAGGAGGAGGAGGAGGAGGATGCAACTCACACAGGTGGGTATTTGGTGTGATTTCGCCCCTCACCCCCTTAGTTAAGGTTTTATAAAGAAGGTCTTCACACATGAGGCTTGACCCTCCTGCATGTCCTCCAGTTTTGTGGCAGCCATGCAGGCAAAGGCCTCTTCAGGAGTGGGGAAGGCTCTGAGGGACGTAGAAGACTCTTGAATCAGCCTGAGGGCTGAATCCTGCATGTTACTCCCCTTCCTGGGTCTTTTGTTTGGAAGGCGGAGGGGAGGGACCTGCGATTCGGTAAGGCTCCTACTGGGCCCGGCCTTCTCCTGGCTGCCACTTAGCCCCGCCTCCTCCTGGCTGCCACTAACCCCCGCCTGCTCCTGGCTGTCACATTCCACAGCCTCCTCCTGTGTGCCACATTCCACAGCCTCCTTCTGGCTGAGGTCTTCCT
This sequence comes from Aquarana catesbeiana, assembly GCF_042186555.1. Lineage (NCBI taxonomy): Eukaryota > Metazoa > Chordata > Amphibia > Anura > Ranidae > Aquarana > Aquarana catesbeiana. The sequence continues at coordinate 538,463,776 of NC_133324.1, read as the reverse complement.
GTGTATGAAAAAGGGACATCGTTTTAGTTTTTTCTTCATCAATCTCACACAATTTTCACCTCATGACTGTTGCAAATTGAATGTAAACAAATATAACAGACTATCATTCTGAGCCCAGCATTTTTCATTGTTGTCCCAATTATTTTTGCCCACTACTGTCTATTGATATGTAAAACACTTTATTAAATCAGCAGTTAGTGATAAATAATAAAATCTAGTAAAACATCATTTATTTATTGACCAGAAATCTGTAGAAGAATGCTATACCTGACTCCAGCTGGGCTCCTCCACTTCTTCCTGGCTGAAAGTCCCAGGTTGGACATCGGAAGCCTCAGCTGGGGTGGAAGATAGGGTGGAAGGAAGAGTGGAAGGAAGGGTTGAGAGGGATTCCCTGACTTCAGTCTGGTCTGACAGAAATCGCAGCCTCTCATAGCCTGTGGACATAAACATCATCTGCTGCAGCTCCTGATCTCTGGGAATCCGTGACCTTTTTGCGCTCCCTAAGATAAGTGCTCCTCAGGCCACCAATTTTGGCTTTTAAATAGGGGATGATTGCCGTGGGGACCACCGGCTTCACCAACTCCAGCAGTTTCTCCAGGGCTGCCTGCCTCTTTTGTTTATGAATATATTGTGGGTGTTTGACCTGCCACAGACAGGGCCGCTCCCTGTACTTGTCTATGAACAGGGGGAGGAAGTTGTGGTCATTGAAGTCATCCATTTTATCTGCAATACACAAGACAAACCCTAATGTCAGGCTAAAGTCTCCTAATCTTGTCCCAATATAGGCCTCAATCTATAAGCAGTATAGGCCCAAGTTTAAATTTTACCTTCGTTATCACGATCGGCGCTTCCGATACTCCTTCCTCCACTCACAGATCGTACGTACTATGCACGCGTGAAACGCCACCTGCCCCTGACGTTCTTTCTAGTCTATTCCCCGCCCCCTGCCTCTCGTTTGGCGCAGTGGGGGAAGAGCACATGGCGGAGACAGAACAGGTGCGTGATAATTACAGCAACGAGGAGGAGGAGAAAAGCCCGAGAGAAGATGATTTAAGGCCTCAAATATGTCCTTTGGGGAGATATTGTAGATGGTCGACATCCTGAAAAGGGCCGACTATGCCAGGAAATATAGACCTTACCCCAACCCCAATGTCAGAAAGGCCAAGATCATGGCGAACGTTGTCAAGAGTCTGCAGAAGAATTTTGGGGTATGACGATCCAAGGATCAGCTGAGGAAGCGGTGGTCGGACCTCAAATTAAGGGAGCACGAACAGTACAGAAGGATCAGGAAAGTGCTGCAAAAAAGTAAGTAGTTGTCCTGTGTACCTATTCTTTATTTTTCTAACGTTCGTGCTGCTTCATGTGCTTTTCTTAACTGTTGTGCAGTTTAAAATGGGAACTTTCATGTTCATGGGCACATTATTCGTTCGTATGAAACATTGTTCGTTCGGCATAGAAAACACCATGTTTTGGACATATGCATTTGAATACATTCTTGATAGCCTACTTCTCTTCAAATAATTTTGTTGTCTAGATGGGTTGTTAACTAGAATGAAATGCAAACTAGATTCTGGTAAGGAGAGGACACTCAGTAGCTGTTTACACATCTGGACGCTGGAGCACTAGTGTGGGACACAAGAACACCCTTTTTATTAGGGGGGCCCACACAGGTGCTCCAGTGGATACTATAGGGGTGTCTCCATCTGTGAAGCTTGTCCAAAACAGGTAAGTATTCAAGCTTGACAAAGTAAAAAAATATTTTGTCATCTTGCAACTCTGCCAAAAGAGACAATTGTACCCCACTTCCATGCAATGTTTCATATTCCTATTTCTGGCATAAAATATCTTTGTGCTAAGTATACCTATTTTTTTTTTCATAGGGGAGAAAAGACTCGGAGGAGACCACTCATTTGAGGAGACCACAAACCCCCCGCCTCATGAGGAAGTGGAAATCCACCAAAGCCAACAGGAGGAGGAGGAGAAGGGTGACGTGGTGGAAATTGTCACCACAACAGGTGAGTGTCTGCGACCACAGGCTCAGGTAAGAGATGGATGTCTGCATATTTATAATACATGGTGTTTTTGTTTCTATATTTTTAGGTGATCGTGATGTTGTGGATCCAGGTCATTTCACCAGTGAGAGTGCCCAGATCCTGATTGGGGAGATCATGGGGTATAATAGGGACTTGGAAAACATCCAGAAAAACATCAATGATGTTCAAAACAAAATGAAGAACATCATTGATGTTTTAGGGAGAGTTTAAAACACCTCCAAATCTCTTACTTTTTTGTACTTTTTTTAATCTAAAAATTTTTCACATTTTTTGACATATTATCGAAAAGCCAAATTTTGAAGATGCACACAGTGTGTCTACATGTGCTATCTGCCATCACGGGATATCAATGTATGCGTTTTGGGGGTGCAACCCCTTCCTCAATAATAAAGTAGCTGAGAGGAAGGGGTTGCACCCCCAAAATAAAGTAGCTGAGAGGAAGGGGTTGCACCCCCAAAACACGTCCATTGATCCCCCGTGATGGCAGCTAGCACATGTTGACATTCGGCAATTTGTGTGCATCTTCAAAATTTGGCTTTTCCAGGGGTGACTTCACCCCATCTGAACGCAATATCAAACACAGTTTATAAATACTCATGTCTGATATTGCCTTCAATTTCAAACAAAGTTGAACTTTGTAAGTTCCAGATTTGTGTATTTCTTGTTGCTTTTAAACATGGCTGTTTTACCTTAAATGGACATTTCTACATTTATTAAAGCGGAGGTTTGCTGAAAAAAAAATATTAAAAGCTAGCAGCTACAAATACTGCAGCTGATGACTTTTAATACATGGACACTTACCTGTCCAGGGAGCCCGCGGTGTCGGCAGCCGAAGCCAATCCGTCCTTCGGCTCTCGGCTGCTCCCGCCGCCATCCTCGGTAAGGGAATAAGGAAGTGAAGCCGTGCGGATTCACTTCCTGGTTCCCTACTGCGCATGCTCGAGTCGCGCTGCACATCCTCTCAGGTCCCTGCTGTATTCTGTGTCTCACAGAATACAGCGGGGGAGGACGGGGTAGGCGGCGGAAGTGGCGTAGGTCACCGCAATCACCTCGATGATCTATGCCAGGAAGTGGGAGCAAATACCTGTATTAGACAGGTATCTGCTCCCTCCTCCCTCCTGAAAGGTGCCAAATGTGACACCGGAGGGGGGGGGGAATCCAAAATGTGGAAGCTCCATTTTTGGGTGGAACTCCACTTTAATGTGACCCAAAAAAATTGTTATACAACAAACATGTTGGTTTGTTTTAAAAACCTTTTAGAAATGCACATGTGATTGTGCTGGTATTAAAACGATTGATAATCAAGAATGTGTGGCTTCTTCTTTCAATGCTCCAAAACTTTTGTTGTGGTAAAATTGTGGTGTTCTGTGACAATGGGGGTTATTTCCTAAGGGCAAATGCACTTTGCACTACAAGTGCCGTTTCAGTGCAGTCTCAAGTGCACTTGTAGTGCAAAGTGTCTTTGCCTTTAATAAATAACACCCAACAGTGCTTTCTAATGTTACACAATCACGCCATTTTCAGGACTCCCCAAATTTATGTCAGGGTCAGCTAAAAGAAACACAAGCAGTAAATGTCAGCAAATATTTTAGTAGTTAAAATTATTTTTTATTTAAAAAATGTCTCAGACATTGTCTGGCATATTGATGGCCCCCCTACCCACAAAGTATTCAAGGTATCTTAGACGGACCTCGCGGGCACTCGGGGGGGCAAGCCAGGACGGCCAGGTTCAAGCGCTGTCAGGGTTGGTTCATTTACATGAATTCCGGATTCAGGCCCAACTGAGCCAGCATAGTTTGCAGAATTTGTCCTTAAAAAGTTGTGTAGAACACAGCAAGCCAGGATGATATGATTGAGTTTATACTCCGCCATATGTATGGGTGTAAGAAATAGGCGGAACCGGCTAGCCATGATTCCAAACGTGTTCTCCTCCACTCTTCTGGCTCTGGCCAGCCGGTAATTAAAAACCCTCTGGTCCGGGGTAAGGATCCTCATAGGGAATGGCCGCATAAGATGGTCCCCCAGCGCAAACGCTTCATCCGCAACAAAGACGAATGGGAGTCCTTTCACATTGTCTTCTGGAGGTGGCAAGTCCAAGCTGCCAATCTGGAGACACCTGTAAAACTCCATCTGGGCAATGACTCCACCATCTGACATCCGGCCATTCTTCCCCACGTCCACATACAGGAACTTGTAAGTAGCCGACACCACTGCCAACATCACAATACTATTGAACCCTTTATAGTTGTAATAGTATGACCCCGAGTTGGGTGGTGGGATGATGTGGATGTGTTTCCCATCAATTGCCCCTCCGCAGTTAGGAAAGTCCCACCGCTGGGCAAAGTGGGAGGCCACAGTCTGCCATTCCTGTGACGTGGAAGGAAACTGTGGAGTCAAACCAAAAAAAAAAATTAATAATTTTGCACATCAACATGGAAAACAGATTAGACACAAACATTCTTGGCCAACATCAGTATAACATTTATTTTAGGGAGTATTTAAAGACAAAGGTATAAGGTCCACCTATCAGATTCCTCCTCCCCCCCTCTCATGGGCCATTTGTAAAATTTTATGGGTTGGGGAGATGTTTTGGACAGGTAACCCTCTCCACTTCATTGAGAGATGAATGCCTAAATAATGTGGATTACTTTGGTCAGCCCCTCCTTACTTTACACTATTGGCAGCCCACTGGACAGGTAAGAGGTGTCATAATACAAAGAGTTAAATACACACTGTACACATTTTAGCACATTTTTACGTTGTGATATTACCTATCAAGATAATAATAGGATACAAAAACTTTAAACATTAACATTTGAAAGTATTCAGGCAGGCCCTTGCACTACATGCTTTGGGGAATTCATTCATAAATATGACCACAAAAGAGGTGGGTATAGTGTGTATGGGTTTGGCAAAGTCAGCAGATAGAGGATTGGTATCAGCTGAGTTAGCAGTTGGGGGGGAGGGAGGGTTCCAAATGATTTTGGGACACAAAAAAAAACCTCTGGCACTATGCCACAATTTAAAGCACAAATCTAATTTTTACACATTTTAGGGGGTGTTTAGGGTAAAGCACTACTATGGAGCTGGCAAAATACATTGTTAAATGACTACACGAGGTGAATATAGGCCCAGGAGAGCATGCTGGGGAGGTAAGTGAAGGCAAATATGTATGAAGGACGAAAACAAAACTACATAAGAATCCAGCATGCATGAGGACAAAGGGGACATTCACAGCATATTACAATCATGGTAATTAGGGAATGAGGAAAGAAATACAATACATTAGCAAACATTAAATACAATAAAATGTGATGTTAAAGGATAAAAATCTTACCTTAATAAACTCCTTCTGCAGGACCTGGATGATGTCAGAACAGGTCTCTGGGATAATGATCCCCAGAGCCTGGGGGGAGATGCCTGTCGAGAACTTGAGGCCCTGCAGGCTTCTCCTCGTTGCCAAGTACCGCAAAACGGTCGGCTGCTCAGAACAGAGTAACAGAACACACTGAAGAACAGCAAGGCCTGTGAAGAGCGACCTGAAAATCAGTAACGAACGAACACGAACACAATGACAAGTCAATTGTACTCGCTGCACGCACTGAAGACCAGATACAAACCCACAAGCACAAACTGAACAGCAGAAAACGATCTGAAAGCCACGAGTCTGAAAAAGCGCGAATCATCTCTCACCAAACTTTTACTAACATGAGATTAGCAAAAGGAGCCCAAAGGGTGCCGCGCTTGTTTCTGAACTGCCCTTTTATAGTCTCATTGTACGTGGTGTACGTGACTGTGTTCTTGGCGATTGGAAATTCCGACAACTTTGTGTGACCGTGTGTATGCAAAACAAGTTTGAGCCAACATCCGTCGGAAAAAATCCATGGATTTTGTTGTCGGAATGTCCGATCTATGTCCGATCATGTGTACGGGGCATTACTCTTGCTGGGCGCTGGAATGGGCCCTGCTGTGAAATATTATATCAAGAATTGTAATTACATGCCCCTGTTAAACAGGGGCAGAAAAATTGGGCCTTAGGCGGTGGTGGTGGCACAACACTGTAAAGCCTCACAGATACTTTTGTTGAGCGCAGGAACAGGTGCTGCTGTGAAATATTTGATCAAAAATTGTAATTACACGCCCCTGTTGAACAGGGGCAGAAAAATTGGGCCTTAGGCAGTGGTGGTGGTGCCACAACACTGGAACCCCTCACAGATACTCTTGTTGAGTGCAGGAACGAGCCCTGCTGCAAAATATTACATCAAAAATTGTAATTACACGTCCCTGTTAAACAGGAGCAGAAAAATTGGACCTTAGCCACTGGTGGTGCCACAAAACTGCAACCCCTCACAGATACTCTTGTTGAGCGCAGGAATGAGCCCTGCTGCAAAATATTACAGCAAAAATTGTAATTACATGCCCCTGTTAAACGGGCAGAAAAATTGGGCCTTAGCCACTGGTGGTGGTGCCACAACACTGCAACCCCTCACAGATACTCTTGTTGAACGCAGGAACGAGCCCTGCTGCAAAATATTACAGCAAAAATTGTAATTACATGCCCCTGTTAAACAGGGGCAGAAAAATTGGGGGTTAGGCAGTGGTGGTGGTGCCACAACACTGCAACCTCTCACAGATACTCTTGTTGAGCGCAGGAACGAGCCCTGCTTCAAAATATTACAGCAAAAGTTGTAATTACACGCTCCTGTTAAACAGGGGCAGAAAAATTGGGCATTAGCCACTGGTGGTGGTGCCCAGAACCAAAAATGTTCTTAGAAGCTCTCAACATGAACACTGAGGAGGAATAGGATAGGATAGTCACTCAGCATACCAGGATAGTCACTCAGCATCAGCATAGGCAGTCTTCAAGGGATCTCATATTCATAAAAAAATGAGTCGGTTACATCAGCATCAGGTGCTTGGTAGCTGGTGATCCAAGACTGATTCATTTTTATGAAGGTGAGCCGATCAACCAATTCGGTGGACAGGCGCACTCTGTGATCAGTTACAAAGCCTCCAGTGGCACCGAATGTGCATTCCGAAAGAACACTGGATGCAGGACAGGCCAGTAGCTCAATTGCATACTGTGGAAGCTCTGCGCAAGTAATCGATCCTCAAGACCCAGTAACCCAGTGGATTTTTGGTTGGAAAGGTCTCCAAGTCTGATCTTGCCCCTAGGTATTCCTGCACCATGTACAACAGACGCTGTGAATGGTTGCTGGAACCGATTAGACCTTGGGGCTGCAGAGTAAAAAATTGTCTGAACGCATGGGTCAGACAGCCACCTTCTCCACCGCTCCTTCTGTGACTGACCGAAGCCTCAGCAACACGTTGTCCAGGAGGACATGGAAATTGTAACCTCCCAGGCTCTGGAAACGCATTGCACAAACCTTTCTGCAAGGCCTCCCGAAGATGTTTCATCTTCGGTTACCTCTGCGACGCCTGGATAAGTTCCGCCACCTTATCCTTGTAACATGGATCAAGAAGGGTTGCCAGCCAATACTGATCCCTCTCATTGATACCACGAATTAGAGGGTCCTTTCGCAGGAATTGCAGGATCAGGGAGGCCATGCAGCGTAGGTTTGCTGAGGCATTTGGTTCAGAGTCCTCTGGGTCACTAAGGAAGACCTGATCCGCAGCCACCTCCTGCCAGCCACGTACAAGTCCATGGGTTTCTGGGGTCTGAAAACGATCCCTTGAAGACTGCTGCTGATGCTGAGTGCCAGGCTCGACCTCCATGCTGACACAATCCTCCTGTGTGATAGGCGGGCCTGCAGAAATACTGTCTCGATAAAGGGGGCCTTGAGAGGTAAGGAAGTCCTCCTCTTCCTCCCTCTGTTCTGCCTCAAGTGCCCTGTCCATTATTCCATGCAGCGTGTGCTCCAACAGGTAGACAAGAGGGACAGTATCACTGATGCATGCACTGTCATTGCTCACCATCCTCGTGTCCTCCTCAAATGGTGACAGGACAGTTCATACATCCTTGATCATGAGCCACTGGCATGGCAAAAAAAAGCCAAGCTACCCTGACCCTGTCTTGGTGCCATACTCGCACAGGTATTCATTGATGGCCCTCTGCTGCATGTGCAGCCGCTGCAGCATTGCCAACGTTGAGTTCCACCTCTTGGGCATGTCACAGATGAGGTGGTTCTTGGGCAGGTTGCATTCCTTTTGGAGGTCCGCCAGCCGAGCACTGGCATTATATGACCGTCGGAAATGCCCACAGACTTTCCTGGCCTGCCTCAGGAGATCCTGTAAGCCCGGGTACCTGCACAAGAACCGCTGCACCACCAAATTAAGGATGTGAGCCAAACAGGGAACATGGGTGAAGTGTCCCTGTCGGAGGGCAAGGAGGAGGTTGGCGCCATTGTCGCAAACCACCATTCCTGGCTGAAGCTGGTGTGGCGTCAACCACCTTGGAGCCTGCCCCTGCAGAGCTGCCAGAATCTCTGCCCCAGTGTGGCTCCTGTCCCCTAAGCAGACCAACTTTTTGCCTGAGTGCTTGCGTAGCCCCTAGAATGCCTACAGAGCACCGCTGGTTCCGAGGACAAATCTGCACAGGAATAGGCCATAGAGGAAGAAGAAGAGGGGGGACTGGAGGAGAGAGGTGTGGCAGAATCACCACTACCAGCATTTTGGAGGCGTGGTGGTGGAACAAGCTCCAACAATACTGCAACCTGTCCTGCATCCTTCACAGCTGCCAGCAGGGTTACCCAGTGCGCCGTGAAAGAAAGGTAACATCCCTGTCCATGCCTGCTGGACCATGAGTCAGCGGTAATATGCACCTTACCGCTGACCTCCCTGTCCAACGAGGCCAAGACATTGCCTTCCACATGTCGGTAGCGAGCTGGAATGGCCTTCCGAGAAAAAAATTGTCATTTGGGAACCTGCCACTGAGGTACCACACATTTCACAAATTCTCAAAAAGGGGCAGAGTCTACCAGATGAAAAGGCAGCAGTTGGAGTGCTAGCAATTTAGCCAAACTAGCATTCAGCCGCTGAGCATGTGGATGGCAGAGAACGATTTTCTTTCGCCGGTTTAGCAACTGGGGTAGGGTAATTTGCCTGCCGCAATCAGATGTTGGTGTACCACTAGCAGGTTGCCCGCAAGTGCTTGGAACACCTAATTCTACATCTTCATTTCTCTCAGTGCTGGTCTCTGAAAGGACTTGTCAGGATGCACATACCAGCAGAGAGATCCACCTCCCTACAAGAGCTTTGAGGTGCAGAAATACACGCATTCCTGTTGCCCATAGGAATCGGGCCTTGGTGCATAGAAGTGCGCATGCACGAACTGGTGCGCAAACAGAAGCCGTCGCGCACCCGTGTGCACGTCGACGCTCGCGCGCACCCGTGTGCACGTCGACGCTCGTGCGCACACGTGAGCGACGCTGGCGCCAGTGAGTCTATTTAGGCACAGCCAGTACCCAGCCCCAGTGCTGCTTTGTCTTCAGCTCTGTGCATCCTGTTTCCTGAAAACCTGTATCTTGATCCCTGTTACCTATCCAGCTTGTCTTGACCATCCCTTGATCTCCACCTGCACCGACCCCGGCTTGTTCTGTGACCATCCGCCTGTCTTCTCCTTGGCTCCTGTTTGCTGATCTGGCTTTTGACCTTGGCTTGCCTCCTGACTACGATCCTGCCTGCATCCTGCATCCGATTGTCCTAGCCGTGTATGACCCAGCCTGCCTGACCTTGCTTCCTAATTACTGCCATCCGCACCAGCTGCCTGCCTGTCGGTCTTCCTGCTGAAGTCTACCACTGTCTTCTCCAGCCCTTCCAGGACTGTTCGTCCAGCTACCAGTTAAAGACTCTTGCCACTCATGCGACTCTGTACCTTGGCGCCTTCTGTTCCCACTATCAGAGGTCCCAAGTCAAAGGTGTAAGGGAGGCCTTGCTCGTCCATTCAGGCTCTTCTACCAGGTACATGATAGGACTGAAGTTATAGTGGGGTTGGAGATCCCAGCTGATGAGGAGCAAGGAGAGGTCCGCCTTGTTCTTTGGTGTGGGTCTTTTAAGTACTGTTGCCAACGGACTGCATGGGAGCTCGACATATGTCTGGTCAAGCATGTGGTGCCCAAGCAGCTGCTGTTTTGGTACGCTTGATACGCTTCAGACATATGTTGCAAACAGCAATGGTGTGATCTGCTGCACACATCTAAAAAAGGCCCACACCAAAGAACTTTTGGAAAAATGCACCCTGCGCATGCGGAGCTCTGCGGTGTGATGCAGTTGGTTGCCTGCCCTTAAGTTGGCCCCTGGAGGGCATCCTGCCTCATTGGAGATGTGCCTCTTCCTCCCCCTCCTCTTTTCTATCTGGCACCCACATAGAGTCAGTGACCTCATCATCCCCTCCCTCCTCGCCACTGGAGCAAACCTGGCAGTGTGCTGCAGCTGGGGGGACATGACTGCCAGTTTCTTGTCCTTCTTGGACACCCCCTCTCTCTGGGCTCATGTTACTGCCTTCATCCTCAACCTGGGTACCATCATCATAGCCTTCAAAATGCTGCGCATCCTCCAGCAGCATGTACCCTACACTGTGGTCGAACAGTTCGGGGGATTCCTCAGGGCATGATGGTGGGGCTAGGGAAGGAGTGACTGATGACATTGAGCCAATGGAAGAGGCTGCTTTGGCAGCTGCATTGGCAGACAAAGTACCCTGAGCCTGGGTGACAGAGGATGAGGAGGATGAGGACAGCTTGGTCATCCACTCTAACAACTCTTCTGCATGCTGTGGCTCAACACGGCCAGCTGCCGAAAAAAGTGTGCCCCACGGCCACGTGCTGAGGATGCACCGTGTCCACGACCAACACTGTTGGCTGTAGACACAGAGCCTGCTTGCCCTCTTTTAGAGGCCGGTGAGCATCTGCCTCTCCTTGGTGACCTTCCAGACATACTGTACAATTAGATTAGCAAAACAACGCCTGAAGTTTACTAAAAACAGTACTAGAACAGGCCAGACTATATATATATATAGATATATATATATATATCTATATATATATATAAATATATACAAGCCTGTATATATATATATATAGATATATATATATATATATATATATATATCTATATATATATATATAAATATATATATATATTGAATGGACTGCAGCTCACTGAGTCACCTGCCTGAAAGTGTCTTTGAACATGCACTCCAGGAATGGCCTACTGTCAGGTATAGGCTTGGCTGGACTACAATGCAGTGGATATATATTTTATGAGCTGCACATCACTGAGTCACCTGCCTGAAAGTGTCTTTGAACACGTACTCCAGGAATGGCCTACAGTCAGGTATAGGCTTGGCTAGACTATATATATACACTGCAGCTAACTGAATCAACTGGCTGCCTGAAGTATATTAGAAATAGAAACAGTACAGCAGGAACGGTCGGTGATGAGATCTAGCTAAACTGGATACACTGGATATACAGTGGGGACAGAAAGTATTCAGACCCCCTTAAATTTCTCACTCTTTGTTATATTGCAGCCATTTGCTAAAATCTAATGTTTTTTCCTCATTCATGTAAACACAGCACCCCATATTGACAGAAAACACAGAATTGTTGACATTTTTGCAGATTTATTAAAAAAGAAAAACTTAAATATCACATGGTCCTAAGTATTCAGACCCTTTGCTGTGACACTCATATATTTAACTCAGGTGCTGTCCATTTCATCTGATCATCCTTGAGATGGTTCTACACAAGGGATATGCAATTAGCGGACCTCCAGCTGTTGCAGAACTACAAGTCCCATGAGGCATAGCAAGACTCTGACAGCTACAAGCATGACACCCAGAGGCAGAGGCATGATGGGACTTGTAGTTTTTGCAACAGCTGGAGGTCCGCTAATTGCATATCCCTGTTCTACACCTTCATTTGAGTCCAGCTGTGTTTGATTATACTGATTGGACTTGATTAGGAAAGCCACAGACCTTACAGCTCACAGTGCATGTCAGAGCAAATAAGAATCATGAGGTCCAAGGGACTGCCTGAAGAGCTCAGAGACAGAATTGTGGCAAGGCTGCTGCACTTAAGGTTCCTAAGAGCACAGTAGCCTCCATAATCCTTAAATGACGTTTTGGACTACCAGAACCCTTCCTAGAGCTGGCCGTCCGGCCAAAATGAGCTATCGGGGGAGAAGAGCCTTGGTGAGAGAGGTAAAGAAGAACCCAAAGATCACTGTGGCTGAGCTCCATAGATACAGTCGGGAGATGGGAGAAAGTTGTAGAAAGTCAGCCATCACTGCAGCCCTCCACCAGTCGAGGCTTTATGGCAGAGTGGCCTGACGGAAGCCTCTCCTCAGTGCAAGACACATGAAAGCCTGCATGGAGTTTGCTAAAAAACACCTGAAGGACTCCAAAATGGTGAGAAATAAGATGCTCTGGTCTGATGAGACCAAGATAGAACTTTTTGGCCTTAATTCTAAGTGGTATGTATGGAGAAAACCAGGCACCACTCATCACCTGTCCAATACAGTCCCAACAGTGAAGCATGGTGGTGGCAGCATCATGCTGTGGGGGTGTTTTTCAGCTGCAGGGACAGGACGACTGGTTGCAATCAAGGGAAAGATGAATGCGGCCAAGTACAGGGATATCCTGGACGAAAACCTTCTCCAGAGTGCTCAGGACCTCAGACTGGGCCAAAGGTTTACCTTCCAACAAGACAATGACCCTAAGCACACAGCTAAAATAACGAAGGAATAGCTTCACAACAACTCCATGACTGTTCTTGAATGGCTCAGCCAGAGCCCTGACTTAAACCCAATTGAGCATCTCTGGAGAGACCTAAAAATGGCTGTCCATCAACATTTACCATCCAACCTGACAGAACTGGAGAGGATCTGCAAGGAGGAATGGCAGAGTATCCCCAAATCCAGGTGTGAAAAACTTGTTGCATCTTTCCCAAAAAGACTCATGGCTGTATTAGATCAAAAGGGTGCTTCTACTAAATACTGAGCAAAGGGTCTGAATACTTAAGACCATGTGATATTTCAGTTTCTTTTTTAATAAATCTGCAAAAAATGTCAACAATTTTGTGTTTTTCTGTCAATATGGGGTGCTGTGTGTACATTCATGAGGAAAAAAATGAACTTAAATGATTTTAGCAAATGGCTGCAATATAACAAAGAGTGAAAAATTTAAGGGGGTCTGAATACTTTCCGTCCCCACTGTATATATATAGCAGTCTGACTGTATATATATATATATGAAATACACTGCAGCTAACTGAATCAACTGACTGCCTGAAGTATATTAAAAACAGTACAGCAGGAACGGTCTGCAGTGAGATCTAACGAAACTGGATACAGTGGATATATATATATATATATATATATATATAGCAGTCTGACTGTATATGTATGTGTATATATATATATATATATATATATATATATATATATATATATATATATATATATATGAAATACACTGCAGCTAACTGAATCAACTGCCTGCCTGAAGTAGCTGAGAAATAATACAGCAGGAATGGTCTGCAGTGAGATCTAGCTAAACTGGATCAACTGCCTGCCTGAAGTAGATTAGAAATAGTACAGCAGGAACGGTCTGCAGTGAGATCTAGCTAAACTGGATCAAGTGCCTGCCTGAAGTAGATTAGAAACAGTACAGCATGAACGGTCTGCAGTGAGATCTAGCTAAACTGGATCAACTGCCTGCCTGAAGTAGATTAGAAATAGTACAGCAGGAACGGTCTGCAGTGAGATCTAGCTAAACTGGATAGACTGCCTACCTGAAGTAGATTAGAAATAGTACAGCAGGAACGGTCTGCAGTGAGATCTAGCTAACTAAATAAACTGCCTGCTTAAAGTAAATGCAATGACACACACTCTCTCTCTCTCTATCTATCTCTCTATAACGCCAGCAACACACTACACAGGGCCGACACGCAGGCGGCCTTATATAGTGTGGGGCGTGTACTTAACCCCCTGAGCCATAATTGGCCAAAGGCACCCTGGAACAGTCAGCCCATCCCTACACATGATCCAAAAATTCTGCTGAATCAGCCAATACTCGGATAATGTTTACAGCTGTATGACAAAAGCCGGTCATGAGAACTGTCTTGCTGGAAACACCTGCATCCGACCAGCATCCGATCAGCACTGGCAGTCCCCCTGTCAGAATACAATAGCACAGCTGGGGAGATCGCCTCACCAACATCGCTTGTTTTGGTATGGCAATCTTTCAGTTTTATCTCATTCAGCCCACAGGGGTGAATGAAAAAAAACCCCAGCATAACCATTCCTTGCTGTATACAAAACAAGAAAACACTTTTACTGGAGCTGCAAGTATTTCACATATGACATAAAAACTGTGGCACCATTCACACCTACAGAGCACGCATGTTATTCGCACATTTCATTTAGGGCAGCCCATTTATTTCAATGGGCTGCCCTACATGAAAATTGCACAAAGTAAGTACATTGCTTTTTTTTTTTTAAAGGATATGTAAAGGTTTGTGGATTAAAAAAAAACAAAAACAAACATGTCATACTTACCTCCTCTGTGCAGTTGGTTTTGCACAGAGTGGCCCCGATCCTCCTCTTCTGGGGTCCCTCAGCACTGCTCCTGGCTCCTTCTCTTCTCGTGTGCCCCGCTGGAGAAGCACTCTCCCTCGGGGCACTCGTGCGGGCATGCTCCCGTGTCCTGCTGCTGCGTCTATTGACACAGACAGCAGGACTCAGCTTCGCCCCCAGCTCCCGCATTATTGGATTCGATTGTCAGCAGCGGCAGCCAATGGCTGCGCTGCTATCAATCAATCCAATCAGGACCCAAGACACCAGCTGGAGCTGGTGTGCTTGTCCCCTTTTGCGGGAAAGACTAGGTTCAGGTAAGTAAAAGGGGGGCTCTTGGGGGCAGCTGCATTACAGGAGGTGTTTCACCTTCATGCATAGAATGCATGAAGGTGAAAAACCCTGAGGGTTTACAACCCCTTTAATTGTGCTTCTCCAAATTGCATGATACTTTGTTACCATGTGTTTTGGCATACATAAAATTGCATGTGTTATCAAGTGTGTTGGGGTGCGAATTTATAGCACCGTCCTGCACCTGAAAAAAGGTTGTGCTTATTTATGTGTTGCCGGATGTGTGCAATTTTTCATGTGTTCCTGAAATGCACAAATGTGAAGCTAGCCTAAATCTTGCCCTTACTAATTAACATAGATTGACAACTTTCTTTATTTAAGAGCGGGGACAGAAATTTTTTTTGTACACTGATCCCCATTCATGTTTATTTTGGTTTGCATGCTTTCCAAATGACATTTTATATCTACATAGATTGATATATTTTTTTTGTATTTGGATATTGTTCACTAGCCAGAGGTCCCTGTCACAGCAATGGGTCCCTGTCACAGATTTAAATTTCTCCTTATCTCTCCTACAAAAACACAACCCAATTGAATATTTGAGAGGCTAAATTTGAAAAACATGAACTAAGGGAGCAATTGTTCCATCTACTGTATATTATTCTTAAAAACATACAGAGAATTAACTTAAGTTACACTACTAATTTGACGGAAGACTCCAACTTATAACAGTAGTTGTAAAGCTAAACTTGCTCCACATCGCAGTTGCTTGTTATATGAGCACTTCAATTTGCCTACACAGGAAATAATTAGATATTCAGGTTGAAATAAGTAATGTTTGCATGTAGCCAATGTATTTTAAGGGAAACTTTGTTATTGATTAAAGAGCATACCATGTTCTAAGTGGTGTAAAAATGCAAAGATTATTCTCTGGATCCCATGCACAGTAAGGGTCACGTGTGTCCAGGCAACTCCTGTGAAGAAAGCAAGAATGAGAAACACTACTGTATTGTCAGAGCTTATGCCGAAAAGCCCAAAATATTTAGAAATCTAGTATTTAAATAATACAGGCTGAAAACTGCATTTCTGAAAGAGCCAGCAAACATTTTTATTCAGTTTCAATACAAGAAAAAGTTACTGTAATAATGGTAATGGAAGACCCTACCTTGTATTGATTTTCATTAAGTTACTAAAATTAAACTGCTGTGAATAATTTAAAGTATAATAATATATTCTACCTATGTAACTGCATAAGGTTTGAAAAAATTAACTGAATACAGTTGCATTCTCCTGGCCACCCACATATGGTGATGCTTCTCATTTATTCCCACTGAATACACTTCAGGTTTGCATGAAAATAAAGTAAATACGTTTAAAGGTTGAAAATGCATCATTACTCACTTTATGCAGCCATTATGTCTCTGACAGCGTGCAAGGGGCACTTTCACCACACATCTGGTGTACGCTACTAAGAGAGAACCCGACTCTTTATCAACTTCCAGACCAAGAATCCATGGTTGTTCATCTCTCTTACCACATCTGGGTGGTGAGGAATGAGGAAGATATGACAGTTATACCTAGAAAATACATGGTTTACATCAAGTAGGAATTTTCTGCATACCTGTCTGCAGGGTATGTCTGTATCTCCTCAAGTAAGGTACTTTTTTCAGAGTGGTCTACATCTGTTCCATCAACATTGGGATTAAGACGATATTTTAGGACAACTCCCGAGTTTGAACCGAGGAATAGAATGGTTTCATTCCCAAATATTCCACAAGAAGTATCCACTGCTAGGTGTGTCAGTTGATCCCTGGGCAGTTAAAATATAGACTATTTTAAGAATAGATGTTCAGTGATAAAAATATTGTGCATCTATTTCAAAAGTTGAACTTTTGAACTTGAAAAGTTATGATTGTGTGAAAGCTAAGCTCACAGTGGTGTCAATGAAAGTAAATGATGAAAGCTAAATAATCTGCCTATAGTGTTAACATGCATTTCAGACATGTTTTAGAGGTATTCAATTTGCATTAAGAAACTCTCCAAAGTTATTTTTTATGCTTTTATTTAAATTATACAATTTAAAGAAGTAGATGTCTAGCATCATGAACGACTCACACCCCAAATATCTCAAAGTCTGGGAACCTTGGATTTCCTATGAGTTTCCCTCACTCCAATCGGCTTGTTCGGGCCTTCTCTGACTGCTTCCGGCGGCGTATCTGAGTCTGGGTTCTTTTTCCTTCCTTTTTCTCCTTCCTTCTCTAGACTCTGTCTTTTCTTACTCCATCCTACCTTTCTTCTTGTTTTTACAGACTCCATCCTTTGGGGTTGGTCTCAGGAATGGGACCACCACTGGGAGGACTGAGTAGGTTGTGGTGTATGGCCTTTTTCTATTCCCTTTCCATTTCACCTTAATTATCCTTCAATATCATTCCAATCACAAAAAGGTTTAACTATGATTGTTATGTTTGTATTCCTTTTGGATTCCTTTGTAATTCCTGATTATTCATCAGCCCCTGTGAGGGCGATCTATATGCTTGCTTTTGATTTCTTACATTGTGGCTTTAGCCAATAAATACATTGAAACAGAAAGATTATTTTTATACTACCAAATCTAAACAACTATAAACATTTCATATACCAATTAATTAAAAACTCTTTCAGAAAAGTGCTATAGTGCATAATTTCCTAAAATGCATAACGTCCAGATAGCATAAACTTCAGAAATAGTGCAAACAAGCATGCTGTCCATCCATGATGCAAAGAAAAAAAATCTTTCCACTTTACTGTAATTCCACCGATACTCTATTATCAAACACTGCTCCTCTGAGTGAGAGACTACCACCGTCAGAAAAAGCTGCTTACCAGAAGGTATGCCTCCACATCATAAGAGGCTACCATAGCATGGTAAATAACAGGGGAGCAGGTCTGCATCGAATGGATCCCGTATAAACAGCAATGAGAGTCACCTCTTTCAGAAATACAGCTCCCAGGTAAGTGCCAGTGTGCTCATAAAATGAAAGAACAAAAAACCATTGCCCAATGTCTTACCACAACAAAGTTTTATTGCTTGATGCGATACTTACAAATATATTGTAATTACGGTATGTAAAATGACAACACCTGCCCGACAGCGTTGTGAGTGATGATATCATGAAAACCGGAGTTAGACTTACCAGTAACTGTTTCCAGGAGTATTTCAAGACAGCCCTTGAGAGATGGAGCTCCTCCCACGGTTAGGAAACACACTGCCTCCAGCTCTTTAAAAGGCGGTTCCTCAGGCATCTGGTCAGTTTATCCAAGAACCAAAGGACAGAGCTGAAATATAGTTAAACCGTACATACAAATCATCTTATACATACAAAGGGTGGGAACATGCTGTCCTGGAAGACTCCTGGAAGCAGAGTTACCAGTAAGTCCAACTCTAATTTTTCCCCAGTCGTCTTCCAGGCCAGCCCTTGAGAGGATGAACAAGTACAATTTTAGCGGGGGACCACTGCTTGGAGGACTTTCCTTTCAAATGCTTGATCTTGACTACCCAAAACGTTCAATCAATAGTTTCGAATGAACATAGACATGCTTGACCACATGGCAGCCTTACATATTTGCTCTGGGGTAGCGCCGGCTCTTTCTGCCCAGAACGTGACTAATGCCCTTGTTGAGTGTGCATTCAACTGTTGTGGAGGGTCCAAGTGTAAAGTTTTGTACCCCTCTGAGATGGCCATCTTTATCCATCTAGCTATTGTCCCTTTAGAAGCTTGTCTACCTTTCCAATTCCTTGAGAAGAGGATAAACAGGGTCTCTGATGTTCTAAAGCTTTTGGTAGCTTCCAAATAGCCTATGAGACATCTCCTGACATCCAGCAGATGTAGTTGCTCCTCCTTGCTATTTGATGGTTTACTATAGAAGGAGGGTAACACTATATCCTGACTTCTATGAAAGTTAGAAGCAACCTTGGAGATAAATGCTTGGGCAGTCTTAAGAATAACCCTATCTTCCAATATCTGCATAAAGCACACTCTAACTGACAGAGCCTGTAGTTTGCTGACCCTGCGAGCAGATGTCATTGCGATGAGAAATACAGTTTTGAGGGTAATCAGTCTTAAGAAGGCCTTTGATAATGGCTCAAAGGGCTCTCTAATGACTGCTTTTAACACGATAGACAAGTCCCATGTCGGAATCTTACGACAAGACACCGGTCGTAGTCTTCAAACTGCTTTACAGAATCTGTTTATGAGTGGATCCTGTTGTAGGGAACGCTGCAAGTAGACTGATAGGGCTGCAACCTGTCCCTTAAATGTGCTTAAGGATAGGCCTTTATCAATACCTTCCTGCAGGAACTCTAGAATCGTTGGAGAATCATATTCCCTTTTCCCCCTCTCTGTAAGCCAGAGGTTAAACTTCCTCCAGACTTTCAGGTATATGGCTCTTGTAACTGGTTTGCGACTTTGTAGCAGAGTTTTTAGCACTCTGTTTGATAGACCCTTAGACTTCAGGATCTCTGTTTCAGATACCATGCCGCTAAGTTTAGCATGGCTGGACTGGGTTGCAGGACTGGGCCCTGGGATAGTAGGTTCCGACTGGAAGGTAACATCCAGTGTGGTCGATCCGCTAATGATAGCAGAAGTGAAAACCCTGCCCTCTTTGGCCAAAATGGGGCTATTAGGATTAGAGATGTCTGTTCTGTCCTGAATTTGGAAAGGACTCTTGGAATCAGATATAGAGGTGGGAAGGCGTAACATAGCCTGAAGGTCCATGCATTCTGGAGGGCGTCAACTGCCACCGGCTGATCTCTTGGGTTTAGTGAGAAAAAAACTTTGTAGTTTGGTGTTTGCCTTATTGGCAAATAAGTCGATCTCAGGGAGGCCCAACTTGGAGACTATTTCTGTAAACACTGTTGGATCTAGTGACCATTCTTCTTGTGAGATGAACTATCTGCTTAAAAAGTCTGATAGGTTGTTCTGCACTCCCTCGAGGTGGATTGCTGAGAGAGATTCCAGATTCTCCTCCACCCAGGAAAATATTTCCTGTGCTATACTCATCAAGATGGGACTCCTAGTCCCTCCTTGTTTGTTTAGGTACGCTACATTGGTTATATTGTCCAACTTGATCTGTATGTGTTGGACTCTGAGTTGTCTTTGGAATGCTGAGATTCCTCTGGCTACAGCTTTGAGTTCTTTGTAGTTGGATGAGTGTTGTCTCTCTAGTTGAGCCCAGACACCCTACGCCCATTGTCCCTCTAAATGGGCCCCCCATCCCTGACTGCTGGCATCTGTAGTCAATATGCGTGAAATTGGGAAGGTTCACAGCAGTCCTTCTCCTAGGTTGGCTTGGTTTCTCCACCACCATAGGGCTTGCTTTATTTTGTCTGGAAGGTACACCTTGTCCTCTAAGCCTTTTCTCCCCAAATTTTGAAGGAGGAAGGACTGGAGTGGTCTCTGGTGAAACCTGGCCCATCTGACTGCCGGGATGGAGGCCGTCATAAGTCCTAAAACTGACATTATTTATCTTATTGTAACTGGGAGACTTGTCTGCATCTGTGCCATTCGTTGTTCAATGAGATCGACCTTTTCTTGTAGGAGTACAATTTTCTGTTCATTGGAATGGATAGTGTAACCTAGGAACAAGATTTCTTGAGAGAGAGAGATTCGACTTCTCCATATTGATAATCCATCCCAATGGGGATAACCACTGTTGTACCACTATTAGGTCTTAGTAGTTTCTCTTTTGTTGGTGCTCTGAACAGCAAGTCGTTTAAGTATGGGATAATTGTTATGGATTACAGCCTTAGTAGTGCAAGGGATTCTACCAGGATCTTGGTAAAGATCCTTAGGGCCAAGGAGAGGCCGAAGGGTAAGGCTCGGCTTTGAAAGCGATAGACCCTTTCCCCCATTCATACTGCTATGCAGAGAAATTTTTGGGAGCTTTCCCTGATTGGGATGTGCATATAGGCATCCTTTAGGTCCATCTTTGCCATGAAACAATCGCTTTGGAGCAGATTCCTGACAGAGTAGATTGTCTTCATTTGAAATTTTTTGTGCCGTGGCTGTGTTCAATGGCTTTAGATTGAAGACCGGGCAGTATTTGCTGGAAGGTTACTACATCAAAAGCACATGCGAGTAAAAACCCTTTCCTTCTTCCTGTTTTGGGACTGGTATTAGGACCTTTTGGTCTACCAATTCCCCTATGAGTTGCGGCAGTGCCTGGGCTTTTGCCGGGTCCCTGGATAATTGTGTAAATAATACTCTCACGGGAGGCCTTTCGTTGAACTCTAGTGCCCTGTACACCTGGTCGGATTTTCTGACGGAAAATGTGCGATCGGAGCTTGTTGACGGAAATTCCGACCGTGTGTGGGGTTCATCGGACTTTTTCCATCGGAATTTCCGACACACAGAGTTTGAGAGCAGGCTATAAAATTTTCCGACAACAAAATCCGTTCACGTAAATTCCGACCGTGTGTGGACAATTCCGACGCACAAAGTGCCACGTATGCTCAGAATAAATTCCGAGACGGAACTGCTCGGTCTGGTAAAATTAGCGTTCGTAATGGATATAACACTTTCGTTACGCTGCAATGTTTTAAATGGTTTAATGCAGCGCACTCTCTTCTTCTTTATAATGCTAGAAGAATGAAGTTGTTTTGCTGCTCATATTCACACAGACTTTTCACAAACTTATTTCTTTATTATTTATCGTGATTTCATGAATATAATATTTTGATTTGTCACATCTCCCAAATTTTTTTCTTTAAGTTTTTAGATTTTGTATTATTTTTTTTAGTTTTTTAAATCCTGATCTCATGTTATTTTTTTTTTTTTTAACTCCAGAATAGTTTTGTGTGTGTTTTGTGTGTCAAGTTACCACAACACTATTATTATTTTGTATTATTTAATCTCAAGGAGATTGTTTGGTGTCTCTTGTTAATTTCACATTGTATTTTTGAAATGTACCTGCCTCCTCACAAACAAACTGTCCTTTTTGAAGGAAAACACATAGGTAAGTATGATTGAAAAAAAATACCTTAATTAAGAGGACATAACCAAAGAAAGAGGGAAGGCAACGCTGGAGAAACTGCAGAAATTGGCGAAGCCTTTGGCACACATCAACTATTTTAATGCAAAATTGGTTGGCCTGAGGAGTCCATATATAAGGGAGTACAATCTGGTCCAGAAGTCCAAGAGATCATAAACAGCAGAAGATGACATATATGTCCACAGGCTGTGGTCATACAAGAGCCTGCATCTTTTGTCAGACCAGACTGAACCCAGGTCATCACTCTCTGGTCTTCCTTAGATGCTTCCTTCCAGGCTGTGGCTCTGGTGTTGGAGGTGTGGCAGGAGGAGGAGGACCTGGTGGAGGAGGAGGAGGACCATGGTTGAACTCACAAACGTGGCTTTGGCTTGTGAGATGGCCCCTCAACCCCTTATTTGGGGCTTGTAAGATGAGATACTCACATATTAGGCATTGGCCCTCCTCCATTTCCAACATGTTGCAGGCTGTAATGTATGCAAAGTCCTCTTGAACACTGTGGGGGGTTCTGAGGGCCCCAGTAGCCTTCCAAAATAGGCAAATTGATGCCTCCTTCACGTTACTCCTCTTCCTGCCACTTTTTGGTTGAAGGCGGAGGGGAGGGACCTGGGTATCGAGCAGGCTACTGGGCCCAGCCACCTCCTAGCTGAGACTTTCTTGTGTATGAAAAAGGGACACCGTTTTAGTTTTTTGTTCATCAATCACACACAATTTTCAGCACATGACTGTTGCAAATTGAATGTTAATAAATAGAAAAGACTATCATTCTGAGTCCAGCATTTTTCATTCTTGTCACAATCATTTGTGGCCACTACTGTCTATTGATATGTAAAATACTTTGTGAAATCAGAAATTAGTAATCAAAACTAACATAGATTTAACATCATTCAGTTGACCAACAGAAATATTTAGAAGAATGTTATACCTGGCTCAAGCTGGGCTCCTCCACATGTTGCTGCCTGGAAGGCCCAGGTTGGGTGTCAGAAGCCTCAGCTGAGGTGGAAGGAAGTGTGGAAGGAAGAGTGGAGAGTGCTGGCCTGGGTTCAGTCTGGCCCGCCAGAAAATGCAGTCTGTCATAGTACCACAGCCTGGGGACATAAATGTCATCTGCAGCTCCTGATCTCTGGAAATCCTGGACCTTCTTGTGCTCCCTTAGATAAGTGCTCCTCATGCCACCAATTAGGGCCTTCAAATAGGGGATGTCTGCCGTGGGGATCTCCGGCTTCACAAATTCCAGCAATTGATCCAGCGCTGCCTTCCTCTTTGGTTTATTGTTATAATGTGGGTGGTTTACCTGCCATAGACAGGGCAGCTCCCTGAACATATCAATGAATATTGGCATAAAGTCATGATCATTGACTAGATTCATTTTCTCTGCAAGACACAATCTTGTCCCAATATAGGTCTCAATCTATAAGCAGTATAGGCCCAAGTTAAAATGGTACCTTCGTTATAACGATCGAATACTCCTTCCTCCGCTCACAGATCGTACGTACGACGCACGCGCGTGTTACGCTTTATGTACACTGTGCATGCATGAAACTCCGCCCGCCCCGACGTTCTTTCTAGTCTATTCCCCGCCCCTTCTCATTCAGCGCAGTGGGGAAGAGCACATGGCGGAGACACAACAGGTGCATGATAATAGCAGCAACGAGGAGGAGGAAGAAAGGCCGGAGCCAGAAATGTCATGATCCCAAAGGAGAAGATTTAAGGCCTCAAATATAGCCTTTGTTGAGATGGTGGAGATGGTGGACATATTGAAGAGGGCCGACTATGACGGGAAGTATGGACCTTACCCCAACCCAAATGTGAGAAAGGCCAAGATCATGGTGAAAGTTGTGAAGAGTCTGCAGAAGAATTTTGGGGTACGGCAATCCAAGGATCAACTGAGGAAACGGTGGTCAGACCTCAAAATCAGGGAGCACGATCAGTATAGAAGGATCAGGAGAGTACTGAGAGGAGAGGATACTCAGCAGCTGTTTACACATCTGGACGCTGGAGTACTAGTGTGGGACACAAGAACACCCTTTTTATTAGGGGCCCACACAGGTGCTCCAGTGGATACTATAGGGGTGTCTCCATCTGTGAAGCTTGCACAAAACAGGTAAGTATTCAAGCTTGACAAAGGACGAAAAATATTTCTTCATCTTGGGACTCTGCCAAAACAGACAATTGTACCCCACTTCCAAGCAATGTTTCATATTCCTATTTCTGCCATCAAATATCTGTGTACTAAGTATACCTATTTTTTTTCACATTGGAGAGAAAAGCCTCAGAGGACACCACTCATCAGAGGAGACCATGGACCCCCCACCTCAGGAAGAAGGGGAAATCCACCAAACCCAAACAGAGGAGGAGGAGGGAGATGGTATAGAAATTGTCACCACAACAGATGAGTGTCTATGAACACAGATTCAGGTAAGAGATGGATGCCTGCATATTTATAATACATGGTGTGTTTTTATTTATTTATTCGTTTTTTTTAGGTGATAGCGATGTTGTGGAAGAGGAATGTCATTTCACAAGTGAAAGTGCCCAGATCCTCATCGGGGAGATAATAGGGTGTAATAGGGATTTAGAAAACATAAAGCAAAACATCAATGATGTTCAAAACAAAATGAAGAACATCATTGATGTTTTAGGGAGACTATAAAACACCCAGAAATCCCTAACTTATTGCAGGTTTATTGTTGTTTTTATGACTAATTTTTGACATATTATCGAAAAGCCAAATTTTGAAGATGCACACAATGTGTCAACATGTGCTATCTGCCATCACGGGGGATCACGCGTTTTGTGGGTGCAACCCCTTCCGCAATAATAAAGTAGCTGAGAGGAAGGGGTTGCACCCACAAAACACGTCCATTGATCCCCCATGATGGCAGCTAGCACATGTTGACATTAGGCAATTTGTGTGCATCTTCAAAATTTGGCTTTTCCAGGGGTGACATCACCCCATCTGCTGAATGCAATATCAAACACAGTTTATAAATACTCATGTCTGATATTGCCTTCACTTTCTATAAAAGTTGAACTTTGTAAGCTCCAGAGTTGTGTATTTTTTTATGGTTTAAAACAGTGGTCATCAACCCTATCCTCAGGGCCCACTAACAGGCCAGGTTTTATGTATTACCTTGAGGAGATGCAGACTAAAATACTGCAATCACTGAACAGCAAATGATATCACCTGTGATGTATTTCAGTTATCTTGCAAACCTGGCCTGTTAGTGGGACCTGAGGACAGGGTTGATGACCACTGGTTTAAAAAACACGCCTGTTTTACCTTAACCACTTGAGCCCCGGACCATTATGCTGCCTAAGGACCAGAGGTCTTTTTCCAATTTGGCACTGCATCACTTTAACTTTTAATTGCGCGGTCATGCAATGCTGTACCCAAACGAAATTTGCGTCCTTTTCTTCCCACAAATAGAGCTTTCTTTTGATGGCATTTGATCACCTCTGCCGTTTTTATTTTTTGCGCTATAAACGGAAAAAGACCGAAAATTTTGAAAAAAAATGATATTTTCTACTTTTTGTTATAAAAAAAATCCAATAAACTCAATTTTAGTCATACATTTAGGCCAAAATTTATTCGGCCACATGTCTTTGGTAAAAAAAAAGTTAATAAGCGTATATTCATTGGTTTGCGCAAAAGTTATAGCGTCTACAAACTAGGGTACATTTTCTGGAATTTACACAGCTTTTAGTTTATGACTGCCTATGTCATTTCATGAGGTGCTAAAATGGCAGGGCAGTACAAAACCCCCCCAAATGACCCCATTTTGGAAAGTAGACACCCCAAGGAAATTGCTGAGAGGCATGTTGAACCCATTGAATATTTATTTTTTTTGTCCCAAGTGATTGAATAATGACAAAAAAAAAAAAAAATATTTACAAAAAGTTGTCACTAAATGATATATTGCTCACACAGGCCATGGGCCTATGTGGAATTGCACCCCAAAATACATTCAGCTGCTTCTCCTGAGTATGGGGATACCACATGTGTGGGACTTTTTGGGAGCCTAGCCGCGTACGGGGCCCCGAAAACCAATCACCGCCTTCAGGATTTCTAAGGGCATAAATTTTTGATTTCATTCCTCACTACCTATCACAGTTTTGAAGGCCATAAAATGCCCAGATGGCACAAAACCCCCCCAAATGACCCCATTTTGGAAAGTAGACACCCCAAGCTATTTGCTGAGAGGCATGTTGAGTCCATGGAATACTTTCTTTTTTGACACAAGTTGCGGGAAAGTGACAATTTTTTTTTTTTTTGCACAAAGTTGTCACTAAATGATATATTTCTCACACAGGACATGGGCATATGTGGAATTGCACCCCAAAATACATTTAGCTGCTTCTCCTGAGTATGGGGATACCACATGTGTGGGACTTTTTGGGAGCCTAGCCGCATACGGGGCCCCGAAAACCAAGCACCGCCTTCAGGATTTCTAAGGGCGTAATGTTGTGATTTGACTCCTCACTACCTATCACAGTTTTGAAGGCCATAAAATGCCAAGATGGCACAAAACCCCCCCAAATGACCCCATTTTGGAAAGTAGACACCCCAAACTATTTGCTGAGAGGCATGTTGAGTCCATGGAATATTTTATATTTTGACACAAGTTGCGGGAAAGTAACACTTTTTTTTTTTTTTGCACAAAGTTGTCACTAAATGATATATTGCTCAAACATGCCATGGGCATATGTGGAATTACACCCCAAAATACATTCTGCTGCTTCTCCTGAGTATGGGGATACCACATGTTTAGGACTTTTTGGGAGCCTAGCCGCGTACGGGGCCCCGAAAACCAAGCACCGCCTTCAGGATTTCTAAGGGCATAAATTTTTGATTTCACTCCTCACTTCCTATCACAGTTTTGAAGGCCATAAAATGCCAAGATGGCACAAACCCCCCCCAAATGACCCCATTTTGAAAAGTAGACACCCCAAGGTAATTGCTGAGAGGCATGTTGAGTCCATGGAATATTTTATTTTTTGACACAAGTTGCGGGAAAGTGACAATTTTTTTTTTTTTTGCACAAAGTTGTCACTAAATGATATATTTCTCACACAGGCCATGGGCATATGTGGAATTGCACCCCAAAATACATTTAGCTGCTTCTCCTGAGTATGGGGATACCACATGTGTGGGACTTTTTGGGAGCCTAGCCGCATACGGGGCCCCGAAAACCAAGCACCGCCTTCAGGATTTCTAAGGGCGTAATGTTGTGATTTGACTCCTCACTACCTATCACAGTTTTGAAGGCCATAAAATGCCAAGATGGCACAAAACCCCCACAAATGACCCCATTTTGGAAAGTAGACACCCCAAACTATTTGCTGAGAGGCATGTTGAGTCCATGGAATATTTTATATTTTGACACAAGTTGCGGGAAAGTAACACTTTTTTTTTTTTTTGCACAAAGTTGTCACTAAATGATATATTGCTCAAACATGCCATGGGCATATGTGGAATTACACCCCAAAATACATTCTGCTGCTTCTCCTGAGTATGGGGATACCACATGTTTAGGACTTTTTGGGAGCCTAGCCGCGTACGGGGCCCCGAAAACCAAGCACCGCCTTCAGGATTTCTAAGGGCATAAATTTTTGATTTCACTCCTCACTTCCTATAACAGTTTTGAAGGCCATAAAATGCCAAGATGGCACAAAACCCCCCCAAATGACCCCATTTTGGAAAGTAGACACCCCAAGCTATTTGCTGAGAGGCATGGTGAGTATTTTGCAGCTCTCATTTGTTTTTGAAAATGAAGAAAGACAAAAAAAATGTATTTTTTTTTTCTTTTTTCAATTTTCGAAAGTTTGTGACAAAAAGTGAGGTCTGCAAAATACTCACTATACCTCTCAGCAAATAGCTTGGGGTGTCTATTTTCCAAAATGGGGTCATTTGGGGGGGGGTTGTGCTATCTGGGCATTCCATGGCCTCCGAAACTGTGCTAGGCAGTGAAGAGTGAAATCAAAAATTTACGCCCTTAGAAAGCCTGAAGGCGGGGCTTGTTTTTCGGGGTCCCGTGCGCGGCTAGGCTCCCAAAAAGTCCCACACATGTGGTATCCCCATACTCAGGAGAAGCAACAGAATGTATTTTGGGGTGTAATTTCACATATTCCCATGGCATGTTTGAGCAATATATCATTTAGTGACATCTTTGTGCAAAAAAAAAAAAAAAAAAAAAAAAAGATTTGTCTCTTTCCCGCAGCTTGTGTCACAATATAAAATATTCCATGGACTCGACATGCCTCTCAGCAAATAGCTTGGGGTGTCTACTTTCCAAAATGGGGTCATTTGGGGGGGGTTTGAACTGTCCTGGCATTTTATGCACAACATTTAGAAGCTTATGTCACACATCACCCACTCTTCTAACCACTTGAAGACAAAGCCCTTTCTGACACTTTTTGATTACATGAAACAATAATTTTTTTTTGCAAGAAAATTACTTTGAACCCCCAAACATTATATATTTTTTTTAAAGCAAATGCCCTACAGATTAAAATGGTGGGTGTTTCATATTTTTTTTTCACACAGTATTTGCGCAGCGATTTTTCAAACGCATTTTTTGGGGAAAAAACACACTTTTTTAAATTTTAATGCACTAAAACACACTATATTGCCCAAATGTTTGATGAAATAAAAAAGATGATCTTAGGCCGAGTACATGGATACCAAACATGACATGCTTTAAAATTGCGCACAAACGCGCAGCGGCGACAAAATAAATACATTTTTAAAAGCCTTTAAAAGCCTTTACAGGTTACCACTTTAGATTTACAGAGGAGGTCTACTGCTAAAATTACTGCCCTCGTTCTGTCCTTCGCGGTGATACCTCACATGCATGGTGCAATTGCTGTTTACATTTGACGCCAGACCGACGCTTGCGTTCGCCTTTGCGCGAGAGCAGGGGGGGACAGGGGTGCTTTTTTTTTTTTTTTTTTTTTTTTTCTTTATTATTTTTTTGCTTTTTTATCTTATTTTTAAACTGTTCCTTTCATTTTTATTTTTTTTTTATTAATTTTATTGTTATCTCAGGGAATGTAAATATCCCCTATGATAGCAATAGGTAGTGACAGGTACTCTTTTTTTAAAAAATTGGGCTCTATTAGACCCTAGATCTCTCCTCTGCACTCAAAGCATCTGATCACACCAAGATCGGTGTGATAAAATGCTTTCCCAATTTCCCAATGGCGCTGTTTACATTCGGCGAAATCTAAGTCATGAAATGCTCGTAGCTTCCGGTTTCTTAGGCCATAGAGATGTTTGGAGCCATTCTGGTCTCTGATCAGCTCTATGGTCAGCTGGCTGAATGACCGGCTGCATTTTCAGGTTCCCTGTTGGGACAGGAAAGCCAGAGAAAAACATGGAAGACGGTGGGGGAGGGGGGGCATTCCCTCCCACTGCTTGCAAAAGCAGTCTAGAGGCTAATTAGCCGCTAGGATTGCTTTTACATGAAAGCCGACCGCTGGCTGAAAAGAATGATACCAAGATGATACCTAAACCTGCAGGCATCATTCTGGTATAACCACTCAAAGTCCAGCAACATACCAGTACGTTGCTGGTCCTTGTTAGGCATATATTGTAAACTTTTTTTTCATGCAGCCTGTGGGCTGAACGAAAAAAAGATATTGATCGGTGGGTATGCCCACCATTAGAATACCTCCCTTCATCCACCCACTTCTAATGATGGGCATACATGCACCATTTATATATGCCGAAGCATGGGGGCATCCTCCCGCAAAAGGCAGGAGCAAATTGCTCCTCCACCCACTGCTGCCCCCACGCTTCGGCATATATGCTGAAGTATGTAACTGTGGTGGTGAAATCACCTCCGACAGCGCTGGAGTCACGGCTTTATATATCGTGGGAGCAAACGCTGTTGCTGTCAAGATAAATAAATCCGCGCTGCAACTGAATGGCGTACCTGCTAAGCAAATGATGGTTAACAATAAAACAAAGTAACATTACAGTATAACAGTAAGACTTACCATACCTGCAAAGCAAATACAAAAAAAAAACATAGTAAAAAATAAAACATTTAACGCAACCTGTGCCTAAAATATATATATGCCGAAGCATGGGGGCATCCTCCCGCAAAAGGCAGGAGCAAATTGCTCCTCCACCCACTGCTGCCCCCACGCTTCGGCATATATGCTGAAGTATGTAACTGTGGTGGTGAAATCACCTCCGACAGCGCTGGAGTCACGGCTTTATATATCGTGGGAGCAAACGCTGTTGCTGTCAAGATAAATAAATCCACGCTGCAACTGAATGGCGTACCTGCTAAGCAAATGATGGTTAACAATAAAACAAAGTAACATTACAGTATAACAGTAAGACTTACCATACCTGCAAAGCAAATACAAAAAAAAAACATAGTAAAAAATAAAACATTTAACGCAACCTGTGCCTAAAATATATATATATGCCGAAGCATGGGGGCATCCTCCCACAAAAGGCAGGAGCAAATTGCTCCTCCACCCACTGCTGCCCCCACGCTTCGGCATATATGCTGAAGTATGTAACTGTGGTGGTGAAATCACCTCCGACAGCGCTGGAGTCACGGCTTTAGATATCGTGGGAGCAAACGCTGTTGCTGTCAAGATAAATAAATCCGCGCTGCAACTGAATGGTGTACCTGAAAACAATAAAATGGTTACCAACAAAACAAAGTAAACGGTAAAGTATGAAAAATCTGAAAAGGAAACATGGTAAAACATAATAACAATAAAACATTGCAGAATAGAATAGAGTAAAAAAGAGAAGAACAATAGAGAGAGAATAGAGAGAGAGAGAACAATAAAACAACAACTATTTTTGGTTTTTTTATTTTATATTTTTTTTTGTTTTTATTTTTTTTAATTTTTTTTTAATTTTTTTTTTTACACTTTTTTTTAGTAACTTTTAACTTTTGTAACTCGTTCCAGGTTTGGGTCTCTCAAAATGCAATGGCATCTTGGGAGACCCTGTGTTAGTGTGCCTAGTCTGTGCAGTGCTGAACCCTACGCTAATACTCAACTAATGTATGGTAGCGTTCAAAGCATTCACCCATGCAAAGACCAGGATTGCCAGGACAGGAGGGACAATAAGACCGGGTGTCACGCCTAAATCCGCGCTTGCTACAGACACGACATCTTTTTTGGGGGGCTCGTTGGGTAGGGGTACTCGGGATGGCATAAAGAAAATGCCGCTCATGCAGCCGGCTTACTGCATTTGGTTGGGGAAGGTGAGGTAGAGCACCGTCTGGAAACAGAAGGGCTCTGACGATCTCTTCCTGGAATTTAAGGAAGGATCCAGTCTGTCCTGAAGCTCTGTATAGCACATGAGCATTCAGCAAAGCCAATTGAAATAAGTATACAGACACTTTTTTGTACCAGCGTCTGGCCTTACGGGCAACTAAGTACGGCGCCAACAACTGGTCGTTGAGGTCCACCCCTCCCATATTAAGGTTGTATTCGTGGACACAGAGGGGTTTCTCCACAACACCAGTCGCCGTAGAAATTTGGGTCGTCGTGTCTGCATGAAGGGAGGTGAGAACGAAAACATTCTTCTTATCCCTCCACTTCATAGCGAGCAAATTATTATACTTCAAGCAGGCTCTCTCCCCCAGCCTAAGATGGGAATCTACAAGCCGCTGGGGAAAGCCCCGGCGATTAGGTCGCACGGTGCCACATGCTCCAATCTGCTGATCAAACAAGTGACTAAAAAGTGGCACGCTCGTATAATAATTGTCCACGTACAAGTGGTACCCCTTTCCGAATAAGGGTGACACCAAGTCCCACACTATCTTGCCAGCGCTTCCTATGTAGTCAGGGCAGTTTGTCGGCTCTACGTGACTATCTTTGCCCTCGTAAACCATAAATCTACATGTATAGCCTGTGGCCCTGTCACAGAGCTTATACATCTTGACCCCGTATCTGGCACGCTTGCTGGGAAGGTACTGTTTGAATGACAAGCGGCCAGAAAACTTAATCAGGGACTCATCAACACAGACAACTTGATGGGGGGTAAACAAGTCTGCAAAACGTTGGTTGAAGTGGTTTACGAGGGGCCGAATTTTGTAGAGCCGATCGTATGCAGGGTCTCCACGAGGACGACAGAGTTCATTGTCGTTGAAGTGCATGAACCGCAAAATCTGCTCGTATCGTGCCCTGGCCATGGAAGCAGAGAACAAGGGTGAATGGTAAATTGGGTCAGTGGACCAATATGACCGCAACTTACTCTTTTTATTCAACCCCATGAGGAGGGAAAGGCCCAGAAAGGTCTTAAATTCGGAGACCGTAATTGGTCTCCAATCTCTGGCAAGGGAGGACTGGGGATTAGCGGCGATGTGTTGACCAGCGTATAAATTGCTTTGGTCCACAATAGATCTATAGAGATCTTCGGTGAAAAACAGTGAATAAAAATCCAGTGGCGTAAAGTCAACTGTTTCCACCTGAATTCCGGGTTGGCCAGTGAAAGGGGGAAGTACGGGTGCTGCAGAAGTGGAAGGTTCCCAATTCGGATTGGCCAATGCAGCAGGAAGGGCACTATGGGCACGACGGGCCTGTCTTTGTCTTCTTGGTGGCAGCGGGACACTACTAGTGCTTGCCACCTCGCCAGCTTGAACTGCACTTATGGGACTCGCCATGTCACCACGTGATACTGCAGTGCTGGATGTACGACCAGGGTGTACTAGGCCGCTGGTGCTTGCCAGTTCACCAGAAGGAATAGCGGCGCTAGTACTTCTCTGCTCCATACGAGAGCCCTGCGGTTCTTGCACTTCAAGGACAGAAGAAGAAGAATGGGGTCTGGTACGCCTGACTCTAGCAGGGACCACAACGCTGTCGTCAGAGCTATCTGTCATGGAGCCGATGTCCTCTACAGGTTCGTATTCTGAGCCTGAACTTGACAGATGAGTGACTTCCTCTTCACTATCTGTCATACTCAGAAACGTGTAGGCCTCTTCACTAGTGTACCTTCGATTTGCCATTTTGGCCTCTAAATTTAGGGGTACACTAGTGAGACTCACAGGCAAAAAAGCTCCTGACTGTTGGCGACTGTATAAAAACGCTACCAAAAAACTGTTAGCGATCGCAGGGATCAGGCCTGACTCTGCGAACGCTGCAGTTATGTGTGCTTAGTGTTTTGTAAGTGTCAGTTATCGATCGATACTGCACTTGGGTGGGCTGGGCAGGGCTGGGCCGAGGAGCAAAACGCAGGTGCTAGCAGGTATCTGGGCTGATCCCGCTAACACTGCGTTTCAGGGAACCCTAAACTGCTGGGGAGTATAGATCTGATCGGATCAGATATCGATCCGTTCAGATACTATAGCACTAAGGGAGGTGTATGCTGCGTGCGTGGGTTTTAGCGCTACTGGCGCTAACCTGACGCTGCCTGGGGTGACGCAGACCTTATCTGATCCTAAAAACTTAACTTCTATCACCGCCGGGCAATTAGGGGGTTAAACCTTTATAGGGTAATAAACGGCGGGTGCCCTAAAACTATAATAAACTATAATAAACTGTAATAAACTGTAATAAACTACAAAAAACAAACTAGCTAACCAGCGTCACCCGTAACAGTTATACGGTGATCGCTGGTGAAAGGGTTAACTAGGGGGCAATCAGGGGGTTAAAACCTTTAGCAGGTAGTATATGGGGGTCCCTGTCGCTATAAAACACTGACAGCGAACCTATATACTTACCTCCCTAACTAGCGTCACCTGTGTCACTAATACAGCGATCAGAAAAACGATCGCTTAGCGACACTGGTGACGGGGGGTAATCAAGGGGTTAACTTTTATTAGGGGGGGTTAGGGGGGTACCCTGGACCTAAGGGGGGGTACCCTAGACCTAAAGGGGGCTAACCTAACTGCCCTAACACTTCTAACTGACACAAACTGACACCAATGCAAAAAAAAAAAAAAATGCTATTGGTGTCAGAGTGACAGGGGGTACAGGGGGGTGATCGGGGGGTGATCGGGGGGTGATGGGGGGTGACAAGTGTGCCTGGCGTGTTCTACTGAATGTGTAGTGTTGTGCAGACTTACTTGGATGTCTTCTCTCCTCAGCGTCGGATCAAAAAGACCGACTCGAGGCGAGATTACATCACTTCCTTTCCCTCTGTTTACATTACAGAGGGAAAGGAAGCATTTTCATTCGCCGGGAGCGATCGGGAGGGGGTGGCCAACAATGGATGGCCGCCCCCTCACCTCTCATCGCCCGGGAACAAATGGCGACCGCCTCGGGCACCGGGGGGGGGGACCGATCGGACCCCCCACCCGCGGAAGGCAAATCACGTACATGTACGTGATTTTGCCTGTCCGTGCCACCTTGCCGACGTACATCGGCGTGAGGCGGTCGTCAAGTGGTTAAAAGGCAATTTCTACTTATTAATGTGACCTATAAAATTGTTATACAACAAACATGTTGGTTTGTTCAAAAACCCTTTTAGAAATGCACATGTGATTGTGCTTTAATTAAAAAGATTGATAATCAACAATGTGTGGCTTCTTCTTTCAATGCTCAAAAGCAGTTTTTGGATTAAAGTTGTTGTTTTCAGTGACAATGGGGGCTATTTACTAAAGGCAAATCCACTTTGCACTACAAGTGCAGTTTCAGTGCAGTCTCAAGTGCACTTGTAGTGCAAAGTGTATTTTCCTTTAGTAAATAACACCCAACAGTGCTTTCTAATTTTACACAATCACGCCATTTTCAGGACTCCACAAATTTCGGTCATGGTGTTGAAAATTATTAATATTTTTGTCAGTAATGCATTACATACATTCACAAAAAAACAAGGTGTGTGTGTAGCAGACCCACAACATATTAATAATAGTTAGCCAAAGAAGAGATTGTCACCTCATGTGTCAACGAAATTTAGTTTGCACTGTTGAAGAAAAAGGCCAAAAAATTAGAACATTAATAAAAGATAACTGAGGAGACAGCTAAAAGAAAGCCAAGCAGTAAATCAAAGCAAATATTTGTTCAGTTTAAAATTAAAAACCCTCTAGTCCGGGGTGAGGGTCCTCATAGGGAATGGCCGCATAAGATGGTCCCCCAGTGCAAATGCTTCATCCGCAACGAAGATGAATGGGAGTCCCTCCGCATTGTCTTCTGGAGGTGGCAAGCCAAAGCTGCCATTCTGGAGACGCCTGTAGAAGTCCGTCTGGGCGATGACTCCACCATCTGACATCCAGCCATTCTTCCCCACGTCTACATACAGGAACTCGTAAGTAGCCGACACCACCGCCAACATCACAATACTATTGAACCCGTTGTAGTTGTAATAGTATGACCCCGAGTTGGGGAGTGGGATAATGTGGATGTGTTTCCCATCAATTGCCCCGATGCAGTTGGGAGAGTCCCACCGCTGGGCAAAGTGGGAGGCCACAGTCTGCCATTCCTGTGGGTTGGAAAGAAACTGTGGAGTCAAACAAGAAAAAAAAAATATTGATTTTGCACATAAACATTGAAAGCAGATTATATACAAACATTCTTGGCCAACATCAGTATAACATTTATTTTAGGTAGTATTTAAAGACTAGGGTATAAAGTCCACCTATCAGATTCCTCCCCCCCTCTCATGGGCCATTTAAAAAATTTTAGGGGGGGGGAGATGTTTTGAACAGGTAACCCTCTCCACTTCATTGAGAGAAGAAAGCCTAAATAATGTGTGTTACTTTGGCCAGCCCCTCCTTACTTACACTATTGGCAGCCCACTGGACAGGTAAGAAGTGTCATAATACAAAGATATAAATACACACCGTACACATTTTAGCACATTTTTACATTCTGCTATTACCTATCAAGATAATAATAGGATACAAAAACTTTTAACATTACCATTTGAAAGTATTCAGGCAGGCCCTTGCACTAAATGCTTTGGGGAATTCATCAATAAATCTGACTACAAAAGAGGTGGGTATAGTGTGTATGGGTTTGGCAAAGTCAGCAGATAGATGATTGGTATCAGCTGACTTAGCAGTTGGGGGTGAGGGAGGGTTCCAAATGATTTTGGGACCCCCCAAAAAAGCCTCTGGCACTTTGCCTGAATTTAAAGCACAAATAAAATTTTTACACATTTTAGGGGTTGTTTAGGGTAAAGCACTACTATGGAGCTGAAAAAATACATTGTTAAATGACTAGACGAGGTGGATATAGGCCCAGGAGAGCATGCTGGGGAGGTAAGAGAAGGAAAATATGCATGAAGGACAAAAAATGTTTTTAAAAAAACAGCGTGCATGAGGACAAAGGGGACATTCACAGCATATTACAATCATGGTAATTAGAGGATGAGGAAAGAAATACAATATATTATCAAACATAAAATACAATAAAATGTGATGTTAAAGGATAAAAATCTTACCTTAATATAGTCC
Source organism: Aquarana catesbeiana (assembly GCF_042186555.1). Taxonomy (NCBI): domain Eukaryota; kingdom Metazoa; phylum Chordata; class Amphibia; order Anura; family Ranidae; genus Aquarana; species Aquarana catesbeiana. Next base: position 538,427,499 of record NC_133324.1, on the reverse strand, counting down.
TTCTGCAGGACCTGGATGATGGCAGAACAGGTCTCTGGGATAATAATCCCCAGAGCCTGGGGCAGGGGCGGACCCAGAGTCTAGTCTCGGGAGGGGCACTGCCAGAAAATACGTTTTTTGGGGGGAATTTATCAGGGAAATGGCTGGTGTTGGCGCTTCAATCATCACAGCACCATGGTTGTTATGGTGTCAGGATGATTGAAGCACATTTTTTCTATTATTACATTGTTATATAAAATGAAATAGTTCAACTCACCATAATGCAGAATCAGTGGGAGCCCCAAGCGTGTCACTTGCCACGTTGCCTGCCACCAGATGCGGATTGTCACTTGCCACTTCACCTGCCACAAGTTGCAGATTGTCACTTGCCATGTCACCTGCCCCCAGATGTGGATTGTCACTTTCCTGCTACAATTGTCACTTGCCACATCGCCTGCCACCAGATGCAGATTGTCACCTTGCCACGTCACCTGCCACACATTGCAGATTGTCACTTGCCACATCCCCTGCCACACATTGCGGATTGTCACTTGCCACGTCGCCTGCCACCAGATGAAGATTGTCACTTGCCACATCCCCTGCCACACATTGCGGATTGTCACTTGCCACGTCGCCTGCCACCAGATGAAGATTGTCACTTGCCACGTCGCCTGCCACCAGATGAAGATTGTCACTTGCCACGTCACCTGCCACCAGATGCAGATTGTCACTTGCCACATCACCTTGCCACCAGATGCGGATTGTCACGTCACATGCCACACATTGCGGATTGTCACTTGCCATGTCGCCTGCCACCAGATGAAGATTGTCACTTGCCTGCTACAGCTACAATTGTCACTTTCTGTATCCCAGAGGGTGAGGCAGCAGATTACCAGTCAGGCAGCAGAGAGATGATGTAATCTCTCTGCTGCCCGTAGCTACCTGCACAGTGAGGGCAGAACTGCAGGGATGCAGGGCGGGCGGTGAGAGATGATGTCATCTCTCTGCTCCCCCGCCCGCCGGCTCCCTGATTGGCCAGCAGCCCAGCCGCTCTCTAAATGTCACCAGCGACCAGCCCGGCCATCCGCTCTCATCCGCCCACCCCACTGTCAGGCTTAGACTGTCACAAGCCCCCCCGGCCGTCCGCTCTCTCACCCGCCCACTGTCAGTGAAAAACGGGGTCCGTCATCCGGAGAAAGTTCCTGAAATCGTCAGGATTATTCTCACGGATCTCACGGAGCAAAGGCATGTGACAGAATTGGTCACGCTGGACCAACCAATTCTTGGTCCATGAACTCCTCCTCGCCTGTTCATGGACTGGGCTTGTGTCAAAGTAAGAACCCCAACACCAAGCCCCCACACAGCACGAACTCTACACGCAACATGGCTAGAAAATGGTCGGCTGGTCAGAATGACGTAACCGAACGCACTGAAGAACAGCAAGGCCTGTGAGGAGCGACCTGAAAATCAGTACCGAACGGACAAGAACACACTGATAAATCAATGGGAACTCACTGCACGCACTGAAGAACAGATACAAACCCACAAGCACAAACTGAACACCAGAAATACGATCTGAAAAAACCACGAGTCTGAAAAAGCGCAAATTGTGTCTCACCAAACTTTTATTAACACGAGATTAGCAAAAGGAGCCCAAAGGGCGGCGCGCTTGGTATTGAAATGCCCTTTTATAGTCTTGTCGTACGTGGTGTACGTCACCGCGTTCTTGACGTTCTGAAATTCCGACAACTTTGTGCAACCATGAGTATGCAAGACAAGTTTGAGCCAACATCTGTCAGAAAAAAACGATGGATTTTGTTGTCAGAATGTCCGATCAATGTCCGATCGTGTGTACAGGGCATAAGGCATATCTTCTCTCGATTACTCCCCTGACAAAACTGTTGGAGGTTAGTTATTTCCACTGGGGAAGGAATTCCTCCAATCTTCCTCCCACTTGGCAGCTGGCATCACTCTGGTTTGAGATTTTTGTCAGGAGGGTTAAAGAGCATGTTTGCCTCCCCTTCTGGCTAGACCAGCGATTTTTTGGCTTTTCCTTATCCTGGGTTCTCGCTTGTCCTTTATAGGGACACATTTTTTTTCTAGGAAACTATTTTTTCTTAACTGGGAAGGTCCCTTTCCTATTGGCTGTATGCTCTAAGGCTTCATCTAGCTGAGTGCCGAAGAGAAATTTGCCCGAAAAAGGAATGCTACATAAGCGTAACTTAGAGGCTGTGTCCCCAGGCCAGGTTTTGAGCCAAAGGGCTCTCCTGGCTGCTACAGATAATGAGGCTACTCTGGCTGACAGCCTTACAGCCACCCATGGCTTCAGCCACCCATGGCTTCGTTCCAGCCCGCCCCCAGCCACCGGAGGCAGCCGATTGGTCACCGGGCCTCCCGATGGAACGGGAGGCCCGGTAAGAACGGCGGGAGGCGGCGGGAGGGGGGGCATCCCCTCCCGCTTCTCCGGTATAACAGCCGAGCGGCTTTTAACCGCATCGGTTGTTATACCTGGAAAACTGAACACCCGCTCTAAAAAACAGTACTGGGATGATGCCTGCAGCTGCAGATCTCCATATCCAGATTTTTCCTAATATCCCCACGGTTTCTGATGAACTCAAGCAAAGTTGGGAGGACAATTTCACCTCCTGTTCAAGGAATATGATGGTACTCCTAATTAAGACTTATAGGGAACAGATGGAACTTATGGATACGGAAATCCAACACACCAATACTCTTTTAAATCCACCTTAGGTCTCACAAGAAATTTGAGGAGCTCAGTTCTAAACTGAGATCCTATTTAGAGACCTATAATAGACAAATTCTCAGTATTAAATATAAAAAAATTGAAAGAGATAGAGGAGCTTTTGCTGCCAAATATGCATACAATTGGGAATCCAATCGCCAAAGACGTCCTCAAAAGCCCTTCAATTCATTTTCTTTAGAACGCATGGATTCTAATATTCAATCTTGGTGCCATTTCTCTTCCACTTCGCAGGTCTCCTCTCGCAACACAAGGTCCAGAGCATTCCGGAAACGTTGTGAACGCACTTTAAGCACCAATCCTGACCTTACCAATAAGAAGCGCACTTTGGATTAAGACTCTTCCTCTTATTCTTCTCACACGGTGTCAGGTAACATCACAGGTGGTGGGATTATCCATACCCCCCGGACCCCCTGTGGCTGGGGGATCACGACCGTCCCCTTCCCCCACTTTGTTGGGGGCCACAGCTAAAATCTCAGCTTCCAATTTGATCACTTCTTTTTCTCATGCACCTCACTCTCATCCAGACCCCAATCGTCTCAAAACGGGCAAGGGGGCCGTTGTGCACCACACCAGCCCACCTTCGACAGTGAAGCAGGATTAAAGGTTATCAATTTGTCTTCCTACACTCTGTCTTTGGATGAAGACCGGGTCCTGTCTCTGGGCCTGAGTTTCTGTCCAACGAAAGATTTTCATCTTTTTTGTCCGTAAGATTATCTTATGACTAATGTTTGACAAAACTTCTGAACCTGAGCCCAAAAAGAAATTGTCCATGTGGGAATGTAGGGCCCTAAGGGATTTTACACTCTTATATGAAGAGAGTCACCCCAATCCATCTTCAGACACCTCAGAATCTGATGACCCTTTGGATCTAATTGATCATTTTGATTTGGAACCGCTCCTGAGACTGGGACCTGGGATGCCACTGTAGATCCCGCCCCTTTGAAAAATACATTTTAAAAATTTCCTTCTGTGCATTCTAACCCCAATGTGTCAGCATTTATTAAATGCGTAGGGATATGTAATGTAATACTGACACATAATCACACACATAGGTTGGACTTGATGGACTTGTGTCTTTTTTCAACCTCACCTACTATGTAACTATGTAAAAGCCATTCAGGGAATTCCCCACCATGGAGCTTCTGTTCCCAGCCTGTCTGCTAGGCATGTTGAGGCTCTTTCCAATTTGCAAAAAAACACATTTCTCGTCATTAAGCCTGCCGACAAGGGTGGTAACACTGTTGTGATGGATCAGAGTGATTATATTAGGATGTGCATGAACATTCTGGATAATAGAGATTGGTATTGTCCAGTCCCTGAAACACAGGTGGAGATGTTCAATCAAAGCTTTTGGGCCATGATTGCACAGGCGTGCAGCTTTGGGATTATTTCCACTGACACATGATTATCTACACAATATATTTCCTAGGGTTCCTGTGTTTTACGCACTCCCTAAAATCCATAAGTGCCATGCACATCCTCCTGGTAGACCAATCATTTCCGACAACGGCAATCTTACAGAAAATGCCAGTAGACGGGTGGACTCCTTTTTTCAACCTTTGGTTTTAAGTTTATTATCATATGTAAAAGATACTATCCACTTTTTGCAAATTATAGATGATCTCATTGTCCCCCGAATGCGGTACTAGTCACGATAGATGTGGAAACCCTGTATTGTTCCATTCCTCATTTCAGAGGCATCCAAGTAGTAAAGGTTTTTTGATCAAAGCATTGCACACCCTAAGGTTTTATTTTACTTAGTGCTGTGGGTCTTGGATTTTATTCTAAGACACAATATTTTCATCTTTAATGGTTCCTACTTCCTCCAGGTGCAAGGCTTAGCGATGGAGAACTGCTATACAATACATCTAGATATTCCACGAGTATCTTGACATGGTTAAGATACATTGGTGATGTCTTTTTGCTTTGGCATGGCTCCCTTGAACTATTAGAGGAATGTGTAGCAGCCATGAATGCAAATAACTACAAAGGTTAAAGAAGATAGAACTCTTAGCAGCAATCTATATTTTAAGCCAACTGCCGGCAATACTATTCTTCAGAGCTTTCACCCTAAGCCTCTTGTGCAATCCATGCCATACTCACAGTATTTGCACCTACGACGCAATTGCTGCAATGAGGCCAAGTTCAAGAAGGCTGCAGGTGAACTTAAATCAGTCCTGCTGGAGATCTTGTCTTCAGAGGGCATATAATTGTGCAATTATGTGACCACGATATCGCAACTGCTATTTGGGCCTCGTCCTCCTCGAAAGGAGGAAGCCATTTTACGTATTATAACTCCTTATTGTGAACAACATTGTGTTCTTCGCAAATACACCCATACACCCAGTATTGGCACTTGTTGACCTCTGATCCAAAAATAGCCAAGATTGTTTCTCCGCATCCTCAAATTACTTTTAAGCGGGCCTTATCGCTTTTGCGACAGGTTGGTTTCTAGCAGCTTCACGGCTGGGGCGGAATTGCCTGCTACACACTCCATGGCAGGCACTTTTCCCTGTGGCTCATGCAATTATTGCAAAGGTGAAAGAAAAAAACCTTGCGCCAAGCAATAAATATACTAATACCTTTTGTACAAAGCTGCTCCCCAAAAAAAACTATGAACCTGTCACTGTGCTAGTGAAACAAGATTAGGAGATAGGGGGCACTAAATAATTATTCCTTATATGTCATTACCATTAACTAAAGTGAATATATGCATAAAGTGCAAGTATTCCTTATATCAAACAGATATCATTCATGAAATGAAAATATACATAAAGTGTAATGAAAAAACATATATAAATTGGTAGTGAAAAAAACATTAAACAAATCATATTTTCTAAGTCCATATTTCCAATGATGTGTCTTGATCAGTAGACTCACACCGAAAGTAAGAGGGAATTCCTTCACCATATAAATATGAATCCACCCAATGTGCTCTGAATGGCTTAGGGGGATACCCAAAAGCCAGTTCATGCGAATGAGGTGGAACTGTGACAGTTAGGAGGATTTTAATACCCAATCAGACATTCTCATAACCAGGTTTATGGAGAAAGGGTACACCCCTCAAGAATTAGAATGGTGTAGGAACAAAGTCTCTACTATGTATCTACTAAAGTATCTATTATGGATAGCGAGTCCCTTCTAACCAATAGTAAATCAAGGAATTTTAAGGGAGAGTTGGCCTTTAATACAGGCTTCCATAGAAAGTACAAAGAGGTTGAGAATATTTTTTAAAAACACTGGCCTATCCTCTTGAAGGATAAAGATCTTGGGCCCCTTCTTCCAACAAAAACAACATTTATATATAGAAGAGCCCCAGGATTAAGAAATAAGATAGCATAATCTATATAATTATATTATTGTACATTCATGGTGCATTATTATTGGGCTTTTTCATTGGGCCTGTTGTGTGCATTGAGACATTTTCTTTTCTCTCTTCTTTAATTTCGCCTGTCAGGCTTATTTTTTGGTAATACAATTCGAAATAATTGAATATTGGTAGTCTGATGTGGTAGAAGCTGGGTTTGTAATAAACACATTTTTGAACTAATCTCATAATAATAATAAGTCTGGACTTAGTAAATGGATTAAAATGTGATATTAGCAGTTTGATGGGGTAATAGCTGGGCTTGCAAAACGGAGGGAGGTTGTGAGGGGTTACCCCCATGGCTATGTGCTCTTGATTCATCTCCCCACTCTATGCTGCACAATGGTGGTAATTTCCATTATCCACATGACTACAGGCATACAAATTTGAAATTTGAGTAAGTATCTTCAGCTTTTTTTGCAATGTTTGTACCCATATACAATGGAGGCACAGTACCTCTAGTTTATACAACTCTACCCCATTTGTTCATTGAACCCTTATGATTTATTAGGGTTATGTCCTTTGAATTGTTTTCTACTTGTGGAGGCTTTGAAGGGATCCTGGTGCTCTTGCATGCATGTGTTCTCTGCCATATGTAGTAATTTGCCTTACTTGATATATTTTTCTATATACATGTTTTTATGCGCATTTATAAGCGTTTACGACAGTTATCACTGTTTATATTTCTAGACAGCTCAATCTGTTGCTCTTGAGAACCCACAGACGAAGACCCTTGAGTCGAAAAGCATAGGGATACCCACAATTTCTTGGGATCTAGAGCTTTTCCTTGTATGAAGAAAGTCCTATCATCCTGTGCAAATTTTGCATTTACTGTTGCACCTATTTTATTAGTGTCTTAAGATTGTATTTAATAAAATTATATATGAATTTTTATATATATTTGTCATAGTGGTGCCTTTCCAAAAGTCCCTTCCATAAACCTCCTTTCTGTATCTACTCCCCAGGATGTGGTACCATCATGGCTACCAAACTGGGCATTCAGATAAGAAAAATGTAGGATTAAATGTAGATCTGGACATAAACAGTTTTATTGCAAATGGTTAGGAATTAAACTAGTGCTACATAGTTTTTTTACTTTTCCTTAATTAGATGTAAAATATATGATTTTTAAGTATTTAATTTTATAATTGTTATTTTATGCTCCCTTCCCATGCATAATAATACATTTTGTTTTGAGCAGCAGTGTGTTTCAGAGGGAGCTTGGAAAAGCCTGTTTGGGGTTTACACATAGTTACATAGTTACATAGTTAGGTTGAAAAAAGACACAAGTCAATCTAGTTCAACCAAAAAATAAATAAAAATACAATCCCATATACACAATCCTTTACCCACAGTTGATCTAGAGGAAGGCAAAAAACTCCAGCAAAGCATGCTCCAATTTGCTACAGCAAAAAAAATTCCTTCCTGAACCCCTGAGAGGATTTTCCCTGGATCAACTTTACCTATAAATGTTAATACCCAGTTATAGTATGTACATTTAGGAAAGAATCCAGGCCTTTTTTAAAGCAATCTACTGAGCTTTAGGGATGAGCTCGATGTTCGGGTCGAAAACAAGTTCGACTTGAACATTGGGTGTTTGCTCATTCGCCGAAGAGCGAACATTATAGGGCATTCGCGGAAAATTTCAGCGCCGCGGAATGCCCCATGATGCACTGCGAGATCGCAGTGCATTGCTGTATGATGATTCGCCAAAGCCTGCACCTGACCTGCATGCTTTGGCCAATCACAGCGCGCTCTGCTAAGAGAGCCATGCCTGCACTGTATTGTGCACTGTGGTATACACTACAGTGCAGCCGTTGTACAGTTGCTAATACAGTGTAGGCAGTGTACACAGTATCTAATACAGTGTGTACAGTTTCTAATACACTTCTGGTGGTATACACAATACAGTGCAGCCGTAGTACAGTTTCCAATACAGTGCAGGCGGTGTACACAGTATCTAATACAGTGTGTGTACAGTTTCTACTACACTTCTGGTGGTGTACACAGTATACAATACAGTGCAACCGTTGTACAGTTGCTGATACAGTGCAGGCAGTGTACACAGTATCTAATACAGTGCAGCCGTTGTACAGTTGCTAATACAGTGCAGGCAGTGTACACAGTATCTAATACAGTGTAGTGTGGTGTTGCAAAACAAAAAATACATCATGTCCGGAAGGCCACCAAGGAGAGGCAGACTGTCACAGACCAACATCAGAAAAAGGCGGACTTCTCCTTGCTCCTCATCTGGGATCTCCAACCCTACTATACCTCCAGTCCTCTCAAAAACCTGCACTGAGAGGAATGAAGGTATAGCAATAGGTGTCCCAAGTACTTGCATCCAATCTGCTAGCAGCCACCATCTGTTTTTAGTAGGAAAATTTCCCTACCCAGTTGCTGAACTGTAAAAAGAAATTTGATCCCAGCCATCCACATGCTCGGCGTCTAAATGCTAGCTTGGCCAAATTGCTAGCACTGCAGCTGCTGCCTTTTCAGCTAGTAGAATGTGTGGAATGTGCTGTACCTCAAAGGCAGGTTCCAAAACGCCATTTCTTTTCACAGAAGGCCATTCCAGCTCTCTACCAGCATGTGGAAGGCAATGTTTTGGCATCGTTGGACAGGGCGGTCAGCAGTAAGGTTCATATTACTCATGGTCCAGTAGGCATGAGCAAGGAACGTTACCTTTCCTTCACAGCGCACTGGGTAACACTGCTGGCAGCTGGGAAGGATGCAGGACAGGGTTCAGTGTTGTTGGACCTTATTCTGCCACCACGCCTCCAAAATGCTAGTGGTGATTCTGCCACAGCTCTCTCCTTCACCCCCTCCTCTTCTCCTTCCTCTATGGCCTCTTCTGCAGATTTGTTCTCTAAACCAGCAGTGCTCCTTAAGCATTCAAGGGGCTACGCAAGCAGTCAGGCTAAAAGATGCCATGTGGTGCTTGAGTTGGTCTGCCTAGGGGACAGGAGCCACACTGGGGCAGAGATTCTGTCAGCTCTGCAGGGGCAGGCTCAGAGGTGGTTGACGCCATGCCAGTTTCAGCCAGAAATGGTCGTATGCGACAATGGCACCAACCTTCTCTGCGCCCTCCAACAGGGACACTTGACCCATGTTCCATGTTTGACACACATCCTGAATTTGGTGGCGCAGCGGTTCTTGATCAGGTACCCAGGCTTACAGGATCTCCTGAGGCAGGCCAGAAAAGTCTGTGGTCATGTCATACAATGCCAGTGCTCGGCTGGCTGACATTCAAAGGGGATGCAACCTGCCCACTAACTGCCTCATTTGTGACATGCCCACCAGGTGTAACTCAACGTTGGCAATGCTGCAGCGGCTACACACACAGCAGAGGGCCATCATTGAGTACCCGTGCGAGTATGGCACCAGGCCTGGGTCAGAGGAGCTTGGCTTCTTTTTGCCACTCCAGTGGCTATTGATGAAGGATGCATACACTGTCCTGTCACCATTTGAGGAGGCCACAAGGATGGTGAGCAGCGATGGTGAGCAGTCTTCCTGTTGGAGCACACACTTCGTGGAATCATGGACAGGGCACTTGAGGCAGAACAGCGGGAGGAAGAGGAAGACTTCCTTACCTCTCAAGGCCCCCTTTATCCAGGTAGCATTCCTGCGGGACCGCCAAACACACAGGAAGAAGAGGAGGAGGAGGAGGATTGTGTCAACATGGATGTAGGGGATAACACTCAGCAGCAGTCTTCAAGGGATGGTTTACAGTCCCCAGAAACCCAAGGAGTTGTACGTGGCTGGGAGGAGGTAGTTCCTGACAACCTCATCCTCAGTGACCCAGAGGACTCAGAATCGAATGCCTCTGCAAATTTACGCTGCATGGTCTCCCTGATTCTGCAAAGTCTGTGAAAGGGCCCTAGGATTCGTGGTATCAAGGAGAGGGATCATTACTGGCTGGAAACCCTTCTTGATCCACGTTACAAGGACAAGGTTGCAGAACTCATTCTGCCTTCGCAGAGAGAGCAGAGGATGAAACATCTTCAGGAGGTCTTGAAGAAAGGTTTGTGCAACACATTTCCAGACCCTGGGAGGTTACAATATCCTGGTGCTGGACAACGTGTTGCTGATGCAGTCAGAGTTCAGCCTTTAAACAACTTTTCAGTCCTCAGCGCCAAGGTCTGATCGTTTCAAGCAACCATCGGCAGCGTCTGCAGTACATGGTGCAGGAATATCTAGGGGAAAGAGCAGACTTGGAGATCTTTCCAACAGAGCATCCAATCCACTGGGTTACTGGGTCTTGAGGATGGACCACTGGCCAGAACTTGCTCAATATGCAATTGAGCTACTGGCCTGTCCTGCATCCAGCGTGCTTTCTGAACGCACATTTAGTGCTGCTGGAGGGTTTGTAACGGATTAAAGAGTGTGCCTGTCCACAGACTGCGTTGATAGGCTCACATTCATAAAAATGAATCAGTTTTGGATCAGCTGCTATCAAGCACCTGATGCTGATGTAGCTGATTGAATTTGCTATGGATCTGGGATCCCTTGAAGACTGCCTATGTTGACTATAATATTCCTCCTCAATCTTGATGATGCTAGCTTCCAACAATATTTTTGGTTTAGGGCACCACCACCACCCAAGGCCCAATTTTTCTGCCCCTGTTTAACAGGGGCATGTAATTACAATTTTTGATATAATATTTCAATACAGGGCCCGTGTTGTGGCACCACCACCACCCAAGGCCCAATTTTTCTGCCCTGTTCACAGGGGCATGTAATTACAATTTTTGATATAATATTTCACAGCTACAGTTACTGTGTTGTGGCACCACCACCCAAAGCCCAATTTGTCTGCCCCTGTTAATTAGGGGCATGTAATTACAATTTTTGATATAATATTTCACAGCAGGGCCCAACAAGAGTATCTGTAAGGGCACCACCACAAAAGGCCCAATTTTTCTGGCACTGTTTAACAGAACAGTATATAGGGCAGGCCATATAGTATATATACTGCTGTTCAGAGCATATAGTGCCTGGGGGCCCCCCACGCCATTTAAAAAGAAAAATGGGTGCGGGGTTCCCCTTAATATCCATACCAGACCTGAAGGGCCTGGTATGGATTTTGGGGGTGACATCCACGCCTTTTTTTTTTGTATTTTTGGTATTTTTATCTATATTGGCGGGATCCGACAATACATTACAGCCGCGAGCAGTTTTAAATTACATTTTTCCTTTAGAAATGTAATCTTGCTGTGGCACTGTTACAAACATGGGAAAGATGCGCTACTTTACAGGCATACTAAGGACACCCCCCAGGCATGATATTTAAAGGAATGTTTCATTTTTATTGTTTCACTTTAAGCATTATTAAAATTACTGCTCCCGAAAAACGGATGTTTTTAAAACTTTTTTTTGCATTGATACATGTCCCCTGGGGCAGGACCCGGGTCCCCAAACACTTTGTATGACAATAACTTGCATATAAGCCTTTAAGATTAGCACTTTTGAGTTTTCACTTTTGTATCCCATAGACTTTAATGGTATTCGCGTGTTCAAACAAATTTTTTGCCTGTTCGCATGTTCTGCTGTGAACCGAACTGGGGGGTGTTTGGCTCATCCCTACTGAGCTTGCCAGAACCACCTCTGGAGGGAGTCTATTCTCCATTTTCACAGCTCTTACTGTCGCTCCCAGACTCCTCTCATACACATTAAGAGATCTCGTTCAAATATTTTATTGAGAAATAAGAAAAGGGTTCCAGTACAGAGGTACAAGTCATAGTACAACAGGTACAAATGCACAGTGAATTCAACTTAACATTGATTGAATATAGAAATAGCCATGTAGAGATAAAAGGTTGCATAACAAGTGGTACGGGAGGATAACCCTCTGAAAAGGTGTGTAGCAACAAAAAATGGTGGTGGTGGTGGGGGGGGAAATGGGAAGGGATATATTCTGTAGGTAAGGGCACCCTTATCTATGTACAGGATGAAACAAAGATAGTCGTTTGGCACTCCAACAAGGGGGGTACCAAAGAGCCCAAGAGTACTGGGAGACTGCAGATAGGGGTGAGATCAAGCCAAGGGGTGAGCTGTGGAGGAAAACTAAGAAAAAGATGGGGACTAACAGTACAAAAAGGATGGAGAACGAGAGAACAGAAGGGCTGGAGAGGTGTGAAGGGTGATAAGTAAGAAAGGAGAGGTAGGGTGAGAAGGGGGGGGGACGGGGAGAGAACATACCCCCTTGGAAGGAAGAGAAAGGGTGGTGACAGACCCAAGGTCAGAGTAGAGGGTGCACATATGTGTGATTATGGGAGCAGTAAACACATTTAGAGATCTCTAATCCTCCAGTTCGGGTTTTGCTCCTCTCCCCTGGGGCAATTTATACTTAGCTGGAACCTGAAGTCAGTGCTCAGACCCTGGGGAACAGATGGGTTTGGTCTGTTAGAGCTGCAAGGTTGGTGAAAAGAAAACAAGCTGTGCATATGGGGGCTGACAAGTGTTAGCCTAATAGTCAGTGTTGTGATATATGTAGTATGAGTAGGTACAGTGGCGTAGCTAGCACATCTGGCACCCGAGCCTGGTCATTTTTTTGCATCCCCACCAAAAAAATGGTATGTGGGTGTGGTCAGATTGCAGCAAAACAGTGGGAGGAGCTTAAATGGCCATATGCTTTAACTGGTTGCCGACCAGCCGCCGCAGTTGTACTGCGGTAACATGGCTCGGCTGCACGAATCGCCATCATGTTACGTCGGTTCCCTTTTTGTCCACTAGGGGGGCACTCCCTGCTCGCCCATGGAGCCAATGTAAGTGCCCGGGGGTCGCGATCACCACCGGGTTCCCACGATCCCTCGGGGCACACGAAGAACCGAGATCTGTGTGTGTAAACACACAGTTTCCGGTTCTCTGAGGGGAGAAGTGACAGATCGTCTGTTCATACAAAGTATGAACAGTGATCTATCTCTTCCCCTACACAGTCCACTTCCCCCTTTAGTTAGAACACACACTAGGGAACACAATTAACCCCTTGATCGCCCCCTAGTGTTTACCCCTTCCCTGCCAGTGACATTTTTACAGTAATCAATGCATTTTTATAGCACTGATCGCTGTATAAATGCCAATGGTCCCAAAAATGTGTCAAAATTGTCCGACGTGTCCGCCATAATGTCGCAGTCCTGATAAAAATCGCAGATCACCGCCATTACTAATAAAAAAAATGAATAATAAAAATGCCATAAAACTATCCCCTATTTTGTAGACGCTATAACTTTTTCGCAAAAATAAAAACCACAGAGGTGATCAAATACCATCAAAAGAAAGCTCTATTTGTTGGAAAAAAAAGGATGTCAATTTTGTTTGGATGCAACATCGCACGACCGCGCAATTGTCAGTTAAAATGATGCAGTGCCGAATCGCAAAAAGTGCTCTGGTCAGGAAGGGGGTAAAATCTTCCAGGGCTGAAGTCGGTTAATGACTGTGCCACAAATGAGTATGTAACAGACAGTACAAACCTCAGTACACTCATTTTAATTAAAAAAACTGTTCATTTGCATATCCTTTACTACACACAGCTAACCTTAAAGTGATACTGTATTAAAGTCTTCGTTTTTTTTAAAATAACAAACATGTTATACTTACCTGCTCTGTGCAGTGGTTTTGCACAGAGCAGCCTGGAGCCTCCTCTTCTCGGGTCCCTCCCCGGCGCCCCTGGCCCCTCCCTTATTCCGGGTGCCCCCACAGCAAGCAGCTTGCTATTGGGGCATCCAAGCAGGCACAGTCCGGCCCACTCCATCTCCTGATTGGCTCACTAGCTGTGATTGACAGCAGCGGGAGCCAATGGCTCCCACTGCTGCCAAAAGCCAATTAGGAGTGCCAGTCCCTGGAGAGCCAAGGCTCTCGTGGACATTGCTGGATCGAGAGGGGGCTCAGATAAGTATTAGGTGTGGCTGGGGGGGCTGCTGCACACGGAAGGTTTTTTACCTACATGCATAGAATGCATGAAGGTAAAAAACCTTGAGCCTTTACAACCACTTTAACAAAGCATGTGCTGTTCTTAGAATGCAGTAGTCAGGAGTAAGAAATGTAAAAACACAGTGAGGGGAATTTATCAAAACTGGTGCAGTCAGAATCTGGAACAGCTGTGCATGACAACCAATCAGTTTGTATCTTCAGCTTGTTGAGCTTTGAAAATGAAAGCTATGAGCTGATTGGTTGCCATGCACAGCTGCTCGAGATTCTGTCTGCTCTAGTTTTAATAAATTTAGACAGTCACTGTGACAGGTCCTGTATGCTGAACCATTTTTTGCTGCATCTGTATCCACCAGAGAGCTTCACCTATAGAAGTGGGTGCACAGATCCGAATGCAGACACTGTGCATTCAGATATATGCATCCCTTCCTGTCTGCATATCAAATTTGGACATTCAACTATGTCCATGCAGCTGCTGCGTCCCAATTGACTTTGACTGGACTGCCTGCCAAGAACACCAAGTATCCATACGCTGTACATGCCCATCACACTGGGCATGGATGCATATGCTCCATCTGAATGAGGCCTAATTGTCATGTGGGCCAGATAGGAGGAAAGAGGAGATGTTGGGTATGGTAATTTTCTTTTTTTTAATCATACTTAAGTAGGTGGATGCTGCATCTGTCCCCCTGCCCACTCTAAAGCTAAGAACCGGGTAATCAAACACCGGTGATCATTCAGTTCTCAGTGCTCCCTCCTGAGCAGAGAGCTGGTGACTGTCAGTCTGTGTCTCTCTCCCCCCCCCCCGCACTCCCTGAAAGACTGGGCTGTGGAGGGGGAAGGATCAACCGGCTCAGACTGAGCTAGGTAGGTGGATCCCGACCATAAGGTTGCGATCTTTCACCAGCCTGGACTGGCTCTGTGACGTCAGCCAACAGCCATGTTTGGCATTACTTGTGACCTATTTATGTTGTAAATTCACCCTCCAGTACCCAGGCAGGCTCTTCCTGAGCCCAGGCTTTAGATCCAGGCTCTTTCTCCCTAAAGCTGGCAGGCCCTTCAGGCACCCCTTTCATAGTCCAGAGGGGTTCCCCTATCCCCCTCTCATAGTCCAGGGCCTCCAGACACCTCCAGACACTCCCTCTCCTAATCTGGGACCTCCAGGCACCCCCTCACCTAGTTCAGTATCTCCCTTGTACCCCCCATCCAGGGGTCTTTGCCACAACAACCACCATTTCCTAGTCAAGAGCTTTTTCTGAACCCCCCCCCCCCAGGCCAGGGCTTCCTCTGCACTCCCCTCCTAGTCCAAGGCCTCCTCTACAGCCTCCCAAGTTTCTGCACCCTGCCCTCTGAATCCAGGTCCTTTGCCACACCTACCCCACTTTTAAATTCCAGGGCCTCCTCTACACCCCCAGTCTAGGGCCCCCGGTGTACTCCCTTCCTAGTCCAGGGCATCCCATCCTCTGCATCACCCAGTCCAGAGCCTCCTCTGCACCCCCCCCCCTACATTTATTTCAGGACCTCCTGTGTACTCCCCTCCTAGTCCAGGGCCTCCTCTCTTTGCCACACCAACCCTTTTCAAGTCCAGGGCCTCCACTGCACCCCCCCACTTCAATGCCTCCTCTGCACCTCCCCAGTCCAGGGCCTCCACTGCACCCCCCACTTCAACGCCTCCTCTGCACCTCCCCAGTCCAGGGCCTCTGCTGCACCCCCCCCAGTGCATTGTCTTCTCTGCACCCCACTCAGTCCAGGGCCTCCTCTGCACCCCCAGCCCAGTGTCTCCTCCGCAACCCATCAGCCCAAGGCCCCCAATGCACCCACCAGTCCAGGGCCTCCTCTGAACTCCCCCCAAGTCCAGGGCCTCCTCTGAACTCCCCCCAAGTCCAGGGCCTCCTCTGAAATCCCC
This sequence comes from Aquarana catesbeiana, assembly GCF_042186555.1. NCBI lineage: Eukaryota > Metazoa > Chordata > Amphibia > Anura > Ranidae > Aquarana > Aquarana catesbeiana. The sequence continues at coordinate 538,411,554 of NC_133324.1, read as the reverse complement.
CCAGTCCAGGGCCTCCTCTAATCCCCCCCAGTCCATGGCCTCCTCCGCACCCCCCAGTCCAGGGCCTCCTCTGCACCCCCTAGTCCAGGGCCTCCAAGTTGAAGCGTCGCTCTGAAATGCTTCTTCTATAGCGTTGGCAGGCGGGAGGAGCAGAGCTTCAGCGCTAGTGCGCCTGTGCAGTCTCCCTCCTATTTGGTTATCTGGTGTTTAGCAAACTATGCAGCGGGCGGTACTGACGCTGTTAAAGCAGCACTTCCCAGTGCAGATGAGGTGACAGAATCCCTGGTAGCGCCCCCCTAGATGTGTCATCTGGAGCATGTGCCACCCTAGTTTCGGGCCTGAGTAGGTATATATATGAAACTGAATATGTGATTTTAATATAGATTTTAATTTATATGGTGTTATACCATATAATGATGGCACTATATGACTCATTTATTTGGTTACATTTGTAAGATTTTTTTTTTATAGTATGTATTGAGTTATTTATTTGATGTGGTATTCAGTGATTTTTACCTCAAAAAATAGTCATAGGTGGTATTCTCATTATTGAATAGCTGAGGATTAGGGATGGGCCTAACACCCCCCTGTTCGGTTCGCACCAGAACTTGCGAACAGGCAAAAAATTAGTTTGAACACACGAACACCGTTAAAGTCTATGGGACACGAACATGAATAATCAAAAGTGCTAATTTTAAAGGCTTATATGCAAGTTATTGTCATAAAAAGTGTTTGGGGACCTGGGTCCTGCCCCAGGGGACGTGGATCAATGCAAAAAAAAGTTTTAAAAACGGCCGTTTTTTCGGGAGCAGTGATTTTAATAATGCTTAAAGTGAAACAATAAAAGTGTAATATTCCTTTAAATTTCGTACCTGGGGGGTGTCTACAGTATGCCTGTAAAGGGGCGCGTGTTTCCCATGTTTAGAACAGTCTGACAGCAAAATGACATTTCAAAGGAAAAAAAGTCATTTAAAACTACTCACGGCTATTAATAAATTGCCCGTCCGACAATACACATAAAAGTTCATTGATAAAAACGGCATGGGAATTCCCCACAGGGGAACCCCGAACCAAAATTTTTAAAAAAATAACGTGGGGGGTCCCCCTAAATTCCATACCAGGCCCTTCAGGTCTGGTATGGATATTAAGGGGAACCCCGGCCAAAATAAAAAAAAATGGCGTGGGGTCCCCCTCAAAATCTATACCAGACCTTTCAGGTCTGGTATGGATTTTAAGGGGAACCCCGCGCCAAGATTAAAAAAATGGCATGGGGTCCCCTCAAAAATCCATACCAGACCCTTATCCGAGCATGCAACCTGGCAGGCCGCAGGAAAAGAGGGGGGGATGAGAGAGCGCCCCCCCTCCTGAACCATACCAGGCCACATGCCCTCAAAATTGGGAGGGTGCTTTGGGGTAGCACCCCAAAACACCTTGTCCCCATGTTGATAGGGACAAGGGCCTCATCCCCACAACCCTTGCCCGGTGGTTGTGGGGGTCTGCGGGCGGGGGTCTTATCGGAATCTGGAAGCCCCCTTTAAAAAGGGGACCCCCAGATCCCGGCCCTCCCACCTGTGTGAAATGGTAAGGGGGTACCCTACCATTTCACAAAAAAACTATCAAAAATGTTAAAAATGACAGACAGTTTTTGACAATTCCTTTATTTAAATGCTTCTTCTTTCTTCTATCTTCCTTCGGTTTCTTCCTCCATCTTCTTCTTCTTCTGGTTCTTCTGGTTCTTCCTCCGGTGTTCTCGTCCGGCATCTTCCTCCGCGGCGTCTTCCTCTCCCTTCTTCTCCTCGGGCCGCTCCGCATCCATGATGGCATGGAGGGAGGCTCCCGCTGTGTGACGCTTCTCCTCCTCTGACAGTTCTTAAATAACGGGGGACGGGGCCACCCGGTGACCCCACCCCCCTCTGACACACGGGAGTTGACGGGGACATCCCTGTGTCATTCAGAGGGGGCGGGGTCACCCGTTACGTAACCCTGCCCCCTTCTGACGCCACGGGGAATGCCACAGGGAAGTCCCCGTCAAGTCCCCGTGTGTCAGAGGGGGCGGGGTCACCGGGTGGCTCCGCCCCCCATTATTTAAGGACCGTAAGAGGAGGAGAAGCGTCACACAGCGGGAGCCTCCCTCCATGCCATCATGGATGCGGAGTGGCCCGAGGAGAAGAAGGGAAGAAGACGCCGCGGAGGAAGATGCCGGACGAGTACACCAGAGGAAGAACCAGAAGAACCAGAAGAAGAAGAAGATGGAGGAAGAAACCGAAGGAAGATAGAAGATAGAAGATAGAAGAAAGAAGATAGAAGATAGAAGAAAGAAGAAGACTTTAAATAAAGGAATTGTCAAAAACTGTCTCTTGTCATTTTTAACATTTTTGACAGTTTTTTGTGAAAAGGTAGGGGTACTTTTGTACCCCCTTACCATTTCACACGGGGGAGTGCCGAGATCTGGGGGTCCCCTTGTTAAAGGGGGCTTCCAGATTCCGATAAGCCCCCCACCCGCAGACCCCCACAACCACCGGGCAAGGGTTGTGGGGATAAAGCCCTCCCCATCAACATGGGGACAAGGTGTTTTGGGGGGCTACCCCAAAGCACCCTCCCAATGTTGAGGGCATGTGGCCTGGTACGGTTCAGGAGGGGGGGCGCTCTCTCGTCCCCCCCTCTTTTCCTGCGGTCTGCCAGGTTGCGTGCTCGGATAAGGGTCTGGTATGGATTTTTGAGGGGAGCCCACGCCATTTTTTTAAAAAATTTTGGCGCGGGGTTCCCCTTAAAATCCATACCAGACCTGAAGGGTCTGGTATAGATTTTGAGGGGGACACCATGGCATTTTTTAAAAAAATTTGGCCGGGGTTCCCCTTAATATCCATACCAGACCTGAAGGGCCTGGTATGGAATTTAGGGGGACCCCCCACGTAATTTTTTTTTTTAAATTTTGGTTGGGGGTTCCCCTGTGGGGAATTCCCATGCCGATTTTATCAATGAACTTTTATGTGTATTGTCGGACCGGCAATTCATTAACCACTTCAGCCCCGGAAGGATTTACTCCCTTCCTGACCAGAGCACTTTTTACAAGTTGGCACTGCGTCACTTTAACTGCTAATTGCGCGGTCATGCAATGCTGTACCCAAACTAAATCTGCGTCCTTTTCTTCCTATAAATAGAGCTTTCTTTTGATGGTATTTGATCACCTCTGCAGTTTTTATTTTTTGCGCTATAAATGGAAAAAGACCGAAAAAAGTTTTTTTTTTTTCTTTCAATGGTTTTTATTGAAGTTTTTAGAAAAGAAAAGAATATGTTTTACAACATAAAAGGAAGGGAGAAAAGTGATATACACATTCAGGTTGTATACAATCCGGTGACATACATTCTCAGAAATTTTCATTTAGTTAATTAGTTGTTCAAGAGGCATGTAAACATTTAACATAAGCAGAGTATGTTCACTGTGCGTTGTGTTTTTCTTGTTTTCATTAGTCAAACGTTAATAGAAACAGAACCATCAATAAAAACTTTAACTTTTGGACCATATTGACCATTGTTTATCAAATTTTTTGCATTGTAAAGAGTTTATTGCTAAGAGGCGCTCGAAAGTGTAATTTCTATGAACTGCTTTGGTTATGTCTGATAGGTTAATGGCATTGGTGGATTTCCAATTTCGTAATATCGTTAAGCGTGTTTCAAGCAAAATATGAGTTACGACTGGTCTAAAGTCTATATGATATTTTTCTATGTTTAGGTGCAATATTGCCAGCGCTGGGTCTGGTTGAGATATTACTCCCGTTAACGTGGAAATCAATTTAAACACTTGGTTCCAAATGCATTTAACAGCAGGACAACACCAAAGCATATGCAGTAAATTGCCTATTTGCCCACAGGCTCTCCAGCAATTTGGGGATGTTCCCGGGAAGAATTTCGCTATTCTATATGGGGTGTAGTGCCATCTATTGGCCATTTTAATAGTTAATTCCCAATGCTTAATGCAGTGGGAAGCCTTGTGTATTGCTCTAAAGGCTTGTTGCCACTGTTCATCTGAGGCTGATATACCTAGTTCTTCTTCCCATTTTTTCATTGCAGTAGTTTTGGTAAATGTGAGTTTATCTTTGGTGATATTATAGAAGAAAGATATTCCTTTTGTATGTTGTTTGGTTGTGGTGTAAAATTTCCAAATATTGCTCGGAAGGTGTATGGTAGGTGTAGGCTTAGATTTAAGGAAGTTTACAATTCTTACGCACGTAAACTGTGAATTCTTTGGAAGATGGTATTGTGTCATGAGTTGCTCCACAGATTTGGGATGTGTGCCATTATATAGGTCTGATATGTGTAGTATGCCCTTTCTTGACAGGTCTTTGATTGTCAGCATTGGGATTTTTGTTTCCAAGAACGATAAGGGTATATTATATTGTATATCTTGTTTGTCTTTATACGTATGTTCCCGTATAACTCTCCACGCCTTTAACGAGATTTGCGTAGTAGGAGGCAGTTTTTTTGTGTCCCACGGTATCCACCCGTCTGTCATGAGTAGTAGGGGTAGATTGTTCATTGGTGCTGTCGTTTTTTCAATGTCCACCCATAATGGTGTGTCAGTTGTTTGAAACCAGTGTTTGATTTGGTCAAGGCGTACTGCCCAATAGTAGTCGTGTATGTCCACTAAACCTGCTCCGCCCGCTTGCTTATGTGATGTGAGATTATTTCGTGAACATCTAGCTTTTTTTCCCTTCCATATGTATTTCCAAGCAATATTCGCTATATTTTTTAATAGGTGTTGAGGGATAGACAGTGGTAGAGAGCGGAATATGTATAGTATTTGTGGCAATAACATCATTTTGTAAGCTGTAATTCTGCCTAACCAAGATACTTCGCTGTTGGACATGTTTTTGGTTTGGGCTTCCAGTTTGTTAATGAGTGGTAATACATTGGCTTTTATTATTGTGGATATTTTATTTGTGAGTGTGATTCCCAGATATGTGATATTTCCTTTACTCCACATATATGGTAATTTTGCTTGTAGCGATTTTCGGGTATTTGGTGAGATACCCATGTCTAATATGAGAGATTTAGTAAAGTTGACTTTATAGTATGATATCTCTCCAAAAGCTATGAGGATTTTATGGGCCTGTATTAAAGATATGGAGGGTTTAGTAAGTAGCAGGATTACATCGTCTGCGAATAGATTAATGGTATGTTTTACTGACCCAAACTGGAAGCCTGTTATCAAAGGGTGGGAGCGTATGGATTCAGCTAACGGCTCTATCATCAAATTAAAAATTGCAGGAGATAGGGGGCACCCCTGTCGGGTTCCATTCTTGATCTGGAAGGTTGCGGATAGGAACCCCGCAGAGTACACCTGTGCTGACGGGCAAGAGTATAATGCCATAATAGCTTGCAGAATTGGGCCTTTGAATCCAAACTTCCGCAATGTTTGTTCCATATATGTCCAGTGGACCCTATCGAACGCCTTCTCTGCGTCAATGGATAGCAGCAGAGAAGGCGTTCGAGTCTTTTCAGCATGGTTTATCACATTAATAATCCTTCTAGTGGCGTCCGAAGTTTGTCTCCCTCTCACAAAGCCCATCTGGTCTCTCGTAATGAGATTAGGTAATATGCGTGTTAGTCGCTTAGCTAGTAGTTTCGCGTATACTTTTGTGTCGGAGTTCAGCAGTGATATGGGTCGGAAGTTAGCTGGTGTGTTAGGTTCCTTACCCGGTTTTGGTAGAGTCACTATATGTGCTTTTAGCATTTCCTGTGGAAAGGAGGCAACCTCAGCAGCTTTATTGAAGATTTTTGTCATGTGTGGAGATAGAATATTGGTAAACATTTTGAAGTATTCATTAGAGAATCCGTCCGGGCCTGGGGATTTCCCATTTGGAAGTGTATGTATTGTCATTTCAATTTCTCTGTGTGTTATCGGAGCATTTAAGTGTTCTAAGTGATCGTCAGAGAGGGCTGGAAGGTTTAGGTGCTCCAGAAAAGAATTTATTTTGTCTATAGTTGGGTGTGGTGTATGTGCATCTTCGTGTAAATTGTATAGTGAGCTATAGTATGTAGCGAATTGGTTCGCTATTTCTTGTGGATTTGTGATTCTGTGTGTTAGCGTAGGGTGTTGGATGTATGCTATTCTAGTTCTGGTGCGTGCCGCTTTCAGTCTATTCGCTAGGTATTTACCTGCCCTGTTAGCATTGGTATAGTAGTTTTGTCGTAGGTATTTTAAGTGTTTGTCATATTGTTGAGTTAGGAGCGTTCTGAGTTGTTCTCTAAGAGAATTGAGTTTGTCGATAAGTGCTGTGGATGGGGATATTTTGTTTTGAGTTTCTATAAGGTGTATGTCTGCAATAATAGTGTTCAGCTGCTGAGTTCGCCTCCTTTTTTCTCTAGTTCCCAATTGGATCAGGATTCCTCTCATAAAGGCCTTGTGAGCGCTCCATACAACAAATGGATCATCCACAGAGCCCTCATTTTCTGAAAAGAAATTTTGTATATGTTGGGAGATTATTTTGTGATATTTATTATCTTGGAATAGTCTGGTGTTGCAACGCCAGATGGGTGGTGAGGAGGAGACTCCCTTCTCTACAATAGACAGGGAAATGGCTGCATGGTCAGACCATGTAATTTCATGTATTTTAGACATGTTCACGTTTTGCAGGAGCCATTTATCTGTTAAAAACATGTCTATTCTGGAGTAAGAAGAGTGCCTGTTGGAAAAAAAGGTATAGTCCCTTTCCGAGGCGTGTAAGCATCTCCATATGTCGTATAGTTCCTCTTGGTGGAGTATAGACTGAAGGGATAGGGTTCCTTTTGACTGGCTCGATGATGTGTCCAGTGTCGGATCTGAGGTTATGTTGAAGTCCCCGCATATTAATAGGTTACCATATTTCATGGAATTTGCTTTGTGTAGGACTTTTTTGATGAATCTGACTTGGCGTGTATTCGGAGCATACAGTGTGATCACTGTGTATGGTTTGGAATTAATGTCTCCTGTGAAGATGATGTACCTGCCTCCAGCGTCAATAAAGACATCTTTAGGTTGTATGGATAGCGAGTCCTTGAAAGCCATTAGGACACCTCCTTTTTTGCTATTTGGTGTATTGGCCATGTATATGATTGGGTAGTTTTTGTGCTTACATTGAGGAGCATTATGTAATTGGAAGTGGGTTTCCTGGACACAAAGAATGTCCGCTTTGTGTGTGCTAGCTTCCTTCCACAAGGAGAATCGTTTAGCTGGGTGATTTAGTCCCCGGGTATTAATTGAAAGGCATGTTATCGTCATTGTGAAAGGTACTTGTGGTTTTGTGGGGTGATGTAGTAGATGTACTCACTGCGCCCGGTTGAGGGGGAGATCCTTGTGGGTTGATGATGAAAGGTAGGTCTTTTCCTTTCTTCGTGTGTCTTGACTGGTCCGTTACTTTCGTGGATAAAACTGTGTATATCAAAAACAAACGGTGCAGAAAAACAAGGAGAAAAAAAACAGAAAGTCAACAGGGGTTTGATAAGAAATGGATCCATGAATTGATCCCTGTGCAGTTGTAACTGCTACTGGTTGACTGGGGTGTAGGTAAGAGTTAATCCTAAGCTCTTCCCTGGAGATAAACTGAATTATATCTGTGTGGAGTGTTATGAGCTTCCACCATTGCTTTTCTTGGATGAGCGCTTGTATGAGACGGTTTGCCACTCGTTCTGTATAGGGGTCAGTCCCTGAGGTTGCGCATGTTGTGCTGGTTGGTCAGATATTATGCCCCAGTTCCTTAAAGCCTTAAGTCCCTCTTCTAAGGTAGACACCGAGATGGTTTGGCCATTGTGAGTGATCGACAGGGTAGCAGGGTACTTCCATTTGTGCAAGATATTGTGGTTTCTCAGGGCTTTTGTGATGGTCAATAAATTTCTGCGGCGTTGCAGAGTGTGTCTAGACAAGTCAGGCAGCACTCTGATGGCGGCATACTGTTGTGGAATATTTTCCTGTTTGCGGGAAACTTGCAGAATACGATCTTTTATGTGGTAGTAGTGTATTCTCATTAAGACATCTCTAGGTGTGTCATCTGGGAGGAACGATGGTTTAGGTACCCTGTGGATCCTGTCCACTAGAAGGTCTGATGCAGTTGCCTCAGGTATTAAAGTGGAAAAAAAGGCCTGGGCATATTGCAGAAGCTGAGAAGGGGGGACAGATTCTGGAACCCCCCTCATTTTGAGGTTGTTCCTCCTGGATCTGTCCTCGAGGTCTGCTATTTTATCTTTTAGCCATAAGATGTCCTCCCCTTGTGCTGAGTGCGCTTCTACCATAACATTATAAGACGAGGTGTACTCCTCCATCTTGTGTTCTACCTGATTCACTCTGCGGCCTAGCGTCTGCACTTCCCTCTGGCATTCAGTGATTCCTCTCATCAGATCTGTCTGCAGTGAGGAGCGCAGGGACAGCAGCATATCTTTCATTAATGTATCTGATACTGGCCTATCTGCTGTGGGGAAATCTGTGATAGGATCCCGGCCCTTAACGCTCTGGCCTGTAGTGCTGGAAGGCCCGCTTACCTCCATGGCCGGATCGGCCTGTGATCTGACTGGTGAGTCCCTCCGCTGCCGCGATTTTGCCGGGCTGCGTGTTGTGGGGGTAGAGGGGCCCGAGGATTGTTCGCTGGGAGGGTTGGTCAGGCAGGAGGAAGCCGCTGATGCCTCCGCTCCGCTGTTCCGTCCGGATCCCTGGTCCGGCCTGTCAGTTCTGGCGCCGCCGCCATTTTGCTGAGGCCCGCGCGAGGCATAATAGCTTGTCATCTTCTGCGGCTGCTGTGGTGTTTTTCGGTGCCGTGGCATCTTTTTCTTGATCCGCGGGGATTTGGCACTCAGATGGCAGTGTTTGGAGCCGTGGATGGTGCTGGTGGGCTCTGATGCTGGCGGATTATCTCCGGTGGGCGAGCGGAGCTCCTGGGCTAAGCGTCCATCTTGGAGTCCGGTCGCCACGCCCCCACCGAAAAAAGTTTTTAAAAAAGATATTTTCTACTTTTTGTTATAAAATAAATCCAATAAACTCAATTTTAGTCATACATTTAGGCCAAAATGTATTCGGCCACATGTCTTTGGTTAAACAAATGTCAATAAGCGTATATTGATTGGTTTACGCAAAAGTTATAGCGTCTACAAACTAGGGTACATTTTCTGGAATTTACACAGCTTTTAGTTTATGACTGCCTATGTCATTTCTTGAGGTGCTAAAATCGCAGGGAAGTACAAACCCCCCCACATGACCCCATTTTGGAAAGTAGACACCCCAATGAAATTGCTGAGAGGCATGTTGTGCCCATTGAATATTAATTTTTTTTGTCCCAAGTGATTGAATAATGACAAAAAAAAAATTACAAAAAGTTGTCACTAAATGATATATTGCTCACACAGGCCATGGGCATATGTGGAATTGCACCCCAAAATACATTTAGCTGCTTCTCCTGAGTATGGGGATACCACATGTGTAGGACTTTTTGGAAGCCTAGCCGCGTACGGGGCCCCGAAAACCAATCACCACCTTCAGGATTTCTAAGGGCGTAAATTTTTGATTTCACTCCTCACTCCCTATCACAGTTTTGAAGGCCATAAAATGCCCAGATGGCACAAACCCCCCCAATGACCCCATTTTGGAAACTTGACACCTCAAGCTATTTGCTGAGAGGCATGTTGAGTCCATGGAATATTTTATATTTTGACACAAGTTGCGGGAATGTGACACATTTTTTTTTTTTTTTTTGCACAAAGTTGTCACTAAATGATATATTCCTCACACAGGCCATGGGCATATGTGGAATTGCACCCCAAAATACATTTAGCTGCTTCTCCTGAGTATGGGGATACCACATGTGTGGGACTTTTTGAGAGCCTAGCCGCGTACGGGGCCCCGAAAATCAATCACCGCCTTCAGGATTTCTAAGGGCGTAAATTTTTGATTTCACTCCTCACTACCTATCACAGTTTTGAAGGCCATAAAATGCCAAGAAAGCACAACCCCCCCCCCCCAAATGACCCCATTTTGAAAAGTAGACACCCAAGCTATTTGCTGAGAGGCATGGTGAGTATTTTGCAGCTCTCATTTGTTTTTGAAAATGAAGAAAGACAAGAAAAAAATTTTTTTTTTCTTTTTTCAATTTTCAAAACTTTGTGACAAAAAGTGAGATCTGCAAAATACTCACTACACCTCCCAGCAAATAGCTTGGGGTGTCTACTTTCCAAAATAGGGTCATTTGGGGGGTTTTGTGCCACCTGGGCATTCCATGGCCTCCGAAACTGTGATAGGCAGTGAAGAGTGAAATCAAAAATTTACGCCCTTAGAAAGCCTGAAGGTGATGCTTGGTTTTCAGGGGCCCATACGCGGCTAGGCTCCCAAAAAGTCTCACACATGTGGTATCCCCGTACTCAGGAGAAACAACAGAATGTATTTTGGAGTGTAATTTCACATATATTCCCATGGCATGTTTGAGCAATATATCATTTAGTGACAACTTTGTGCAAAAAAAAATTTGTCTTTTTCCCGCAACTTGTGTCACAATATAAAATATTCCATGGACTCAACATGCCTCTCAGCAAATAGCTTGGGGTGTCTACTTTCCAAAATGGGGTCATTTGGGGGGGGGTTTGAACTGTCCTGGCATTTTATGCACAACATTTAGAAGCTTATGTCACACATCACCCACTCTTCTAACCACTTGAAGACAAAGCCCTTTCTGACACTTTTTGTTTACATGAAAAAATTATTTTTTTTTGCAAGAAAATTACTTTGAACCCCCAAACATTATATATTTTTTTAAAGCAAATGCCCAACAGATTAAAATGGTGGGTGTTTCATTTTTTTTCACACAGTATTTGCGCAGCGATTTTTCAAACGCATTTTTTTTGGGAAAAAACACACTTTTTAAAATTGTAATGCACTAAAACACACTATATTGCCCAAATGTTTGATGTAATAAAAAAGATGATCTTAAGCAGAGTACATGGATACGAAACACGACATGCTTATAAATTGCGCACAAACGTGCAGTGGCGACAAACTAAATACATTTTAAAAGCCTTTAAAAGCCTTTACAGGTTACCACTTTAGATTTACAGAGGAGGTCTACTGCTAAAATTACTGCCCTCGATCTGACCTTAGCAGTGATACCTCACATGCATGGTGCAATTGCTGTTTACATTTGACGCCAGATTGACGCTTGCGTTCGCCTTTGCGCGAGAGCAGGGGGGGACAGGGGTGCTTTTTTTTTTCTTTTTTTCTTTATTTTTTTTGCTTTTTTATTTTATTTTTAAACTGTTCCTTTCATTTTTTTTAAAATCATTTTTATTGTTATCTAGGGAATGTAAATATCCCCTATGATAGCAATAGGTAGTGACAGGTACTCTTCTTTGAAAAAATTGGGGTCTATTAGACCCTAGATCTCTCCTCTGCCCTCAAAGCATCTGACCACACCAAGATCGGTGTGATAAAATGCTTTCCCAATTTCCCAATGGCGCTGTTTACATCAGGCGAAATCCAAGTCATTAAATGCTCCTAGCTTCTGGTTTCTTAGGCCATAGAGATGTTTGGAGCCACTCTGGTCTCTGATCAGCTCTTTGGTCAGCTGGCTGAATCACCGGCTGAATTCTCAGGTTCCCTGTTGGGACAGGAGAGCTAGAGAAAAACATGGAAGACGCTGGGGGGGGGCATTCCCTCCCACTGCTTGTAAAAGCAGTCTAGAGGCTAATTAGCCGCTAGGATTGCTTTTACATGAAAGCCGACCGCTGGCTGAAAAGAATGATACCTGCAGGCATCATTCTGGTATAACCACTCAAAGTCCAGCAACATACCAGTACGTTGTTGGTCCTTGTTGGGTATATATTATAATCTTTTTTTTTCATGCAGCCTGTGGGCTGAACAAAAAAAAGAGATTGATCGGTGGGTATGCCCACCATTAGAATACCTCCCTTCATCCACCCACTTCTAATGATGGGCATACATGCACCATTTATATATGCCGAAGCATGGGGGCATCCGCCCCAAAAGTTAGGAGCAAGTCGCTCCTCCGCCCCTGCTGCCCTTATGCTTCGGCATATATCACCTCCGCTGGAGTCACGGCTTTATATATCGTGGGAGCAAACGCTGTTGCTGTCAAGATAAATAAATCCGCGCTGCAGCTGAATGGCGTACCCGAAGACAAAAAAATGGTTAACAATAAAACACAATGAATGGAAGGGGGTCTGCTGTGCTGGGGGAGAGGTTTATAGGAAGGCTGGAGGAGTATTTAAACTAGGATTGAGGGGGGAGGGTGAACTAGAATTACATCAAGAAGACAGGTCAGTTAGGGGTCAGACATTAATGGAGGGTGGAATGGGGACAGATGGGGGGAGGGTTATGGCAGGTGTCAAGAAATTTCCCATGTTGCAAACAGCCATTGGAAACTGTAGTGCCATTTGTACTACTAAAAAATATATGAAAAACACCAGACCAAAATGTAATAATGCATTAAAGTGTTTGTTCACCAATGCCAGAAGTCTGCCAAGCAAAATAGGTGAGTTGGAAGCTCTAGTGCATGAAGTGAACTATGATGTAATCGGTATTGCTGAAACTTGGCTTCAATCCTCACATGACTGGGCTATTAATATTCCTGGCTATGCACTCTTTCGGAGAGACAGGGTAAAAAGGAAAGGTGGCGGGGTCTGTCTCTATGTGAGAAGTGATCTCAAAGCAAGTGTGAAAGAGGACCTGATTGATGGAGAGTGTGATGAGTCTGAAGCATTATGGGTGGAACTGCACATAGATGGGCGTAGTTCAAAGTTAATCATTGGAGTTTGTTATAGACCACCCAATGTTAACGAGGAGGTGGAGACTCAGCTCCTTGCACAGATGGAAAGGGCTGCAAGGGCTGGGACAGTGATAATAATGGGAGATTTTAACTACCCAGAAATTGACTGGAGTAATGGCACTGCTGGGACAGTTAAAGGGCAAAAATTTATAAACCTAGTACAGGACAATTTTATGGTCCAGTTTATTGAGGCCCCAACTAGGAATGAAGCTCTGTTGGACCTGGTAATCTCAAACCATGCAGAGCTTATTACTAATGTGCAGATAAAGGAACACCTGGGTAGCAGTGACCATAACATGATTTCATTTGATGTTAGCTGTAAACAAGAAATACATAAGGGAAAGATAAAAACACTTAACTTCAAGAGAGCAAATTTTCCAAGGATGAGGGCTGCTCTCGAGGACTTAGACTGGGAGGGAATATTGGCAGCGATAAACACAGAACAGAAATGGGAATTCTTCAAAAAGACTGTTTGGGACCTCACTGCAAAGTATATTCCCATGGGCAATAAGTTTAAAAGGCTAAAAAGAAAACCTATGTGGCTCACGGTCAAAGTTAGAAAAGCTATAAACAATAAGAAAAGAGCTTTTAAAAAATATAAAAATGAAGGAACACTAGTGTCATTTAAATGCTACAAAGAATTTAACAGAATATGTAAAAAGGAAATCAAGGGTGCAAAAATTCAAAACGAACGACAGATCGCAAAAAATAGTAGGACAAACCCCAAAAAATTCTTCAAATATATTAATAGTAAAAAGGTCAGGTCTGAGCATGTAGGCCCTTTACAAAATAATCTAGAGTGGGTGACTGGGGACAAGGAGAAGGCTAATTTATTAAATACTTTCTTCAGCTCTGTGTATACAAAAGAGCATGGGGAAGTTCATGTGCATAATGGGGGTGGTATTGACACAGCCCCCAATGATCCACAATGGCTCAAAAGGGATATGGTCCAGAAATATTTAGACAGAATAAAGGTGGATAAAGCACCTGGACCTGATGGCATCCACCCACGGATCCTAAAAGAATTGAGCTCTGTAATTTCAAAGCCATTGTATCTAATTTTTAGGGACTCATTAATGACGGGAATAGTACCGCTGGATTGGCGCAGGGCGAACGTGGTGCCTATATTTAAAAAGGGATCAAAGTCTTTACCAAGTAACTATAGACCTGTTAGTTTAACTTCTATAGTCGGGAAGATACTGGAGCGTTTAATAAAAGACCACATAGACGAGTTCTTGCTGGAAAAAAACATTTTAAGCAACAGACAGCATGGGTTCATGAAAGACAGAAGTTGTCAGACAAACCTGATTTCTTTTTATGAAGAGGTAAGTAAAACCTTGGACAGAGGGGTGGCTGTGGACGTGGTTTATTTGGATTTTGCAAAAGCGTTTGATACAGTTCCGCACACACGGCTCATGAGTAAGTTAAAGTCTACAGGCTTGGAAATATCAGTTTGTAAATGGATAGAAAACTGGCTAAAAGACAGAATTCAGAGAGTAGTGGTTAATGATTCTTACTCTGACTGGTCTAAGGTTATCAGTGGTGTACCCCAAGGTTCAGTGCTGGGACCCTTACTGTTTAATATCTTTATAAATGATATTGGGTCTAGGATCAAAAGTAACATTTCTGTCTTTGCAGATGACACCAAGCTATGCAGTGGAATAACGTCCTTACAGGATGTCTCCAATTTACAAGCCGACCTCAATGCTCTGTCTAATTGGGCGACTATGTGGCAGATGAGGTTTAATGTTGAGAAATGTAAAGTTATGCACTTGGGGGCTAAGAATATGCATGCATCATACATGCTAGGGGGAGTACAACTGGGGGAATCTGTAGTGGAGAAGGATCTGGGGGTTTTGGTAGATCATAAGCTCAATAATAGCATGCAATGCCAAGCTGCGGTTTCCAAAGCGAGCAAAGTTCTTTCTTGTATTAAGAGAGGTATGGACTCCAGAGAGAGAGATATCATTTTGCCCCTGTTCAAATCATTAGTAAGACCTCATCTGGAATATGCAGTTCAGTTTTGGACACCAGTTCTCAAAAAGGATATCGGGGAACTGGAGAAAGTGCAGAGAAGGGCAACCAAACTGATAAGAGGCATGGGGGAGCTCAGCTATGAGGAAAGATTAGAGGAACTGAATTTGTTCACTCTTGAGAAGAGGAGAATAAGGGGGGATATGATCAACATGTTTAAATATATAAGGGGTCCATATAGTGAACTTGGTGTTGAGTTATTCACTTTACGGTCAACACAGAGGACAAGGGGGCACTCTTTACGACTGGAGGAAAAGAGATTTCATCTTCAAATACGGAAAGGTTTCTTCACAGTAAGAGCTGTGAAAATGTGGAATAGACTCCCTCCAGAGGTGGTTCTGGCCAGCTCAGTAGATTGCTTTAAGAAAGGCCTGGATACTTTCCTAAATGTACATAATATAACTGGGTACTGACATTTATAGGTAAAGTTGATCCAGGGAAAATCCGATTGCCTCTCTGGGATCAGGAAGGAATTTTTTCCCCTGCTGTAGCAAATTGGAGCATGCTCTGCTGGGGTTTTTTGCCTTCCTCTGGATCAACTGTGGGTATAGTATTGGGTATATTGGATTGTACGTTTTTTTTTTTTTTTTTTTTTTTTTTTTTATGGTTGGACTGGATGGACTTGTGTCTTTTTTCAACCTGACTAACTATGTAACAGTAAACAGTAAAGTATAAAAAATTGCATACCTGAAAAGCAAACATGATAAAACATAATAACAATAAAACATTGCAGAATAGAATACAGTAAAAAAGAGCAGAACAATAGAGAGAGAATAGAGAGAGAGAGAACAATAAAACGACAACTATTTATTTTTTATTTTATATTTTTTTTGTGTTTTTTTTTTTTTACACTTTTTTTTGTAACTGTAACTTTCATAACTGTAACCGGTTCCAGGTTCGGGTCTCTCAAAATGCGATGGCATCTTGGGAGACCCTGTGAAAGTGTGCCTAGTCTGTGCAATGCTGTACCCTACGCTAATACTCAACTAGTGTATGGTAGCGTTCAAAACATTCACCAATGCAAAGACCAGGATTGTCAGGACAGGAGGGACAATAGTAGTGGGTGTCATGCCTATATCCGTGCTTGCTGCAGACACATCTTCTTTGGGGGGCTCGTTGGGTAGGGATACTCGGGAGGACATAAAGAAAATGCCTCTCATGCAGCCGACTGCATTTGGTTGGGGATGTGAATGGGGGAAGTACGGGCGCTGCAGAAGTGGTGGGTTCACAATTAGGATTGGAGAATGCAGCAGGAAGGGCATTATGGGCAGGACGGGCCTATTTTGTATTCTGCTTGATGGCAGCGGGACACTACTTGTGCTTGCCACCTCACCAGCTTGAACTGCACTTATGGGACTCGCCAGGTCACCAAGTGTTACTGCAGTGCTGGTTTGACTACGACCGGGGTGTACTAGGCCGCTGGTGCTTGCCAGTTCACCAAAACGCTACCAAAAAAACTGTTAGCGATCGCAGGGATCAGGCCTGACTCTGCGAACGCTGCAGTTATGCGTTTAGTGTTTTGTAAGTGACAGTGATCGATCGATACTGCACTTGGGTGGGCTGGGCTGGGCTGGGTGGAGGGGCAAAATGCAGGTGCTAACAGGTATCTGGGCTGATCCCGCTAACACTGCATTTTTGGAAACCCTAAACTGCTGGGGACGCTAGTATAGATCTGATCGGATCAGATATTGATCCGTTCAGATACTATACCACTAAGGGAGGTGTACTGTACGTGAGTGGGTGTTAGCGCTATTGGCACTAACCTGACGCTGTCTGGGGCTGGTGCTTGCCAGTTCACCAAAACGCTACCAAAAAAACTGTTAGCGATCGCAGGGATCAGGCCTGACTCTGCGAACACTACAGTTATGTGTGTTTAGTGTTTTGTAAGTGACAGTAATCGATCAATACTGCACTTGGGTGGGCTGGGTTGGGCCGGGCGGAGGGGCAAAATGCAGTTGCTAGCAGGTATCTGGGCTGATCCCGCTAACACTGCGTTTTTGGGAACCCTAAACTGCTGGGGACGCTAGTATAGATCTGATTGGATCAGATATTGATCCGTTCAGATACTATACCACTAAGGGAGGTGTACTGTGCGTGCGTGGGTGTTAGCGCTATTGGCACTAACCTGACGCTGTCTGGGGCTGGTGCTTGCCAGTTCACCAAAACGCTACCAAAAAAACTGTTAGCGATCGCAGGGATTAGGCTTGACTTTGCGAACACTGCAGTTATGTGTGTTTAGTGTTTTGTAAGTGACAGTAATCGATCGATACTGCACTTGGGTGGGCTGGGCTGGGCCGGGCGGAGGGGCAAAACGCAGGTGCTAGCAGGTATCTGGGCTGATCCCACTAACACTGCGTTTTTGGGAACCCTAAACTGCTGGGGACGCTAGTATAGATCTGATCGGATCAGATATTGATCCGTTCAGATACTATACCACTAAGGGAGGTGTATGCTGCGTGCGTGGGTGTTAGCGGTACTGGTGCTAACTGACGCTGCCTGGGGCAACGCAGACCCTATCTGACCCTAAAACCTAAGTTATATCACCGCCGGGCGATCAGGGGGCTAAACCTTTATTAGGTAATTAACGGCGGGTGCCCTGACACTATAAAAAATAAACTAACTAACCAGCATCACCCGTAACAGTTATACGGTGATCACTGGTGAAAGGGTTAACTAGGGGGCAATCAGGGGGTTAAAACCTTTATTAGGTAGTATATGGGAGTCTCTGACGCTATAAAACGCTGACGGCGAACCTATATATTTACCTCCCTAACTAACGTCACCAGTGACACTAATACAGCGATCAGAAAAACTATCGCTTAGTGACACTAGTGACGGGGGTTGATCAAGGGGTTAAAACTTTATAAGGGGGGGTTAGGAGGGTATCCTAGACCTAAAGGGGGCTAACCCTAACTGCCCTACCACTCTAACTGTCACAGACTGACACCAATGCAGTAATCAGAAAAAAAACAAAACTGCTTGGTGTCACTGTGACCGGGGGGGGGGGGGGTGATTAGGGGGTGATCGGGGGGTGATGGGGGGTGTAAAGTGTGCCTGGTGTGTTTTACTGTATGTGTGTGTGTTGTGCACTCACATCGATGTCTTCTCTCCTTGGCGCCGGAACGGAAAATACCGAGCCGAGGAGCGATGACATCACTTCCCCTGCCGCTGTTTACTATACAGCAGCAGAGGAAGATTGCCATTGGCTGGGAGCGATCGCGAGGGGGTGGCCACGAATGGATGGCCTCCCCCTCAGCACAGATCGCTCGGGGACAGAAGCCAACCGCCTCGGGCACCGGGGGGGTCCGATCAGCCCCCCCCCGCGGGAGGCAAGTACAGGGGGTCCCCGGGTTACAAACAAGATAGGGACTTTAGGTTTGTTCTTAAGTTGAATCTGTTTGTAAGTCGAAACAGGTACATTTTTTAAGTGTAGCTCCAGTCAAAAAAACAATTTTTAAGTTTTGTAGATAGCATAGGGAAGGGTTATCACCCCTGTAACATTTGTTTTGCTGTCTGTGTCCCTGTTCAGAAGATTTCACCTCACTTTCTGTCCCAATGACAATTGGATTTTGAAAATTTGGGGTTATTAGGGAAATAAGGATTGGTGATAAAGCATCAGTGGAGACACCTTTTTCCCATATTAACTCTTACAGGAGAGAATTTCCCTTCCTAGGGGTAGATTTCCTCTCACTTCCTGTTGTCTCCCTCCGTTTGTAAGTAGGAGTCGTTTGTAAGTCGGATGTTTGTAAGTAGGGGACCCCCTGTAACGTACCCATACATTACTTTGCCTGCCCGTGCCATTCTGCCGCAGTATATCTGCATGAGGCGGTTGGCAAGTGGTTAATAGCCGCGAGTAGTTTTAAATGATTTTTTTTCCTTTGAAATGTCATTTTGCTATCAGACTGTTCTAAACACGGGAAACATTTGCCACTTTTCAGGCATACTATAGACACCCCCCAGGTACAACATTTAAAGGAATATTACACTTTTATTGTTTCACTTTAAGAATTATTAAAATCACTGCTCCCGAAAAAACGGCCGTTTTTAAAACTTTTTTTTGCATTGATCCTTGTCCCCTGGGGCAGGACCCAGGTCCCCAAACACTTTTTATGACAATACCATGCATATAAGCCTTTAAAATTAGCACTTTTGATTTCTCCCATAGACTTTTAAAGGGTGTTCCGCGGCTTTCGAATTTGCCGCGAACACCCCAAATTGTTCGCTGTTCGGCGAACTGGCGAACAACCAACGTTCGAGTCAAACATGAGTTCGACTCGAATTTGAAGCTCATCCCTACTGAGGATTATCCATACATACACACAGGTAATTGAAAGTGTATGAATACAGCATCCTCTGGTGGTTGGATATGTGCAGCCTATATGAGATGACATCTCTACTCTGGCATCCCTTGGGTGACGATCCTTGGAACTAAACACGTAAAGGCAGGTCAAACTGTGACAACATCATGCTGGCTCGGATGGGAGGCGTTTGATTTTGTTAATGCCTGGCTCTTTCTCTTGCATTTTGTTTTCTTTGCCCAATTAAATGGTTGAAGAAAATACTACACTATGGGGTTGATTTACGAAAGGAAAATCCACTTTGCACTACAAGTGCACTTGGAAGTAAAGTCGCTGTAGATCTGAGGGGGACATGCAAGGAAAATAAAAAACAGCATTTTAGCTTGCACATGATTGGATGATAAAATAAGCAGAGCTTCCCCTCATTTCAGATTTACCCCTCAGATCTACAGCAATCTAGAGTGACTGCACTTCCAAGTGCACTTGCAGTGCAGAGTGGATTTGCCTTTAGTAAATCAACCCCTATGTGTCTCCCTCTTCTCTCCTTTTTACATGTGAAATCAAGTTTTTAGTGCATACAGTATCCTGCTGAGTGAAAACCATCCATTCTCCCGGAAAAAGATCTAAAGCAATTTTAGACCTTTCATGTTTTGAAGTCTTGGGCTCTAGTAAAGTGACTTTATGTGGTGGTAGCTGGAGCACTGAAGTTGGTGGAAGAGGTTGCTAATGCTGAATTTCACAAGTGGATGCTCTTTTGGATATTACTTTGGGACTATTTGATGTGGACTTATTTTTCACATTCTTGATTTGTTTTATTAATATTTTGGGGGTATATAACAATGCAACACACTGTTTATTTGTAGCATTTTTGTTATCACAGTATTTTGATGTCTGTTAGTGCTGCTGTTATTTTTATTTAATCGAATATGCATTTACATTTTCGGCACCACTCGACAAAAAGGATATCGGCGAACTGAAGAAAGTGCAGAGAAGGGAAACCAAATTGATAAGAGGCATGGAAGAGCTCAGCTATGAGGTAAAATTAGCTGAACTGAATGAATTCTCTCTGGAGAACAGGAGATTCAGGACGAATATGCTCAACATCTAGAAATACAAGTGGCCCATATAATGAACTTTTTGTAGAATTTTTTGCTTTTAGGTGTTAATTTTTAAGTATATGCAGTATTACCCCCACAGGAGTTGCTTGGTAATTTGGGTTCTCTGTTCCAAGACTCCAAGAACAACCTCAGCCCCTCTGACACAACGTGGTTGAATTTTATTGATTTAAGTTTATTCATATAATAATTCTGTCACATTTTCACATATTAATTCCTGATATTGTTTATTTTTGGTGCTGCAATTTTTTACTTTTCATTGTACAAACCTTTGTGTTTGCTAGATGCCTTTCTGATTCCCCACAAGTGCTCACTATTTCTACTCATTTAGGTTTGTGTTAGCCGGCCAGAGTTGGGGCACAGTTATACCGTTGGTGCACGTAAGAATAGTTCCAGTCAAGCCTGCAGGCACTAATAAGGCTACTAAATGGCTGTATAGTCAGTTCCTAAAGGGCTCAGTCTATCTAGCAGCAGATAGTAAATCACCACAGCAGGAGCTCACACTTCCCAGGGTTATTGCAGCTCACCAAGTGATTAGTCCACTCTGTGCATTGCACCCAGGTCACTCTGGCTGTCAGCAACCCCAAACTCAGCACACAAGATCCCACTCAGGCATGTTGCTACATGTTGATGCAGCAGTGATGTTGCACACTGGACAGTGATGTGCACTCCCCAGTCTCCCTCAAAAAGCTGTGTCCTGCACAGCCTGAGAAAGCAGCTCTTTCTCCTCCTCCCTGCAATCTCCATTCTGGGGAATGTAATACAAAAGCTCTTGATTACACAGTTTTGCCTCAAGACTATAGTCATTGCTGCCTGATTCGGTCTATTGAACGCTTCCTTCTCCGCAACTCCATCTTCTTTATGAAATAGCTCTTAAACAGTTCAGCACCACAGGGCAGCAGCTACAAAGAGCAGAAGCAGTCAGTGTTTCTCTCACTCTCATTCAAGCACCTGGCTACATACAGTATTCATTTTTCATGCAGGTGTTTATGGTGTCATGTGTAAATACATTTCAGCACAGATCAGAAAAAATGTATATGCTATAAACACAATGAAGAGGAATCACTTCTAAACTTGTATGAAAAAAAATAACAATTAGGCCCCTTTCACACTGGGGCATCAGCGGTAAAGCGCCGCTATTTTTAGCGGCGCTTTACGGTTGTTTTTGCGGGGATTTTCGCCCGCTAACGGGGTGGTTTTAACCCCCGCTAGCGGGTGAAAAAGGGTTAAAATGACCCGCAAAGCGCAGCTGCAGTTTGGCAGCTCCAAAGATGCTGCTTGCAGGACTTTTTTTTAGCATCCTGTCAGCGCACCGCTCCAGTGTGAAGGCCCTCGGGCTTTCACACTGGAGAGACAGGAGAGGCTCTTTATAGGCGCTATGCAGGCGCTATTTTTAGCGCTGTAGCGCCTGTAAAGCCCCTGAGTGTGAAAGGGGTCTAAGTGATCACTTAAAATCATGAACAGATCAAGGTAACCTGTCAATGGTCATAGAGTTATGACTGATCGGTGTAGATCAACCGATCATTTTGACATGCAGTTTCATCATGCAGGTAATCTCTGCTTATGCGTTTCTTTTTATCCTACACACAGTCTGAACTCCCTGGGTTTCTGACATATTTACTTCAAGTATATAGAAGAGAGATAATGTATATGGCATTGCTTTTGCATTTTCACAGGTAATGGGGCAGAGGCGTAACTAGAACCTTCAGGGCCCCAGGGCAAGAAACAATGAAGGGCCCACCTAGCCCCCGACCGGGGCCTTTCCCACTGATCCCAGGGCCCTTTACTCCCATCGTGGGACTCTCTATTACGATTCTGCAGTGGGCCACCTTCCTGCCATCTTGGGGTCCCTCTGTGGTGGCGGAACATCACAGTCCAGTCACAAGCGTGACCTTTGCGACCCTGATAATTCCGCCACTGGTGTTCGTAGTTTTTTTTATTTTTGTGGTTTTATTTTTTTTACCATTTTTATTTTTGTTTTTACTGTTTTTATTTTTTATTATTTTTTACATAATACAGACCCCTGATGTCTCACTTTTGAGAAAGAAAGGGAAGACAAATTTATCAGTCCCTTTCTCTGCCGCCTCATCTTTACAGAATTAATGAACAGGAATAGCTCTCTACAGAGCTTCTGTTCATTCATAAACTGAGGCATAGTAAACCCAGTTTACTATGCCCCAGCTATGAATTAATAGAAAAAAAAAGAGTCAGTGATTGGTACTGATCACTGACTCTATTCATCAAAACAAGGCAGAGGCCGGTAAATTATACATTTACCGGCTCCTTCCCTGGTCTTCATCCTGACAGATCCCCCGCAGCAGCCGCCAGAGGTGCGAGGGGGGGCCAGGGAAGCACACAGGAGCCCAGGACAGCAGGACAGCAATAAGGAGGCAGTTGTAGCAGCATGTGGAGGAACCGATGCTCTCTATTTCCCTCCTATAGCTGATGAATGTCTGCGGGAAGGAGAGGAGAAGCGGGCATTCAGCGGCTACATTGAGGGAATGGTTCCTCTACATATCACCACCCCCACCGCCCTCCTATCCAGTTGTAAAGGGGGCTGCAAGAGCCCCTGAAGCATGGGACTGGGTCACAATGGCGACCCCTGCGACCCCTGTACATATGCCTCTACGTTGATTACGAATCAAATGTCATCATAACTGAATTCTAGCTCATTGTAGTCTGTATTTGTCTTGGATATTTTTTACCTTGTCAATGTCCTGGTAATCCAAGGGGAGCTTCCGAGAGGGGGAATAGAATCCTCCACCAAGGGGTGTGACTTTACAAAACTCAACACTTCATCAGGGAGATTACGAGAAGAATTATAGTTCATGGAGGGGCCAACACAACAGCCTGGCCTGCAGACAAGTAAATCAATAAAATGTAAATGTAAATATAATAACCTCTCTGTGCAATTATAAATCAATCATTTAGAATAGCTAGAAAAGATTGCAATAGAAGAAAGTGTAAGCTTTTTTGAACTTATGTTAAAAGCTGAACTCCAGGATACCTAAAAATACCCATCCCCACCCCCCCCCCCCACCCCGTTGCAGCAGGACTGTGCCCACACTGCAAAGGTTCACTGTTTATGTCTAAGAGACTTGGAAAAGCAGATCTTCTGCTTCTGTGGGCTACTTTGTGTTGCTAGTCCAGATATTGCAGCCTCTTCTTGCCAGTGCTCCAGCAGCCTAAGATTCCTGACATCATCAAGACTGATACAGGGACCATAGATCTGCACTGGACATGGAGACACTGAAGACCAGTCCACAGCTGGAGCATAGGGTAGTGCTGTTTGTCAGGGGAGAGGAGGATCAGGTAGGTAAAACTGCTTTTGTGCCCTAGATATAAGCACAGTTACTGTAAGTCATGCAGTATGACCTTGGCCCAACTGCAAGGGAAGGTTTTTAGGTTTCCTGGAGTTAGGATTTAAATGCATAGTTAAAATAAAAAAGCATATGCAGTACATCTCTGAAATACAGTTGTACATTTGCCTGTGATTTATCCGCACACATGCTAAAATTAGAATGTTGTATAAGAAAACTGACTTAAATGCCCAAAACATTATATATTTTCTGAAAGCAATAGGCAGCTGCATTTCTTTTTATGTCACACCATCAAGGGCATAGATAAGGGGGAGTTAGGGGGGTCAAAATCCCCCAGAGCATCCGACCATGGCATAGCAGCTAGGCTAATCTAACCTTTCAGCTGTGGAACTGGGACATGGTGTTCACATGAGTCCCAGCCTGTTGGTTTACTATGCAGGCAGACCAGGACTCAAAAGAGTTCAGGGTGATGTCAGCAGGGAAGGACCTATGGGGCAGCTTAAACTATTCATTGGCTGAAGAGGAATCAGGGGGTGGGGCAGTCTGTAGCCTAGAGGCTGCGGCTCCTCCTACTGCCTCTTCAGCCAATCAGCAAAGTTTGCTTTCCATTCCTACAATTAAATGTTCATTCCACGTGTTTCCTGACAGTGCAGGTATGGGATGAAGCAGCACTGATGAGAAGAAAAGCTAGCCTGCAGACAAGCTACTGAACTACAAGGTGCAAGGCTCCCGCAATGATCGATAAAGGTGAGGGAGGAGAGAACAAGTTTTTTTACCCAGTAGAAATGAAGGAAAACTGGGAAGTTGCCAGAAGTGTCTCCTGTACAGTACATAAGCCTGCCCCCCCCCTCCCCCCTTTAATAACACATATTGTAATGCCAGCCATATCCCTGTCTTTTTAACAGTGCCACAGCAACCTAATAACTGTGCACCTGTGAAGCATAAGTGTCAGCTTACTGTCACTGTGTTAAAAGGACAGGAATATGGGTAGCATTGCAACAAAGCTCCCAAAAGCAGCCGGCAGTGGAAAGTCAACTCAAAATGCCACAGTAATTTTTTGTGGCTGTTATGTAAAGTGACACAGCCATGGCATGTGAGTAGCCTCCTCCAGCTGTATTTTAAACTTGGGTGGGTGGGCAGAGGGGAGTAAAACCGGGGCTTACCCACCTGATTTTACTGTTCCCTGATCATCTATGTGAAAGAGGGCTTAAAGAGGTAATATAATTTTCTGTAAACACTGAACCTTTTAAGACCAGTAGATGACATTTTGTGTCTTCTGTACTCCTGACCAATGCGCTCTGTACAGTACTTATTACCTGACCTCTGTAACAGGTGTGCTTGCTGGGGGCACAGTATAAACTGTATGTAGCATTAGCTACATAAGGTATAGAGCTCTACGTTCCAGCAGCAGAATCAAAAATCAAGTCAGGCATAGAGTACTCAGTCATTCACAGGAAGCTTTGTATTTTATCAACAAATACAAGGCTTCCTCTGATTGACTAATGTAGGTGGATAATGTCACCATCTCCGCCTCAGCCAACCAGAAGAAGCTTTGTATTTGTTTATTTTGTCCCTATCTTGCTGCTGGAACACCCAAGTCTCTCAGCCTGACTAGATTTTGTTCCAGGAGCAGTATGAGAAGTCCCTATTCTGCTGCTGGAACATAGAGCTGTACACTGTATGTAGCTGATACTACATACCGTTTATACAGCACTGACAGCAAATATATCTATTTGTTAAAGGAGAAGCCCAGTCAAAGCTCTTTTGTCTGGGCTTCTCCTATGGATCACAGGAGTGCAATTCATTTTGCACTCCATTTTCAGGACTGAAGTCCGCTCTCTGCTGACGTCACAGAAATCAGTCCAGGTACCACATCATCATGACAATAAAGTCTGGATCCGCCAGGTGCCTGGACTGATACCTGTCTCAGCCTCTCAGCGAGCCACTGAGAGCCTGAGATGGCCACTCCCCGCCCCTCCATAGCTCAGCGCTCCAGTGATTGACAGTCAGCAGCTCGCTGCTTGGGGAGCTGAGAGAACCGAGCCATCGGCAGTGTTCAATCACTTGGTACTCAGTGCAGAGGTGCGGGGGACAGATGCAGCATCCATCTAGGTGAGTATGATTCTGGAAAAAAACATACTTCTCTTTTAAGGAAATAGTTCATTTGGACCACCTTGGCTCAAATGAACTATTTAAAGTCTCCATAAAAACAGAGTTAGGCTTTAACCCCTCCACTGTCCTATAGGGATAGTGGGGCCTGCTCATACACCTCCATCCAGCCTACAGGATGTGGACATCAGGTTTGAGTGGGAAGCCCAGAGCATTGCTGGCTACCTCCTGCTTGGTTAGGACAGCGTATGTGAGATTGATTGCCATGAGGAGGACATCTGCAGTATTGTTATGCTGAGGTTTGTACACCTGCTAGTCTCTTACTTGTAGCACAGGTAAATAAAGCATAATTCTGTACACAGTGTATAGCGTCAAGCTTTAAGCACAATTTCCGACATCCACAATTTGTCATAGCGTAGTGAACTTGCCAATTTTTGTCTGCTGGGCACCCAAGACTGAGCCCCCCCAGGACAAATAATTATCTACGGCCCTGCACACAATGTTAATGATACAGTTTGTCATGCTTATATTGTCACTAAAAAATACACCCTAATTTTAGTGCAAGCAAACACAAAAAAAAATCCAATTTAAAAAAAAATATTAAAAGGTAAGACTGAGCCAAGTTAATATTTTACGTTAAGATGTAACTATATATAGCACCGAAAATGTTTGCAGCACTTTGCAGAAATTATATTGTACATCCACATCAGTCCCTGTCCTTAAGGTTGCAATCTAAGGTCCCTACCTTACATGGATACAGTATATATCTTTATTGTAATTGTATGTATGATTTTGTTTTTTTAAAAGACCTGATGGGCATGGTAATGAATGACAAAGGGAGGTTAGGTAGGATTATTTTACTTAAATGGGTGAGTAGGTTTTTGTCAAAATCTGTGTAAAAAAGATTAGTAGTCATTTTTTTTGATTGATCATGGCCCATGAAAGGTTAGAGTTGGAGACTTCCATGATTTCACAGTGGTCTGTCTAGTATATGTGAAAGTTAGCAATGATTTCCAGTGCTATCTCTAATATACTGTATATATATATACAGTATCTGGTTAAAGATGTTGTGGTGAAGGGCCCATTTCCCTCAATCTAGACATTGGCAGCTGAGGTAATCCGCTTTCCAGTTTCCCACTCATTGGATGTGCATCATAGGTACTGCTGGACAGTGAGTCTGGCTTGCTTCCTTCAAGGCTGCATGACTCCTGGTGCCCCCTTGGTGATTGATGCAGTCCACAGCAGTGGTATTGTCTGACTGCACCCTAAGCTGATTCTGCTGGTCACGGTTTCTCTCAGTATCTCGGTTTAATCAGACACTTTGGAGTCCAGATGAGAGATCTGGGGTCTAACAGAGGTCTATGAGAGAAGACTCAGAATTGGCCCGGATTGAACTGGTTAACTTGAATTTACAAGTATGAGCTCTGAGAGAGATACATTTCTTCTCTGGAAAGAAAATATTTGTTTGTTATTTTTCCAGGATCAGACCAAATTATTCCAGGCAAAGGGTAGCCTGGAGAGAATATTTTTGGAAAGTGATCACACAGCCAAAACCTGAAACAGGTTTGCAAACAGCTGGGAAGGGATAGGAGTTCTTCAGGTGAAGGTCATCCAGATAGCTTGTGACCTACAATGCCCAGAGTTCTTAGAAGGGAAAGTAGATGTGCTAGGACCTTTGTGAATATTCTGGGAGTAGGGATGAGCCGAACACCCCCCTGTTCGGTTCACCAGAACATGCGAACAGGAAAAAAGTTCGTTCGAACACGCGAACACCGTTAAAGTCTATGGGACACGAACATGAATAATCAAAAGTGCTAATTTTAAAGGCTAATATGCAAGTTATTGTCATAAAAAGTGTTTGGGGACCTGGGTCCTGCCCCAGGGGACATGGATCAATGCAAAAAAAAGTTTTAAAAACGGCCGTTTTTTCAGGAGCAGTGATTTTAATAATGCTTAAAGTCAAACAATAAAAGTGTAATATCCCTTTAAATTTCGTACCTGGGGGGTGTCTATAGTATGCCTGTAAAGGGTGCATGTTTCCTGTGTTTAGAACAGTCTGACAGCAAAATGACATTTTGAAGGAAAAAACTCATTTAAAACTACCCGCGGCTATTAATGCATTGCCGACAATACACATAGAAGTTCATTGATAAAAACGGCATGGGAATTCCCCAAAGGGGAACCCCGAACCAAAATTAAAAAAAAAAAATGACGTGGGAGTCCCCCTAAATTCCATACCAGGCCCTTCAGGTCTGGTATGGATATTAAGGGGAACCCCGGCCAAAATTAAAAAAAAAAAAATGACGTGGGGTTCCCCCTAAATTCCATACCAGACCCTTCAGGTCTGGTATGGATTTTAAGGGGAACCCCGCGCCAAAAAAAAAAAAAAAAACGGCGTGGGGTCCCCCCAAAAATCCATACCAGACCCTTATCCGAGCACGCAACCTGGCAGGCCGCAGGAAAAGAGGGGGGGACGAGAGTGCGGCCCCCCCCTCCTGAACCGTACCAGGCCACATGCCCTCAACATTGGGAGGGTGCTTTGGGGTAGCCCCCCAAAACACCTTGTCCCCATGTTGATGAGGACAAGGGCCTCATCCCCACAACCCTGGCCGGTGGTTGTGGGGGTCTGCGGGCGGGGGGCTTATCGGAATATGGAAGCCCCCATTAACAAGGGGACCCCCAGATCCCGGCCCCCCCCTGTGTGAAATGGTAAGGGGGTACAAAAGTACCCCTACCATTTCACTTAAAAACTGTCAAAAATGTTAAAAATGACAAGAGACAGTTTTTGACAATTCCTTTATTTAAATACTTCTTCTTTCTTCTATCTTCCTTCATCTTCTGGTTCTTCTGGTTCTTCTGGCTCTTCTGGTTCTTCCTCCGGCGTTCTCGTCCAGCATCTCCTCCGCGGCGTCTTCTATCTTCTTCTCCTCGGGCCGCTCCGCACCCATGGCATGGGGGGAGGCTCCCGCTCTTCTCTTCTTCTTCATCTTCTTCTCTTCTTCTCTTCTTCTCTTCTTCTTTTCTTCTTTTCTTCTCTTCTTCATTTTCTTCTCCGGGCCGCTCCACAACCCATGCTGGCATGGAGGGAGGCTCCCGCTGTGTGACGGCGCTCCTCATCTGACAGTTCTTAAATAACGGGGGGCGGGGCCACCCGGTGATCCCGCCCCCCTCTGACGCACGGGACATGACGGGACTTCCCTGTGGCATTCCCCGTGACGTCACAGGGCAGTCCCGTCAAGTCATCGTGCGTCAGAGGGGGGCGGGGTCACCGGGTGGCCCCGCCCCCCGTTATTTAAGAACTGTCAGACGAGGAGCACCGTCACACAGTGGGAGCCTCCCTCCATACCAGCATGGGTGCGGAGCGGCCCGGAGAAGAAAATGAAGAAGAGAAGAAAAGAAGAAGAGAAGAAGAGAAGAAGATGAAGAATAGAGAAGAGCGGGAGCCTCCCCCCATGCCATGGGTGCGGAGCGGCCCGAGGAGAAGAAGATAGAAGACGCCGCGGAGGAGATGCTGGACGAGAACGCCGGAGGAAGAACCAGAAGAGCCAGAAGAACCAGAAGAACCAGAAGATGAAGGAAGATAGAAGAAAGAAGAAGTATTTAAATAAAGGAATTGTCAAAAACTGTCTCTTGTCATTTTTAACATTTTTGACAGTTTTTTAGTGAAATGGTAGGGGTACTTTTGTACCCCCTTACCATTTCACACAGGGGGGGGCCGGGATCTGGGGGTCCCCTTGTTAAAGGGGGCTTCCAGATTCCGATAAGCCCCCTGCCCGCAGACCCCCACAACCACCGGCCAGGGTTGTGGGGATGAGGCCCTTGTCCTCATCAACATGGGGACAAGGTGTTTTGGGGGGCTACCCCAAAGCACCCTCCCAATGTTGAGGGCATGTGGCCTGGTACGGTTCAGGAGGGGGGGGCCGCACTCTCGTCCCTCGTGCTCGGATAAGGGTCTGGTATGGATTTTTGGGGGGACCCCACGCCGTTTTTTTTTTTTTTTTTTGGCGCGGGGTTCCCCTTAAAATCCATACCAGACCTGAAGGGTCTGGTATGGAATTTAGGGGGAACCCCACGTCATTTTTTTTTTTTTTATTTTGGCCGGGGTTCCCCTTAATATCCATACCAGACCTGAAGGGCCTGGTATGGAATTTAGGGGGACTCCCACATCATTTTTTTTTTTTTAATTTTGGTTCGGGGTTCCCCTTTGGGGAATTCCCATGCCGTTTTTATCAATGAACTTCTATGTGTATTGTCGGCAATGCATTAATAGCCGCGGGTAGTTTTAAATGAGTTTTTTCCTTCAAAATGTCATTTTGCTGTCAGACTGTTCTAAACACAGGAAACATGCGCCCCTTTACAGGCATACTATAGACACCCCCCAGGTACGAAATTTAAAGGGATATTACACTTTTATTGTTTGACTTTAAAGGGGTTGTAAAGTTATTTTTTTTTTTTTTTTTAAATAACAAACATGTTATACTTACCTTCACTGTGCAGCTCGTTCTGCACAGAGTGGCCCCGAACCTGGTCTTCTGGGGTCCCTCGGCGGCTGTTTCAGCTCCTCCCCGCAAGCATTTACCACCTTAATGCGAGGGCTCGCATGGTGGTGAGTGCTTGCGGGTGCGCTCCCGTGATACAGCTGGCGGCTATAGCCGCTCGCTGTATCACTCGGCCCCGCCCCCCGGCGCGCCGCGTCATCGGATGTGATTGACAGCAGCGCGAGCCAATGGCTGCGCTGCTTTCAATCCATCCACTGCAGCCAATCAGCGACCAGGCTGAGCTGCAATGAAGATGACGAGGACGCGCAGCGAAGATTCGAGGCGTCAGGTAAGTAAAACGGGGGGCCTGGGGGCGGCGGTACTGTCAAAAGTTTTTTCACCTTAATGCATAGAATGCATTAAGGTGAAAAAATTTTTACCTTTACAACCCCTTTAAGCATTATTAAAATCACTGCTCCTGAAAAAACGGCCGTTTTTAAAACTTTTTTTTGCATTGATCCATGTCCCCTGGGGCAGGACCTGGGTCCCCAAACACTTTTTATGACAATAACTTGCATATTAGCCTTTAAAATTAGCACTTTTGATTTCTCCCATAGACTTTTAAAGGGTGTTCCGCGGCATTCGAATTTGCCGCCAACACCCCAAATTGTTCGCTGTTCGGCGAACTTGCGAACAGCCAATGTTCGAGTCGAACATGAGTTCGACTCGAACTCGAAGCTCATCCCTATCTGGGAGCAGAGGATAAGTCAAAAGACAGTGAGAAAAGTTGGAAATTATTATCTTCCACTGAAGAGTGCAGAAAAAAATATAATAAATTTGTGCAGGGCACAAATGACCCTGTATAAAATAAAAAAAATCCCCAATAATCTTATAATAAAATACCATAAACTCCACGCCATATTTTATGTCAGATCATCCAATCCAACACTAATCTGTGCACCATCTTTAGTGCAAACTAAAGAACCATTGTGACAAATTCAAGTAAGTAATCATATAATTTTAAGTGCAAGC
Organism: Aquarana catesbeiana; assembly: GCF_042186555.1. Classification (NCBI taxonomy): domain Eukaryota; kingdom Metazoa; phylum Chordata; class Amphibia; order Anura; family Ranidae; genus Aquarana; species Aquarana catesbeiana. The sequence continues at coordinate 538,380,371 of NC_133324.1, read as the reverse complement.
AAATTGTGTATCAAAGTCCACAAACTCTGAAAGAACACATAAAAATGGAGTCCCCTTTAAATTAAATTTTCTCCTTAGAAACACATTTCTGCAGATATCACTAAGAGCATGGAGATTCATACTTGAACAGAAACTTAAAGACATACAGGAGATACACTACAACCTACCCCTGACACTACTAGAGTCAAAGATTCCGCTATTGAAGGTCAAGAATATGACACACAAAGGTATCACACATATCTTAGATCTCTACAACGGACCACAACTCAAATCTATCGATCAGATCATGACACAATACAACCTTCCGAGTGATAGAAGGTTCACTTGTCTGGGGATCACACACTTCCTTAAATCTCACACTAGACCAACTATAACCCTTCCAGGCAAATTATGGTAATTTTACTCAACTGCTGACAGTAACACAAAAGGCATATCCTTTTTCTACAACCACATAAGGGATAAACTCACGTTCATAAAAACTACAGCAATGGTAAAATGGGAGGAGGAACTAGGTATTACCTTCTCAACAGAACAATGGCAACAATCATTCAAGGAAATACACAAAGCTTCTCATTGTGTTAAGAACTGGGAACTGGCAACTAAAATGGTTAATAGGTGGCACTACACCCCATATAGGCTAGCAAACGACTTCCCCGGAACTTCACCACTTTGCTGGAGAGCATGCGGACATACCGGATCCCTTCTACACATGCTCTGGCACTGCCCTACAGTGAAAAGTATATGGTACCAAGTATTTAGACTACTCTCCTCTATAACTGGAATGCTCACAGACCCGGCTATGGCAATTTTACACTTAAACATGGAGAAATTTCACACAGACTTTAGACATGTAATAACACATATACTGCTAGAGACACGATCACTAATCCTACGCAACTGGAAATCCACAACAGCTATAAACATAACAGACATCATCAAAGCTGTTAACAGGAATTATATCTTCGAACGTCTCCTAGCGATAAATTAATTAAAATGTGCGTCATTCAACAAATTTTGGTCTATATGGCCCTATTGATTCTTATTCTGATTTTGATGACACAAGAGGTTATTTCATTGTATTAACATTATCTGTAGGTATAGATTAATTACTGAAAACTAACTTCATGAACACCATTTCTGGATGTATATCAAACTAAGGTGTATATCACTATTACCTTCTTTTATGTTTTGTAAATTGTTTATTTTTTGAAATACTCAATAAAAATGTATTGATAAAAAAAAAAAGAAATACATTTCAATCTTCATTCCCCTTTAGATTATGCCATCCACAGCTGAATTTTCACAAAAAATATTGAATTGTGCCACGTAGTGAATTCTTTCCACCTTTTGTGCCATATGGGTATGCTCTCACTTGCCATATTGGACCCCTTAAATTACAGCAGGTCAACATGTAGGCAGGCACAGTCTATTTTCTCCACCGCAGGTGGAGGAGGAACTCTTTGGTCACAGAGAGGCAGCATCCAATGTGACTCTGGTGGCCATCTTGTGATAGCCAGAGTGTATTTAAAAACCTGGCTCCCGGGGTGGTGCACATTTTGCAGGTAGGTACAGGTAATCAGTCAGGCACCATGCTTAGCATCAGGGAAAGGTTCAAGATGAGTAGGTGTCAGGGCCTGAACTTGAACCCAGGATTTCTTCTGTGTTTGGCAATAACTCTCCTCACTGAGCTACCTGAGATGCTGTACAGCATCCTGTTTGATCCATTGGACAATCCTGCCTTCTGCCTTGTTTTCTGCTGAACCTTGAACTCTTTGCTCCTCCCATGAATTTCCTGATTTAACCCATGTGTCTGCCTTTCCGGTTTGCCAGATGACTGTGCTCTCCCCAGCCAATATCTCGCTCTTGTCACTCCTGCTGCCGTCCATACCTCCGCTACCACTCGTTACCAACTTTTGGCTTGTTTCTTGTCTATGCTTTTGCTTAATCACTACCTGCAACCACTTGTTACTGACCTTTGGCTTGTTTACTGACTACGCTTCTGCTTAATCCCTACCTGTTAAATCTGCTACTGGCCCCCGGCTTGCTCATCTCCTAGTGGATCGATCCTGAGGACCACGATCTGGTGAACACCGGTTTGTACTTAGACCCCATACCTCAGAAGAGCACCCAGTGTTGCCAACCGTCAGTATTTTTACTGGCAGCCAGTAAAAAACGGGCACTTTTCTCCTGCCAGTAAATGCCAGTGACAGGAAAAGGCTGCCAGTAAAAAATATGGCTGTGACGCCCAGCCAAGACCATCTGAGTGCCTGTTACAGTGTGTTTGGGCGGAGGCAAGTCTGGCAGAGACGGTGCCTGAGCGTGTTGTGTGACGTCATGGCGCAAGGGAACCTGAGCGGAGCAGCCGGACCCTCGTGTGCAGGTCTGCAGGATGGGAGCAAGAGGAGTGCCCATTCTAATTTCTTTTGCTATATCGAAAATAAAATAATAAATATGTTTTTGTGCCCTAATATCTACCTTAAATCACATTGCTGATTGCATATCGTACTTGTTTGTAGAATAAATACTGAAATTTGCACTTAAAACTTTTATTTTTGTAACTTTTTAAAATGCAAGTAAAAACTTGGCTGTTCCAGTAAATTTTGGGTGTCGTGTCAGTAGATTTCAATCTGGTAGGTTGGCAACACTGTGAGCACCCTTCATTCGCCAGGGTGACCTGCTTGTATACCTATACTGCTAGTTAGTGGGAATCTCTTTACTGCTATAGCTACTGGTCTCCGAGCCTGACGCCTGACTCTGACAAAATAATTTGTCCGAAACATGAAAGCCTCTAGAGCAAATTCCTTGACTCCTTTCAGGTAGCAAATTGCAGAACTGCATGAGTTCAGTGTTACCTACCAAGAAACATTTTCCAAACGGGAAAGTGTGGTAAAAAGGCAACAGGGGGGAAATACAATTTCTGGACTTCTGTTTCTGAGATGTTGCTAACACACGTGTGTCATTATCATTCAAGTTCAATGGAGATCGCCGCATTACATAGGTTTACTTAACCAATGTCACATTTATTTCCTAATGCAACTTGCTGCATTTATTTATGAGACACAGAAGGTATTGTTTGTTGTTAACCTTCTGACCGAGGGGGCCTCCCTTTATGTAGAACAAGACAGTGCCACTTTGAATAATTTTGAAACTTTTGTGACCAGGATGAATCAAGTTTTTGATGATCCCAACCACAGCACTACTGTCAAAGCAAAATTGCATATATAGCATCACCCCCGTAAGGGCCCCTGGAAGATGACTGTCCCCAAAGGTTGCCCTGACCTTGCAAGCCTTCTGACATCCTGGGTTTGGACATAAGAAAGAATGCAATTGCAAAGACAAAAGACTGTAGCAAACGAAATTAGTATTTTACCAAGTATTCTTAAGTAGGGATGAGCCGAACACCCCCCTGTTCGGTTCGCACCAGAACATGCGAACAGGCAAAAAATGTGTTCGAACACGCAAACACCGTTAAAGTCTATGGGACTCGAACATGAATAATCAAAAGTGCTAATTTTAAAGGCTTATATGCAAGTTATTGTCATACAAAGTATTTGGGGACCTGGGTCCTGCCCCAGGGGACATGGATCAATAGAAAAAAAGTAATTTAAAACTACTCGCGGCTATTAATGAATTGTTGGACCGACAATACACATACAAGTTCATTGATAAAAACGGCATGGGAATTCCCCACAGGGAAATCCATACCAGACCTAAAGGGTCTGGTATAGATTTTGAGGGGGACCCCTACGCCATTTTTTAAAAAATTTTGGCCGGGGTTCCCCTTAATATCCATACCAGACCTGAAGGGCCTGGTATGGAATTTAGGGGGACCCCCCACGCCATTTTTTAAAAAATTTTGGTTCGGGGTTCCCCTGTGGGGAATTCCCATGCCATTTTTATCAATGAACGTTTATGTGTATTGTCGGACCGACAATTCATTAATAGCCGCAAGTATTTTTAAATGACTTTTTTTCCTTTGAAATGTCATTTTGCTGTCAGACTGTTCTAAACACGGGAAACATGCGCCCCTTTACAGACATACTATAGACACCCCCCAGGTACGAAATTTAAAGGAATATTACACTTTTATTGTTTCACTTTAAGCATTATTAAAAAACTGTCAAAAATGTTAAAAAAGAGACAGTTTTTGCCCAAAGGCTCTACGTGGGCAAGGCTCTACGTTCCCTACATTGTTTTTTTTCTCTATGTGATCACTTTTTTAACTACTGTATATTGGTTGGTTCCAATAAATTTACTCTTTTTGATCTGCACCATTGGAGCATTTGATTTTTTCTTTCCCATACTTTTTGGTTCGATGAGAGATTTGGATGTCCCCATTGGATGTGTCGTTTCCTCGGTTCGGTAGACATCATTGCAGCCACTCCAGCCAAGAGGAGATATCTTCGGAGATCCGGGGCCCCTACCACCACCTGGGAGAGCCATCCATCTGGATTTCTAAGCCTGTTTGATTCGGTGTCATTGGAATTCAAATCCATCTGTCCTGGTAAGAGTGTTTATACCTCCTTCACTTCAAGATTTATTATTAGATGAATTGCATGTCGGAAGACCTCTCGACTTCCATTGGATTTTTCACTTACTTCACTGTTGGACTTTATCATATTCATATGTTTTCTCACATGTATACTGCACTGGGTTAACACCCATTTATCATTGAACTTCGTTAGTTTACACATATGTGTTTTTTATGACACTTTGTTTTAGTGCTACATTTTTTACACTATCCCATTAGAATATTTGTCACATTCTTGTGTAGCTACTAGGGATGAGCTTCGCGTTCGAGCCGAATTGCGAACGTTATGGGCCGTTCGCGCCAAATTCGTGTGGCGCTTCACGGCCCATAATTCACTGCGGCATCGCAGTGCATTGCTGGCTGATGATTGGCCAAGCATGCACTATGACCCGCATGCTTGGCCAATCACAGCACCATCGGTAGAGAGAGCTGTAACTGGCCAAAGCCGGGGTGGCTTTGGCCAATTATGGCTCAGGGGGTTTAGAACATGCCCCACACTATATAAGGCCACCTGCACGGCGGCCCTGTGTAGTGTGTTCCGGCATGCTGAGAGATAGAGAGAGAGACAGTGTCATTTCATTTGAGTTAGCTAGATTAGGCAGGACAGTCAGTGAGTTAGCTGCACTTACAGTGTATTGTGTATATATATGCATCCCAGGTGTTGCATATATATATATATATATACACTGTATTCAGTTTAGCTAGATCCGTTCCTGTTATCTTCCTACTGACAGGCAGGCTTGTCTTGTTACAGTATTTACAGCTACCTGAAGAAAATTGCTGGTGTTCTTTTGATCCTATTAGTACCACAGTCAGGCAGCTAGACTATTTACAGTTAGTGTAGTGCATCCTCCTCACAGTGTTCAGCTAAAACTGCAAGTTAGTGTAGTGAGACCTCTGCACAGTGTTCAGCTAAAGCTACAAGTTAGTGCAGTGCGTCCTCCTCACAGTGTTCAGCTAAAGCTACAAGTTAGTTTAGTGTGACTTCTGCACAGTGTTCAGCTAAAGCTACAAGTTAGGGTAGTGCGTCCTCCTCACAGTGTTCAGCTAAAACTACAAGTTAGTGTAGTGCGACCTCTGCACAGTGTTCAGCTAAAGCTACAAGTTAGTGTAGTGAGACCTCTGCACAGTGTTCAGCTAAAGCCACAAGATAGTGTAGTGCGTCCTGCTCACAGTGTTCAGCTAAAACTACAAGTTAGTGTAGTGTGACCTCTGCACAGTGTTCAGCTAAAGCTACAAATTAGTGTAGTGTGTCCTCCTCATAGTGTTCAGCTAAAACTACAAGTTAGTGTAGTGCGACCTCTGCACAGTGTTCAGCTAAAGCTACAAGTTAGTGTAGTGCGTCCTCCTCACAGTGTTCAGCTAAACCTACAAGCTATTTTTCTGCGAGCTCTGCACAGTGTTCAGCTAAAGCTACCTGTAGAAGGTTGGTGGTGTTTTCCTGATCCTATCACTACCGCAGGCAGCTAAATAAGCTACAAGTTATTTTTTGGCGAGCTCTGCACAGCGTTCACCTAAAGCTACCTGTCGAAGTTTGGTGGTGTTTTCCTGATCCTATCACTACCGCAGGCAGCTAAATAAGCTACAAGTTATTTTTTGGTGAGCTCTGCACAGTGTTCACCTAAAGCTACCTGTAGAAGGTTGGTGGTGTTTTCCTGATCCTATCACTACCGCAGGCAGCTAAATAAGCTACAAGTTAGTTTTTTGCGAGCTCTGCACAGTGTTCAGCTAAACCTACCTGTAGAAAGTTGGTGGTGTTCTCATACTACAGGCAGGCAGTTGATTTTTCTAGCTGCAGTATCAGTACATATATATATATATATATATATATATATATATATATATATATATATATCCCAGCTTAGTGCAGCTACAGGCCATTAGTATGTCTGGAAGGCCAACAAGGAGAGGCAGACAGTCACAAGCCAATAAAAGAGGGCAAGCAGGTCTAGCCTCTAGCAAGCTAGAGGTAACAGTGCTGTTCGTGGAGACGGTGCATCCCCATCAGCACGTGGCCTTTTTTTCGGCAGCCGGCCGTGTTGAGCCGCAACATGCGGAAGACTTGGTCGAGTGGATGACCAAGCCGTCCTCATCCTCCTCATCCTCTCTCACCCATGCTCAGGGTACTTTGTCTGGCAAAGCAGCAGCCTCTTCCCTCCGCTCAATGTCATCAGTGACTCCTTCCCTAGCCCCACCATGTCCTCCTGAGGAGTCCCTCGAACTGTTTGACCACAGTGTTGGGTACATGCTCCAACAGGATGCCCAGCGTTTGGAAGGCTCTGATGATGATACTGAGCTAGATGAAGGCAGTAACATGAGCACGGACAGAGGGGGTGCCCAAAAAGGACAGCAATCTGGCAGTCATGCTCCCCCTGCTGCAGCATACTGCCAGGTTTGCTCCAGTGATGAGGAGGGAGGGGATGATGAGGTCACTGACTCAACGTGGGTGCCTGATAGGAGAGAGGAGGAGGAGGCAGCACATCAGCAACGAGGCAGGATGCCCTCCAGGGGCCAGCCTAAGGGCAGCACACTGACTGCATCACACCCCAAAGCTCCGCATGTGCAGGGCGCTGCAGTCTCTGCGCGTTATTCAAAAAGTTCTTTGGTGTGGGCCTTTTTTGAGACGAGTGCATCAGAGCGCACCGCTGCTATTTGCAACATATGTCTCAAGCGTATCTCGCGTGGCCAAAACATCTCCCGCTTGGGCACCACATGCTTGACCAGACATATGTTGACCTGCCATGCAGTTCGTTGGCAATCGTATTTAAAAGACCCACACCAAAGAACAAAGAGGACCTCTCCTTGCTCCTCATCAGCTGAGATCTCCAACCCCACTATACCTTCAGTCCTCTCTGAGACCTGCACTGAGAGGAATGAAGGTGTAGAATTAGGTGTGTCACAGCCAAGTACTTGTGGGCAATCTGCTTTCGGTACACTGACATCAGATTGTACCAGGCAAATTTCCCTGCCCCAGTCGCTGCACCGCCGAAAGAAGTTCGTTCCCAGCCATTAACATGCCCAGCGGTTGAATGCTAGCTTGGCAAAATTGCTAGCACTTCAACTGCTGCCTTTTTAGTTGGTAGACTCTGTCCCCTTCCGTGAGTTTGTGGAATGTGCGGCTCCTCAGTGGCAGGTACTCAAACGCCACTTTTTCTCACTAGAGGCGATTCCGGCTCTCTACCGGCATGTGGAAGGCAATGTCTTGGCCTCGCTGGACAGGGCGGTCAGCGGTAAGGTGCATATTACCGCTGACTCATGGTCCAGCGGGCATGGACAGGGACATTACCTAAGTTTCACCGCGCATTGGGTGACTCTGCTGGCAGCTGGGAAGGATGCAGGACAAGGTGCAGTAGTGTTGGAGGTTGTTCCACCACCACGCCTCCAAAACGCCACTACTAATGATTGTGACACACCTCTCTCCTCCACCCCCTCCTCTTCTTCTTCCTCCATGGCCTCTTCCTGTGCTTTGTCCTCGGAACCAGCGGTGCTCCATAGCCGTTCAAGGGGCTACGCAAGTATGCAGGCCAAAAGATGCCATGCGGTGCTTGAGCTGGTGTGCTTGGTGGACAGGAGCCACACTGGGGCAGAGGTTCTGTCAGCTCTGCAGGGGCAGGTTCAGAGGTGGTTGACGCCACACCAACTTAAGGCAGGAATGGTGGTTTGCGACAATGGCACCAACCTCCTCTCTGCCCTCCGACAGGGACAAATGACCCATGTGCCCTGTTTGGCTCACATCCTTAACTTGGTGGTGCAGCGGTTCTTGGGCAGGTACCCGGGCTTACAGGATGTCCTGAGGCAGGCCAGGAAAGTCTGTGTGCATTTCCGCCGGTCATATAATGCCAGTGCTCGGCTGGCAGACCTCCAAAAGGAGTTTAACCTGCCCAAGAACCGCCTAATCTGTGACATGCCCACCAGGTGGAACTCAATGTTGGCCATGCTGCAGTGGCTGCACACGCAGCAGAGGGCCATCAATGAGTACCTGTGCGACTATGGCACCAGGACAGGGTCAGGGGAGCTTGTTTTTTTTTCCCCACGCCAGTGGGCCATGATCAGGTATGCATGCACTGTGCTGTCACCATTTGAGGAGGCCACGAGGATGGTGAGCAGTGACAGTGCATTCATCAGTGACACTGTCCCCCTTGTCCACCTGTTGGAGCACACGCTGCGTGGAATAATGGACAGGGCACTTGAGGCAGAACAGAGGCAGGAAGAGGAGGACTTTCTTAGCTCTCAAGGCCCCCTTTATCCAGACAGTGTTCCTGCGTGCCCGCCGATCACACAGGAAGAGGATGAGGAGGAGGAGGATTGTGTCAGTATGGAGGTGGAGCCTGGCACTCAGCATCAGCAGCAGTCTTTAAGGGATCAGTCCCAAGAAACACATGGACTTGTACGTAGCTGGGAGGAGGTGGCTGCGGACCATGTCGTCCTTAGTGACCAAGAGGACTCTGGACCGAATGCCTCAGCAAACCTACGCTGCATGGCCTCCCTGATCCTGCAAAGCCTGCGTAAGGATCCTCGTATTCGTGGTATCAAGGAGAAGGACCAATACTGGCTGGCAACCCTCCTTGATCCACGTTACAAGGGTAATATTGCGGACCTTATCTTGCCATCGCAGAGGGAGCAGAGGATGAAACATCTTCGGGAGGCCTTGCAGAAAGGTCTGTGCAAGGCGTTCCCAGAGACTGGGAGGTTACAAACTCCTGTTTCTGGACAATGTGTTGCTGAGGATTCGGTCAGTCAAAGAAGGAGCGGTGGAGAAGGTGGCCGTCTGACTGATGCGTTCAGACAATTTTTTGGTCCGCAGCCCCAAGGTATGATCGGTTCCAGCAACCATTGCCAGCGTCTGTTTTACATGATGCAGGAATACCTAGGGGCAAGATCTGATTTGGACACCTTTCCCACCGAAAATCCTCTGGGTTACTGGGTCTTGAGGATGGATCACTGGCCAGAGCTTGCACACTAAGCAATTGAGCCACTGGCCTGTCCTGCATCCAGCGTTCTTTCGGAACGCACATTCATTGCTGCTGGAGGCTTTATAACCGATCACAGGGTGCGTCTGTCCACTGACTCGGTTGATCGACTCGGTCGACCGTCATAAAAATGAATCAGTCTTTGATCACCACCAGCTACCAAGCACCTGATGCTGATGTAACGGAATATTTTTTTTTGAAATCTCAGATCCCTTCAAAGACTGCCTATGCTGATGCTGAGTGACTATCCTGAGTAATTATCCTCTTCCTCCTCAATGATCACGGTGATAGATTGTAAGAACATTTTTGGTTCTGGGCGCCACCACCAGTGCCTAAGGCCCAATTTTTCAGCCCCTGTTTAACAGGGGCGTGTAATTACAATTTTTGATGCAATACTTTTCAACAGGGCTCGTTTCTGCGTTCCAACTAGAGTATCTGTGAGGGGTTGCAGTGTTGTGGCACCAGCACCAGTGCCTAAGGCCCAATTTTTCAGCCCCTGTTTAACAGGGGCGTGTAATTACAATTTTTGATGCAATACTTTGCAGCAGGGCTCGTTTCTGCATTCCAACTAGAGTATCTGTGAGGGGTTGCAGTGTTGTGGCACCAGCACCAGTGCCTAAGGCCCAATTTTTCAGCCCCTGTTTAAGAGGGGCATGTAACTAAAATTCTTGCTCTAATATTTCACAGCAGGGCCCGTTTCTGCGCCCACCAAGAGCGAGTGAGGACTTACAGTGTTGTGGCACTAGCACCACCACCACCACCAAAGGCCCAATTTTTCTGCCCCTGTTCAACAGGGGCATGTAATTACAATTCTTGATCTAATATTTCACAGCAGGGCCCTGTGAGGGCTTACAGTGTTGTGGCCACAACAACACCTAAGGCCCAAATTTCTGCTGAGTATATAGGGCAGGCCCCTACTTTCAAACATCCAACTTACAAACGACTCCTACTTGCAAACGGAAGGAGACAACAGGAAGTGAGAGGAAATCTACCCCTAGGAAGGGAAATTCTCTCCTGTAAGAGTTAATATGGGAAAAACGTTTCCTTTGCACTGATGCTTTATCACCAATCCTTGTTTCACAAAAAAAAACCAAATTTTCAAAAAACATTTGTCATTGGGACAAAAAATGAGGTGAAATCTTCTGAAGAGGAGCACAGACAGCAAAACAAATGTCACAGGGGTGATAACCCTTCCCTATGTTTTCCAAAAAGCTTATAATAGATTTTTTGGCTGGAGCTAAACATGTTAAAAATGTACCAGTTCAACATTACAAACAGATTCTACTTAACAACAAACCTACAGTCCCTGTCTTGTTTGCACCGCCTGTATACTGCTGTTCAGAGTATATAGGGCCTGGTGGCCCCACGCCTTTCCTTTTTTTAATTTAGGTGCGGGATTCCCCTTAATACCCATACAAGACCCAAAGGGCCTGGTAATGGACCCATGCTGTTTGTCTCACTGATTTTCATCCATATTGCCAGGACCCGACATTACATTAAACCCGCAAGCAGTTTTAAATGACTTTTTTTCCTTTAAAAATGACATTTTGTGCAGGGACTGTTCTAAGCACAGGAAACACGCGCCAATTTACAGGCATACTATAGACACCCCCCAGGTACGATATTTAAAGGAATATTTCACTTTTTTTTTTTTAACTTTAAGCATCATTAAAATCACTGCTCCCGAAAAAACGGCCGTTTTTAAAAGTTTTTTTTGCATTGATACATGTCCCCTGGGGCCGGACCCGGGTCCCCAAACCCTTTTTAGGACAATACCATGCAAATTAGCCTTTAAAATGAGCACTTTTGATTTCGCACGTTCGAGTCCCATAGACGTCAATGGGGTTCTAACATTCGTGGAAACTTTTGGTCCGTTCGCAGGTTCTGGTGTTTGGCTCATCCCTAGTAGCTACTTGTTATTTTGTTGTATTGGGTTAGCGCAGTTACATCACTTATAAATGGAAAGAGAAAGACCTTTCTGTGTCAAACTGCTCTCTTAAAATCTTGATGCCATGGGCCCAGAAAGCAAACTGCACAATTTATAATATGTGTTATAAAGGAATAAACTTGCGAGCTACTATGTGTAATTTTGTTTAAAAAAAAAAAAATATATATATATATATATAAAACCATCAACCTATGGTGAATATAGTCAAAATGAACTCAGAGAAGAAAAAATATATAATAAATGTATGGTGACCGTGTAATCAAATGTAAAAGGAAGAAATAAGAGTGGTGCGATTATTCAATAATGTGCCATGAATTAATATACTTAAAGAATGAACATGATAAGTATCCAAAACATACAAATAAATGTAAATAAAAGTCCAACTAAAGCCCAATGGTAGGAGTCAGTTCATATAGAGATAAAAATCTCATAGGAGTGACTTGATAGAAGAAAAAACAGACAACACATCAATCCAAACATCGACTGTTAAATTTATGAATTGGCTGCTCACCTACAAAAATGACCCAATGGTCAAACAAGGCTCATCAGATAGTCAGATAAGGAATTCTGCTGATGGATCTGTAAAGACATCCAGGTCCCAAGCGAAGACCAAGAACTACATCCAGATCTTGGTATCAAAACATCTTGGGAAACTCCATATGTAGAGGAAACAGCTCTCTCCAAATAATGGCACTTCTTTTATAAATGGCGCTCAAAGGAAACAAAGAACAGCCATAGTGCAATATTGCAAAATAAAAAGTTCATTTTACAAGTAAATGAAGCTGCTTACATCAAGTAAGAATAAAAATCACATTAAGAAACGATGAGAGTAGTGACACACTCGCCTCCTCACAGCACTTACAACGGGTCCTTAAAAATCAGTAACACCTTATTTTTATTCTATTGGTCATGTGCTTTCAGAAAATATATGGCTTTGTGGGTGTTTTACAAACTCTGAAATCTGTAAGGGAAAAAAAAAAGCAATAGAAAAAATTGCAAAAATGATCCGCCCAGCAGAGTTTAAAAGTGGAGCGCAGGGCCTGGCAGTAAAAAGGTTCATGCGCACAGATTTTATGAACCAAGTCTTTTATGCGGGGGGGTGGCGAGATGTCCTTGTAGTGTAGGTGCTCAGAATCTTCAGCTAGCTCAACAAGGGCCCAGAGAGATTGATGTGATGACCAGCAATAGTCGATAGCATATGCAAAGCGTTTTCCTGTTAGAAGCTTTTGTGTAAAGAGATGGGGTAAAGGTGTCTGCATGCAGTGTCTTTTGTAGGATGTACTCAGGGTGAGCTTCAACCCACTCACCAATCCTTAAGATACCAAGGCTCAAGGGAATAGGATATCCTGAAACAGGCTCTTGAAGAATCTGCAACCAGTGAAGGGTGCCTGGCCGTGCACCTGGTGATGCTGTGATTCAGCTGGGTCTGTAACAGTGACCAAGAGAGTGACCTCTGACAGTCACTCGACCGACAGGGAGCTGGCGATGGTGGATCTGCCTGCGGGTGTATGGCTCACTCACTGTAGACTCTCCGTGCCGTCCTCGCGCTCGCCCAGAGCAGCCGGGTCCTTTCTTTCAGCTAAAGGCCGTGGTCCCAAGAGAAAGAACTCCTCCCTGACCAAGCTATTTATCTCCTCACCCAGCATTCTTCTCTCTCCAGTCGGCTGGAACTTATAGTCTGCAGCACCACTGGCTCCATGAAAATCCTCGCTCCCCAAGCCACATGTTCAGTAGTGGTCTTTCTCTCTCTCTGCCTTCAGGAAATGACACAATGTCCAGGCTGAAAACTAGAGGGAAACAAACTCAAGGCAGCCCTTGTTAAAGAAATGTCCCTCGATGACACAGGCTAGCCAGCGCCTGGCTACATCCTCCCCCCCACTTTAAATCTTTGGTCCTCCAAAGAGTTAGAAACTGCACAAAGAATTATTTAACTGATAAAGTGATATTAGTGATAAAGTTGACACACAAATTATAACATCAACCATAACTTAAATTCAACAATTTGCATACGTCAGGACTCTGAAACCATTTATATACACCTTCAGTCAACTCATAGTCAGTCTGTTGACAGGCCAGGGCTATTGCCGTGGTCTACTCAGTAGTGTCAGAGGGTGAGTCAAATTCACCCCCTACCCAATGGACGGTAGTGTAGTCTGGCACTGGATTCTGCCGTTGTATGGTAGGTATTAGTTCATCTGAATTTTCTCCTAAGAAATCCTAAGTTGGTCTCTTGGGACGGTTTATGTTTTGCCTCAGTTGGATAGGCGAGAAGTCTTCGGGTACAGAGTCTATATCAAGATTTCTAATTTTGGTGGAACTGAAAGGTTCCAAAGAGGGCTGAACTGGATCCAATTCAGGGAAGAAAAGCTCTGGTTTCGTTAACAGGGTTTGTACAAGCTTGGCTTCTGTAAGATTCCAATTTCTGCAAATAGGATTTCAGCTTCAGGGGGACTGTCTAATCTGGGTTGCAGTAGATCTCCATCATTGAAGCTGATCGGATCTTCAACACTCTCTTCATTAGATGGGCTGACTACCTCGATAGCCCATTCAGGTGGAGGTAGAATATCCACTTCTGAACCTGGAGATCTCCTTTCTTCCACAACTGCATGAGGGCCAAAGCCAGTTTCTTGGGTTAACGGCCATGGTCATAGCCATGAGGCACTATCTCCTCCTCTTTGCTGTCATCTTCTTCTACTGCTTCTGCCCTCACAAATGCAGCCAGGTTCTAAGGGGTAGTGGACTGGGGTACTTGGTCGGCATTGGAAAGGAGAAGCAAAGTTCCTATCTGGGCCTAAGTGTCCATTTTCATCATAGAGAGGAGCCTGCACAGTCTGTGTTTTTCCAAGAGGAATAACTGCCACTTTTCTTTGGAGTCCTTAGAGGGGCCCCTCCTATACAAGTGGTCCTCTTGCATCTGTAAGCAGTTCCATTCTCGGTGCACTATTTTGGAATCTGTAACAGAACTCTTTAACAATAGACTGGGGTTTTGTTTGGTTAACGCTTCTATAGCCAGACGACACCGAAAGTCTTCATTGTGATTTATCTTCCGATCCCTCTTGGGCAGCTGAGGAAGCACCTCACTTCTTACTTGGGTCAGGGCACAATAGCACTTTGGATATCACACAAGTTCAGTCCTTCAACTCTCTGGCTGGCCTGTGAGGCCTTTGGGAAAAAAGCATCAGTGTCTCTATTCCCTGTTCCGGGTCGATACTTCAGGCTGAACTGAAATCCAGACAGGGCCGCCAGCCATCAATGCCCGGTAGCATCCAGCACAGCTCAGGACAGTAGGTACGTCAGAGGATTATTATCAGTCTTCACCACGAAAGAGGCTCTGTACAGATAATCTCTCAACTTGTCTACTACAGCCCACTTTAAGGCCAGAAACTCCAAAAGGATAGTTATTTTCAGACTGGGTCAAACATCGACTTACCGTATTTATCGCCGTATAACACACACTTTTTTCCCCTTAAAATCAGGGGAAAATCGTGGGTGCATGTTATACACCAAACTGCTGCTTTGGAGGGGAAGGAGGGAACCCAGCACCGCCAAAATAGACAGAGCCGAATGTACTGTGTACTCGGCTAGGCTCGGCTCTGCTCGCAGTCACGCCCAGTCCCGCCTCCTAGCATTTACGTCCCGCCATTGGACCGGTGTTGTGTCTATCATAGGAGCCGGGCCAAGGGGCGGGACTGCGAGTGGAGCCGAGAGGAGCCGAGTACACAGGACATCCGGCTCTGTCTATCTCAGGGGTGCAACAATTTAAAAAACGATCATGCTGCAATTTTGGGCAAGGCTGCAAATGGACAGTGATCATGCTGCAATTTGGGGCAAGGCTGCAGCTGGACACTGATCATTCTGCAATGATGGGCAAGGCTGCAGATGGACACTGATCATTCTGCAATGATGGGCAAGGCTGCAGATGGACACTGAGCATTCTACAATGATGGGCAAGGCTGCAGATGGACACTGATAAGGCTTCATTGATGGGCATTTAAAATGTAAGTTTTTTTCCTTAAACTTCCCTCCTAAAAGTTTTTTTCCTTAAACTTCCCTCCTTAACTTGGGGTGCGTGTTATACGCTGTTAAATACTGTATATATGCTATGGGGTGAAGCTCACCATCCTGTTCCTGGTATAGTAAGGTGACCAGATTTTTAAAATGAAATCCGGGGACACATTTTTTTTTTGATTGGCAAATGGTAAACTATTTTATAGGCATATTTTCCTCAAATTATACAGTATATGCAGTGTATGTGGTATGTGTTTATGGAATGACTGTATGATTTATACAGTATTTCTCACATTTTATCATCCATGAGATAAAAAAAAAAAAAAATACTTCTTAAAATTTTTTGGGTCATGACTACCAAATGTTATAAAATAAGATAGAGAAAAAAAACTTTTCAATGCATATTTTGTATTTTATTCTTACTGGAGACAGTGTCCTCAGTTCAGGGACCGTTCCTGGAAACCGGGGACATCTGGTCACCCTATGGTATAGAACCCCGCCCAACCCTTCCACATGAAGCTCGTATGGGTTGGTTGGGTCTGCATAGGCCTGTACTGATGCTTCTGTGAGGCTTCTCTTAAAGTGATGGAAAGCTTTCTCACACTGAGGGGTCCACACTGAGGGGTCCACTTGTATAGACACTTTCGACTTCCGAGCCCCATGCCTCACTTGGCTCAGCTTTCAGTCTTCACCCTCCACCTCATTCTTAGGCAACTTAAGTGCCTAGGCAATCTTTGCAAAGTTTTGCACTACAAATCTCTGATAATAATGTCAGAACCCCAGAAAAGACCTCAATTCCATCACGGTTGTTGGTTGTGGCCAGGTAGTGACTGCTTCCAGCTTCCTAGGGTCTGTAGCAATGCCTTTGGCAGAAATGACGTGCCCTAGGTAGGTGACAGCCCTTTGATAGGATTGATTTTAGCCTCTCTTCATGAAGCCTCTCAAAAACTTTCTCGAGCCTTGCTTCATGCTCCTCTAAGGTCCTTACAAAGACAATAAAGCCGTCCAAATTCACCAAGATCTCCATCAGGTTCATGTCACCAACGATATTTACCATCAGCCGCTGGAACATGGTCGGAGCCCCCGACCAGTCCTCGGGGCATCCTGTTGAACTTGAAGAACCCTGACGGGCAAATAATTTTTGTCTTCTCCCTATTGTGAGGGTTCTGATAGTATACGCTCTTCCAGTCCAACACACTGAACCATTTCACCCCGGACAAACACTGAAGAACATCATGGCACAACCCATATCAAAGTTCTTTCTGGAGAATATCTCCCACCCAGACAGTTGATCTCAGCCTCCTATCTGCCATTCAGAAGGCAAAAGAAAGGACATTCGATCATGTGCACTCAATCAACTGAATAAAGATAGTGGGTAATTAGAACTCTCTTTCACATCAAGTTCATGTGGAGGGGTACATTTATGGCACAAGAACAGTTGAAGTGTTCTTGGATAAGCTGACTGTGGATGGCTGCCAGCTCGTGACAGGCTAGAAGTAACTCTGTGGAAGACAAAGACAGAAGAAGAGCAGCGCCATCTAAGTGCAGCATTAATAAAGACATTTTATTCCATAAAAGACATTGATGAAGGAGCATGTATGCTCCAAACGCGCGCTCCTCCCCACTCTCTCTGCAACCGGAAATGACGTACACAGCTGTCTGTGAGCTGACTTGAGTGTCCGGAAATGCTGGGAACCACCGGCGTCCCTGGACCCATCAGCTGCCTCTTCACCAGTGAGAAGATCGTCTTCCCCACGAGCAAATGAACCACATTAATAATCCCACAAGCGCTGACATCTCATACATCTTGTGAGTTACCAATTGTCTTTTATGGAATAAGATGTCTTCATAATGCTGCACTTAGATGGCGCTGCTCTCCTTCTGTCATTCAGAAGGCAACAACTCTGACAAGGACAGAAACTCCTCTTCCAGCTTCTCTTTGACTCCTCTCTCATTTCTGCTGGGGACTTCGGGGTAGCTGAACTCACTCGCCCAATCAGCATTCAAGCCCTTAATGTAACTGGATGATACGTGACATTCCAAAGACTGACTGGCACCTTCTCTCCATTCTAGGTCAGAACTTTGGTTAGTACTAGCTCTGGAACCAATTCCATCCCTGCTTCACTTGGTTGTACCAAGACTCCAAGACAACAAAGGGGCCTAGCTGATCCCAAGTCAGCTTGACAGTAGCCTTCATACAGACTATTTTATCTGACTGCAACACCTTCTCTTGCGCTTCCAGCTTCCATAGTCTTCCCACCCCTTTAGCTGGGGCACTCTGTTCATGGACCACTCACTTAAAGGCTTGATGCAATTGGGGATGTATTCCTCTAAGCGCAGAATTTTCCTTTCTAGCCAATAGGACCGGTAGCCTCCTCACCAGGTCCATATTGGGCCCAATCAGCATCAAGTTTTGTTCAGCCCCCGGAGGTTGGGGACACACAATGGCCAGTGTGTCGAAGGTTTCCATCTTTTCTGCTACGGGTGGCCCAAAGATGATCCTAATTGGGATGTACCCATCATAAGGGAATTTCTCAGACTCAATTCCCCAAATCTCCAGCTCTTCCAGCTTACACAGGGGAATATGATTCAATTGTTTGTTATAGAAATTTTTGTATAACAGTGTCACTTGTGCTCCTGTGTCCAGTAAGGCTTTGGTGTAGAAGTCTTCCACTTGCACTGACACTATGGGGAGGAAGGGCCTATAAGTCTTTCTGGCAGGTCAACTTGCTTTTTAGAGTGAGCTAAGTTCCCTTCTTTCATTTCTAACTGCTGAAAGGACCTAACAGTGGCCTTGGGATGTGGTGAAGCATTGACTCTCTGTGCCCTTTTTCCTAACTTAGATGATCTGCTGTCCAGCTTGGGTGGAGGTGTAGGTGTAAATGCCCTAAGGTTCTTTTTCTTGCGCCAGTATTCATCCCATACTGGTCTTCCCATTCTTTCTAATTTTGGAGCTCTGGACTTTGTCAGGGGGTTCTCAGCTGGCTCCTTTACTAAGACCCCTTGAAGTTTCCTGCCTTTTGAGCAAGGAAGAGTTTCTGTAAGGCTTTTAACACCTCAGCTGTAAGATCTAGTTCAATCTTCTTCTGAGGGCACTGGGCTTGGAAATGTCTTAGTTTTCCATACGAAAGCACTTTCTTCAATCTGGCTTAATCATTTGCATGTTTGCCTGAGCCTCCATTGCTCGCAGTAGGTTCTGTTGCATCTTGTCCTGAACTTGAACAACTTGAGTCAGCAACTCAACTGGGGTTGTCTCACTAATGGACTTTATGGGAAAATTGGAGTATTCATCTGCCTCAGTCTCCTCATCACTATCCTCTGCAAAGACACTCTTTTCTGCCTAAATCATAGGGGCTGACACCTGCTCTGTCTTGAGATTAAGCTTTGACAGCTCTTTCAAACCCTGATTCTTTCTAGCATGGCTTCTTCCTCCCTTACTACTTTCACAAGGTAGGGACCACTTGCATTTTCTTGAATAACAGTCTCAGTACAATTGGGCGATTAGATCTAGCACCTGCAGGATTCGTTCCAAACGAACTTTGTCAGCATCATGGGGGTCAATCCCTTTCTTCAGAATGATCTGGTGTAAGATCTGATCCACTCTGGTAATACAATCAGAAAGTCTCTCACCCTTACATTGATGGGTGTGTTCGAAATTGTACATTAGATCTGGGAGCTTTTCCACTCTGCCAAGCACAGCATACAAAGCTTCAATGTAGTCCATAACCACACTGTCTTGTTTCCCCATATGCAGACTATGGATCACTTAAGCTGCTGGGGCCTAAGGCTCTCACTTAGTCTGCCTTTTCACTGCTTATGGAACACTCCATTCTTCCCCCGCTTGTATGGCCTGATCCATCCAACATTCAAATGCTTCTAATTCCAGCAGGGGTGGAAATCTGCCCTGAGAGGAACCGAAGCTTCAGGTATTCATGATTGATTGAAGCTGCATTATTCTTCACTAAGCTTAACCAGCTTGCTCATGTCGGCATAGAAGAAGGCCGGGGGCAAACCGGCTATGGATATATCAGCTTTTACTGATACTGGGCTTACTGACCTGACCTGTGAACGATCCTCTACCAGGTCCACAACTGGCAGCAATGGTATTACTTGAGCCTCTACCCCTTCTGCCAAACTCACAATGTCCTTCTTAAAGCAGACCAGTATAGCCACTCTCCACCCTAACGAGGCATGGGTGCAATCCAGGCCAAACTTGGTCCTCATGTTGATGAGATAGGCCCCTGTTGCTCTGGCACAGCCTTCCTTTTGGTCCAATGGATGCTGCGGCTGGGTCCATCTGCTTTTCAACTCTTAGCTCATCACACAGCTAGGGCCAACCATGAGGGGTATCCCAGACGAGCCCCCAAATATAGTGCCATCCCCATACAGGCCCCTGGTAGATGACTGGCCCCAAAAGGTTGCCCTGACCTTACAAGCCTCCTGACATCTCTGAAACCCTGTTTTTGGATATAATTCAAAGAAATAATGTAATTGCAAAGACACCAGACTGCAGCAAAGTAAATTAGTATTTTACTAAGGATACTTGAGTCATCAAAGAGAGAGGAATATTAATGCAGATATCTTTCAATGTCAAACTTTAGTCTTCAAAAGTATACAAAGGATATGCTATGCATGAAAAAATCTCAATAAATTAGACGGTGATAACCAATAGGTTCTAGAAGAACCCCAGGTATAAAAGGGAGGAGAAAGACCTTTCTGCATCAAACTGCTCCCTTAAAATACTGATTCCATGGGCCCAGAAAGCAAACAGCACAATTTATAAGAACACAATATGTGAACAATGCAATAAGCAAATTCTGAGCAAAGTTTCTCTTTAATGCGCACAGATGTTATGAACGGAGTCCTTTATGTGGGAGGAAGAGGAGAGAAGTCCTTGTACTGTAGGTGTTCAGAATTTTCAGCTAGCTCAACAAGGGCCCAGAGAGACTGCTGTGCAATGGCAACAAGCATCAGTGAATAAAAACTGAAAAAGTGCAGCGCTATAAATTATAACCTCAACAAAATCATGTGCACACAATAAATCTCATATACAATACAAAAAAAAAACACGTGTTGAAACCATTGGAAATACAATACGTGGACAAAATCAAAAATCATTATATGTCAAATGAAAAAATCATATCATGAAAAAGTCCTATATCAATAAAATGAATGGTGACTCTGAGTTAGATGAATGGTGTACAGTGATAAAAGGACAGTCTTTCTGGAATTGATATGAGGATGTCAGCAGAAGAAAGAAATATAAAAGATGTCCAGGAACCTAAGGAAAGAACACGCCATCCGATGTGACAAGCAGGAGCCTAAAGCCGTGTACACACGGGCGGACTTTTCAGCATCAAATGTCCGACGGTCTTTCCGACGGACTTTCGACGGAGTTACGACGGACTTTCGGACGACCGGACTTGCCCACACACGAATGGACTAAAGTCCGTTTGAAAGTCCGTTGGTATGAACGTGATGACGTACGAAGGGACTAGAATAAGGGAGTTCATAGCCAGTAGCCAATAGCTGCCCTTGCATCCTTTTTTGTCCGTTGGACTAGCATACAGACGAACGGATTTTTCGACCGGATTCGAGTCTGTCGGAAAGATTTGAAGATCCGATGAAGCCCACACTCGGTCGGATTGTCCGATGGATTCGTTCCATCGGACCAGTCTGGTCAAAAAGTCCGCCCATGTGTACACGGCATTACTGGAATCTTATGACCCCTAAAAAGATGGTCAACACAAGCTCTGGTTTATAAGATATATATACTCATTTGCCACCAGCTCCAAACGTAGGTCATATAGTTTGAATAAACCACTCAGATTCCTATTTACCCAGGCAGGGGCAGTGGATTCCAGCTTGGCTAGTCAGCCTCACCCATCACAAATGCAGAGATGGAATAGTGGTACATTTATTATCATATTGCACTTACAGTTATCAGCATTATTCAGGCACATACAATGTACTGGAGAGAAGACCGCTCTGGTCACCAGATTCCAAAATGGCCACGACGTGTGTGGTATGCTGTGCATCCTATCTTCTCCCTACGTGTTTCATCACATATGACATCACCAGGGGGCTACTGACACACAACGCCACCACACTTCTTATATAGAGCAACCCACAGGGAGGATCCAAAACTGTTGGTCGACACATAAAACAGGGTGGACCTCACATCTAACCCAATGCTTGTCCGCAGTGTGTTTACCAAACCCCATCAGTGTTATCTAATGGCTATGAATCAAAACAGCCTGATCATACATATATCTCTCCACATACGACGGGACTAGAAAAAGGGAGTGCAATAGCGATCGGCCACCCTTTGGGCTCCTTCTGCTAATCTCGTGTTTATCTAGTGTTAGTAGAAGTTTGGTGAGAGACGATTTGCGCTTTTCAGCTTTCGTGCTTTTCAGTCTGTTACTGCTCATCAGTTTGTGCTTGTGGGTTTGTATCTGCTTTTCAGAACATGTAGACAGTTCGTATCTGTTTTTTCAGTGTGTTCTTGTCCGCTCATTTCTGATTTTCAGCTCGCTCTTCATAGGCCTTGCTGTTCTTCAGTGCGTTCTGTTAGTGCGTTAGGACCAGCTGACCGTTTTGAAGCCATGTTGCCTGTACGTACTCGTTGTAGAGTTCGTGCTGTGTAGAGGCTTGGTTTTGGGGTTCATTCTTTGAGCCAAGCCCAATCCATAAACAGGGTGCAGAGGAGTTCATGGACCAAGAATTGGTTACTCCAGCGTGACCGATTCTCTCATATGCCTTTGCTTCGTGAGATCCAGGAGAATAATCCTGATGATTTCAGGAACTTTCTCAGGATGACGGACCCCATTTTTCACTGTCTGTTGGCTTTGCTGATCCATTATATTAGCAGGCAGGATACCTGCATGCGACAAGCCATCACTCTGGAGCAGAGGCTAGTCGTCATGTTGCGGTACTTGGCCACTGGGAGAAGCCTACAGGACCTCAAGTTCTCAACAGGCATCTCCCCCCAGGCTCTGGGGATCATTATCCCAGAGACCTGTTCTGCTATTATTCAGGTCCTGTAGACTATATTAAAGCAGAGTTCCACACAAAAATGGAACTTCCGCTTTTCGGAACCCTCCCCCCCTCCGGTGTCACATTTGGCACCTTTCAGGGGGGAGGGGGGTGCAGATACCTGTCTAAGACAGGTATTTGCACCCACTTCCGGCATAGACTCCCATGGGAGTCTACGCCTCTTCCTGACCCCACCGCGCTGTCTCCTGGGAAATGCACAGCTCCCAGGAGAGAGCGGGGACCACATGGGACGCGCAGCGCGACTCGCGCATGCGCTGTAGGGAACCGGGAAGTGAAGCCGCAACGCTTCACTTCCTGATTCCCTCAACTAGGATGGTGGCGGCAGCTGCCGAGAACCGAGCGGGTTCTCGGTGTCGTCTGCCGACATCGCTGGACCCTGGGACAGGTAAGTGGCCATGTATTAAAAGTCAGCAGCTGCAGTATTTGTAGCTGCTGGCTTTTAATATTTATTTTTTTTGGCGGTGTGGGTGGACCCCCGCTTTAAGGTAAGTGTCCTTTAACATCACATTCTATTGTATTTAATGCTTGCTAATTTTTTGTATTTCTTTCATCATTCCCTAATTACCATGATTGTAATATGCTGTGAATATCCAATTTGTGCCCATGCATGCTGTAATCTTTTAATGCTCCTTTTTTGTGCCTACATGCATATTTTCCTTCACTAACCTCCCCAGCATGCTATCCTGGACCCATATACACCTATAGCCTAGTCACTTGTACACAATGTATTTTGTCAGCTCCATTGTAGTGTTTTACCCCGAACACCCTCTAAAATCTGTGCAAATGTTATTGTTGTCCTTAAATTCAGGCAGAGTGCCAGAGGCTTTTTTTGGGGGGCCCAAACTCATCCCGAACCCTAACCCCCCCTAAAATTTTTACAATGGGCCATCAGAGGGGGGGGGGGGATTAATCTGATAAGTGGCCCTTATATTTTTGTCTTTAAATACTCCTTAAAATAAATGTTATACTGATGCTGGCCAAGAATGTTTGTGTCTAATCTGCTTGCAATGTTATGTGCAAAAGTACTAATATTATTTTTTTTGTTTTGACGCCACAATTTCCTTCAACGCCACAGGAATGGCAGACTGTGGCCTCCCATTTTTCTGACCGTTGGGACTTTCCCAACTGTGGAGGGGCTATAGATGGGAAGCACATCCACATCGTGCCACCACCCCATTCAGGGTCATACTATTTTAACTATAAGGGGTTTCATAGTATCGTGTTAATGGCAGTGGTGTCGGCACAATATGAGTTCCTCTAATGTGGACGTGGGGAAGAATGGCCGGATGTCAGATGGTGAGTCTTCGACCAGACGGAGTTTTACCAACGGCTCCAGAGTGGTGGCCTGGGATTGCCACCTGATGTGGACAACGTTGATGGACTCCCGTTCGTCTTTCTTGCTGATGAAGCGTTCGGTCTGGGCGAACAGCTAATGAGGCCATTCCCCCAGAGGACCCTCACCCCGGAGAGGAAGGTTTTTAACTACCGGCTGGCCAGAGCCAGAAGAGTGGTTGAGAATGCCTTCAGGATAATGGCAAGCTGGTTCCGTCTGTTTCTGACAGCCATACACATGGCGGAGTATAAACTAAACCACATAATCTTATGCTACTGCATATTACACAACTTTTTACGTAAAAATTCACATAATTATCTTGCCTCAGTTGGGCCTGAGGCCGGACTTACTTCCAATCCTCTTACGGGCCTGGATACTGGCTGTCCTGGCTTGGCACCCCAAAGGGCCCGTGAAGTTCGGGAGAAATATGTTAGTTATTTTACGGGTAGGGGGGCCATTGCAATGCTAGACAATGTCTAATTTTTAATAATAAAAAAAAATGATCTGATAAAATCTTGAAATTTCTTTATTGCTTGTGTTTCTTTTTGGCTGTCTCCTAGGTTCTCCTAGTGCACTTGTAGTGCCAAGTGGATTTCCCTTTAGTAAATAAGCCCCAGTGTCACTGTAAACACAAAATTACTTACAAAACTTGTATTGAGCATTGAAAGAAGCCACACATTGTTCATTATCAAAATTTTTACTCTGTGCACATTCACATGTGCGTTATAAAATTTTTTAGAAAAATATTTTTTTTTTCCTCAATTTTTTTTTTTTTTTTTTTAGAAACAGGCATGTTTTAAAACATAACTTACACAACTCTGGAACTTACAAAGTTCAACGTATAAAAACTGAAGGCAATATCAGACATTATAGTGTCAAAAATGTCTTGATATTGCCTTCATCAGATGGGGTGATGTCACCCATGTAAAAGCCAAATTTTGAAGATGCACACAAATTGGGAGTCCAAATGGGTATTTCCCTCCTGATCCCATCCCTAATGTCAACATGTGCTATCTCCCATCATGGGGGATCAATGGACGTATTTTGGGGGTGCATCCCCTTCCTCTCACCTACGAGGAAGGGGTTGCACCCACAAAACATGTACATTGAGATCCCCTGATGGCAGATAGCACATGTTGACACACTTTGTGCATCTTCAAAATTTGGCTTTTAAAATGTACAAAAAAATTTTTGGTTTAGTCCAACAAATGGGAAAATGGATGGGATTTGAAAGCAATTTATATTCTCCCCAACACATCTATTATGTTCTTCAATTGTTGTTCCATAGCATTCAGTTTCTTCCTTATAATGTCTATTTCACCATTCCACACTATGATGTCATGGATAAGCCTTTGGGCGCTGTCACTTGTGAAAGGTTCAGCTTGCTCTTCAACAACCAGCACATCACCTAAAAATTGGTTAAAAAACATGTATTATAAATATGCAGGCATACATAGATTACCTGAAGCTGGGGTGTCAGACACTCACCTGTTTGGGTGACAATCTCGCCCACTTCCTCCACCTCTCCTTCCTCCAGATCCTTGGGGGGTCTTGGGCTGATTTCCCCTTCTTGGTGATGTGGGGGTCCCTGGTGTCCTCTGAGTGGTTTCCTCCAAGTCTTTTCTCCCCTATGAGAATGAAACAAAAAGTATACTTAGCACACAGCAAAGGGACACTAAATATACACTTTGAAAAACACCACACAGACATCAGGTGACCTAGTTTACCCCTTTAGCTCTTTCTCCTTGCAAAATGCATGCTCTACCACTCCTTTTGACAGGTCTGTCCTCTAACCTAAAACTATCTCTCCTTCACCTCTCTTCTCCCCCCACAGCATATATATATATATATATATATATATATATATATATATATATATATATATATATACACACACACACACACACACACACACACACCACCCTCACTTCTGTCCTCTCCTTATTACTGCACCCACCAACTCCTGCTAATTCTAAATCCACACACACTAAAAATCTCCAAGACCCTGGGCCATGTCCCTTCATATAAATGCCACTCCCATATTACCTCCCTCACCCTCTTGCTTCTCCTAACCTCTGGAGATATATACCCAAACCCTGGGCCTCCATCATTTAACTGTACCCCATGCACCCATCACCCTGCACCCTCTAGCAGCAGCCGCAATCAACACAATTTAGTTCCCATTTCTATTCTTCCCAAGACCAGATTCCCTTTCTCTTGTGCCCTTTGGAACTTCCACTCAGTCTGCAACAAACTCACCTCTCTCCATGACCTCTTTATCGCCAACTCATTTAACCTACACTGCATCTTCTGCGACCCTATCCCATGGTGGTCTTCTCTGGACTCACTCCCCCAGATCCAGTGGACGTAAGGGAGTAGGTGTTGGAATCCTTCTAGCCCCACATAGCACCTTTCAGGTACTTCAGCCACCTCCCTCCCTGTCACTCTCCTCTTTCGAAGCACACTGTATTTGTCTTTTCACTCCAATTTCTCTAAGGATAGCCATGATCTACAAGCCCCCTGGACCAGTATCAACCTTTCTTGATGACTTCTCTGCCTGGCTACCCTACTTTCTTTCCTCTGAAATCCCCACAATCATTCTCAGCATTGGCGGCTGGTGGTCAAAATTTTAGGGGGGGTGCAAAACAGACCTGGCCCCATCACTCACACCCCCCCTCCAGGCAGGCTCTTGCACTACATAGTAGATGGCAGATCTATAGGAGATTGCACAGACTGTATTGTGCATGGTCTGATGAAAAAGGGGATTTGACAGAGTATGGTCAGCTTTAGGACAATACCAAGAAATAAACTGCTTTCATATAGGAAAGAGGAGGGATAGACAGGATATACACAACCAGCAGGAAGGGGTGTGCAGGGATGGATGGACAGGTAGGTGAGTAGGTGGGTGGGTGGATGGATGGATCGATAGGTGGGTGGATGGATGGTTGGGGTGGATGAATGGGTGGGGTGGATGGATGGATGGTTGGGGTGGATGGATGGATGGTTGGGGTGGATAGATGGGTGGGATGGATGGGGTGGGTGGATGATGGATCGATAGGTGGGTGGATGATGGATCGATAGGTGGGTGGATGGGTAGGTGGGTGGATGGATAGGTGGGTGGATGGATAGGTGGGTGGATGGATGGATAGGTGGGTGGGTGGATGGATGGATGGATGGATGGGGTGGGGTGGATGGATGAATGGTTGGGGTGGATGGATGGGGTGGATAGATGGGTGGGATGGATGGGGTGGGTGGATGATGGATCGATAGGTGGGTGGATGGATAGGTGGGTGGATGGATGGATAGGTGGGTGGGTGGATGGATAGGTAGGTGGATGGATGGATAGGTGGATGGATGGATAGGTGGGTGGTTGGATGGATAGGTGGATGGATGGGTGGGATGGATGGGTGGATGGATGGATGGGGTGGATGGATGGATGGGGTGGATGGATGGATGGGGTGGATGGATGGATGGGGTGGATGGATGGGTGGGTGGATGGATGGGGTGGATGGATGGGTGGGGTGGATGGATGGGTGGATGGATGGATGGGTGGATGGATGGATGGATGGATGGATGGGTGGATGGGTGGATGGATGGATGGGTGGATGGATGGGTGGGGTGGATGCGGTGGATAGATGCGTGGGATGGATGGATGGGGTGGATGGATAGATGGGGTGGAAGGATGGGATGGATAGGTGGGACGGATGGATGCATGGATAGGATGGATGGGTGCAGCGAGGAAGGAAATATTTAATGATCAGAGATGGTAGATCTGCCTGTCAGTGTTCTGATCCATCACAGATCAGTGTACAGTGAAGGAAGCTTGTCTTCCCCTCCTGCTGTCATCTCCTGTCCTCCCAGCACAATGTCACCATCCAGTATTATCAGATCCCCCCTGCCAGGGAGAAGCTCTGGTCTCTGCTCTCAGACTGGGTGTAAATGCAGCTGGATGAGAGGAGAGGACAGTCTGAACAACTAGCATAACATCTACCATTATCCACTGCGTGCCAGGCTGCCCCTCCCCCTACCTGCCACACATTTAACACTAGCAGCCCCATCCAGATTTACTGTCTCCGGAATCTGCTAAAAGCTTCTCTCTCAACCCTTCACTGCACTCTCCCCCTCCTCCTCCCCCTCCTCCTCCTCCTCCTCCTCCTCCTCCTCCTCCTCCTCCTCCTCCTCCTCCTCCTCCTCCTCCTCCTCCTCCCCAGATCCACTACACAGGCAGCTGCTGCAGGTCTGAGAGCACAACAGTTGCTTAATCTTACCTGCTAGCAGCTTCAGTGATGTGAGTGACGGCCCATCCATTCCTTTCTGTTTTTCTCCATGTGCTCAGTGGAGAGGGGAGGGGCCTCCCCTCTCCACTGAACACACGGGATTAGTCCTCACGGCGGCCATCTTTTTGTAGCCCGTCGGAAGTTACTTTGTTCTTACACTGAGAACAAAGCACCCGGCCGGGCGGATGCTGGTCGGCGCGATCGATTGCACCGCAAAGCATCTCCAAACCCCGCCAATGAAGCGCCCCATCTGCAATCTCGTGATTGCATTGATGTGGCGCTTCCCATAGTGCACTGTGTGTCCGGTGCCCGCCGAGCACAGCGGACTTGGTTAAAAAATTTTTTTTTTTTAATTTTATTAAAGGGGCAGTTTAAATTTTTTTTTTTTTTTTTGTGACTACAGCGGGGGGGGGATTGGGCGCCCAGGGGCCCCCTATGGACGGGCCGCCACTGATTCTCAGGGACTTCAACATCCCTATTAATACTAACACTCCTGCCCCTTCCAAACTTCTCAGCCTAACCTCCTCCTTTGACCTGAAGCAGTGGATACATGCTCCTACTCACTCCAAAGGCAATATCCTTGACCTCGTTTTCTCTCACCTTTGCACTCCATGCAACCTCTCTAACTATCTATTCCCTCTCTCTGATCACTACCTTATTAGTTTCACTCTCTCCCTCTCCTTTACCTCCTCTCCCTCCAACCGCCTTAAAGTTACCCGCAGAAACCTACGTCATCTCAACCCTTCTTATCTCTACTCTGCTATCGACAACCTCTACGACAAAATCTCACCCCTATCCTGCACCAACTTAGCCACTTCTGTCTACAACGCTTCACTTCTAGCCTCACTGGACTCGCTGGCCCCCCTCACTACACACAGAATCAAGCCCCGACCCCTTCAACCTTGGCAAATAGATGATACTAGAAGTCTGAAAAAATGTAGTCATGCTCATGAGTGCCTGTGGTGCAAGACCAAGTCTCAAAGAGATTTCAGCCAAAATAAATCTGCTCTCCAAAAATACAATTCCAGCCTCCTCTCTGCCAAGCAGACATATTTTACCACTCTCATTAGCAACTTATCATCCCGTCCCAGTCAACTCTTCTCTACCTTCAACTTTCTACTTCGTCCTCCACCGCTAGGGATGAGCTTCGAGTTCGAGTCGAACCCATGTTCGACTTGAACACCGCATGTTTGTCCGTTTGTCAAAATACGAACGATATGGGCCATTCGCACCATATTCGAGTGGCACGTCACGGCCCATAATTCACTGCTTCATCGCAGTGCATTGCTGGCTGATGACTGGCTAAGCATACACTATGACCCGCAGGCTTGGCCAATCACAGCGTTGTCTGTACAGAGAGCCGTAATTGGCCAAAGCCAGGGTGGCTTTGGCCAATTATGGCTCAGGAGGTTCAGTACACGCCCCACACTATATAAGGCCACCTGCATGTCGGCCCTGTGTAGTATGTTCTGGCGTTGAGAGAGAGATAGAGAGAGAGACAGTGTCATTTGATTTAAGTTAGATAAAGTAGGCAGGCGAGTCAGTTAGCTGCACTTACAGTGTATTGTGTATATATATGCATCCTAGGTGTATATATATATATATATATATATATATATATATATATATATATATATATATATACACTGTATTCAGTTTAGCTAGATCCGTTTCTGTTATTCTCTTTCTACTGATAGGCAGGCAGGTGTTTTTACAGTATTTACAGCTACCTAAAGAAAATTGCTGGTGTTCTTCTGATCCTATTAGTCCTATTAGCTACAGTATTTACAGTTAGTGTAGTGTGTCCTCTGCTCATTGTGCACCTAAAGCTACCTGAAGAAAATTGGTTCTTCTATTAGTACTGCAGGCAGCTGCAGTATTTACAAGTTAGTGTAGTGCGTCCTCTACACAGTGTGCACCTAAAGCTACCTGAAGACAATTGCTGTTGTTCTTCTGATCCTATTAGTACCGCAGGCAGCTGCAGTATTTACAAGTTAGTGTAGTGCGTCCTCTGCACAGTGTGCACCTAAAGCTACCTGAAGAAAATTGGTGGTGTTCTTCTGATCCTATTAGTACCGCAGGCAGCTGCAGTATTTACAAGTTAGTGTACTGCGTCCTCTGCACAGTGTGCACTTAAAGCTACCTGAAGAAAATTGGTGGTGTTCTTCTGATCCTATTAGTATCGCAGGCAGCTGCAGTATTTACAAGTTAGTGTAGTGCGTCCTCTGCACAGTGTGCACCTAAAGCTACCTGAAGAAAATTGGTGGTGTTCTTCTGATCCTATTAGTACCACAGGAAGCTGCAGTATTTACAAGTTAGTGTAGTGCGTCCTCTACACAGTGTGCACCTAAAGCTACCTGAAGAAAATTGGTGGTGTTCTTCTGATCCTATTAATACCACAGGCAGGCAGCTACAGTATTTACAGTTAGTGTACTGTGCCCTCTGCACAGTGCGCTCCTAAAGCTACCTGAAGACAATTGCTGTTGTTCTGCTCCTATTAATACCACAGGCAGGCAGCTACAGTAATTTCAGTTAGTGTACTGTGTCCTCTGCACAGTGTGCACCTAAAGCTACCTGAAAAAAATTGGTGGTGTTCTTCTGATCCTATTAATACCACAGGCAGGCAGCTACAGTATTTACAGTTAGTGTACGGCATCCTCTGCACAGTGTGCACCTAAAGCTACCTGAAGACAATTGCTGTTGTTCTGCTCCTATTAATACCACAGGCAGGCAGCTACAGTATTTACAGTTAGTGTACTATGTCCTCTGCACAGCGTGCACCTAAAGCTACCTGAAGACAATTGGTGGTGTTCTTCTGATCCTATTAATACCACAGGCAGGCAGTTACAGTATTTAAAGTTAGTGTACTGCGTTCACTGCACAGTGTGCACCTAAAGCTACCTGAAGACAATTGCTGGTGTTCTGCTCCTATTAATACCACAGGCAGGCAGCTACAGTATTTACAGTTAGTGTACGGTGTCCTCTGCACAGTGTGCACCTAAAGCTACCTGAAGACAATTGCTGGTGTTCTCATATTAATAATGCTACAGGCAGGCAGTTGATTCTGCTAACTGCAGTATCAGTAAATATATACATCCCAGCTTTGTGCAGCTACATCTCACTGCAGGCCATTAGTATGTCTGGAAGGCCAACAAGGAGAGGCAGACAGTCACAAGCCAATAAAAGAGGGCAAGCAGGCTCTGTGTCTAAAGGCAACAGTACTGGTCGTGGAGACGGTGCATCCTCATCGGCACGTGGCCGTGGGACATGCTTGTCCTTTGTTTCGGCAGCTGGCCGTGTTGAGCCGCAACATGTGGAAGACTTGGTAGAGTGGATGATCAAGCTGTCCTCATCCTCCTCATCCTCTCTCACCCAGGCTCAGGGTACTTTGGCAAAGCAGCTGCCAACGCTGCCTCTTCCCTCGGCTCAATGGCATCAGTTACTCCTTCCCTAGCCCCACCATGTCCTCCTGAGGAGTCCCCCGAACTGTTTGACCACAGTGTTGGGTACATGCTCCAGGAGGATGCCCAGCATTTTGAAGGCTCCGATGATGGTATCCAGCTAGAGGAAGGCAGTAACATAAGCCCAGAGAGAGGGGGTGCCCAAGAAGGACAGCAATATGGCAGTCATGTTCCCCCAGCTGCAGCATACTGCTAGGTTTGCTCCAGTGATGAGGAGGGAGGGGATGATGAGGTCACTGACTCAACGTGGGTGCCTGATAGGAGAGAAGAGGAGGAGGCACATCACCAATGAGGCAGGATGCCTACAGGGGCTAAAGTCACACCGCAGAGCTCCGCATGTGCAGGGCGCTGCTGTCTCTATTCCAAAAGTTCTTTGGTGTGGGCCTTTTTTGAGACGAGTGTATCAGATCCCACTACTGCTATTTGCAACATATGTCTCAAGAGTATCTCGCGTGGCCAAAACATCACCCGCTTGGGCATCACATACTTGACCAGACATATGTTGACCTGCCATGCAGTTCATTGGCAAGCGTACCTAAAAGACCCACACCAAAGAGGAATGAAGGTGTAGAATTAGGTGTGTCAGAGCCAAGTACTTGGGGGAAATCTGCTATCGGTACACCGACGTCAGATTGTACCAGGCAAATTTCCCTGCCCCAGCTGCTGCACCACCGAAAGAAGTTCACTCCCAGCCATTCACATGCCCAGCGGTTGAATGCTAGCTTGGCTAAATTGCTAGCACTTCAACTGCTGCCTTTTCAGTTGGTAGACTCTGCCCCCTTCCGTAAGTTTGTGGAATGTGCGGTTCCTCAGTGGCAGGTTCCCAAGCACCACTTTTTCTCACAGAAGGCGATTCTGGCTCTACCGGCATGTGGAAGGCAATGTCTTGGCCTCGCTGGACAGGGCGGTCAGCGGTAAGGTGCATATCACTGCTGACTCTTGGTCCAGCAGGCGTGGACAGGGACGTTACCTACCTTTCACCGCGCACTAGGTGACTCTTCTGGCAGCTGGAAAGCATGCAGGACAGGGTGCAGTAGTGTTGGAGGTTGTTCCGCCACCATGCCTCCAAAATTCTACTAGTGGTGATTCTGCCACACCTCTCTCCTCCACCCCCTCCTCTTCTTCTTCCTCCATGGCCTCTTCCTGTGCTGATTTGTCCTCAGAACCAGCGGTGCTCCGTAGGCGTTCAAGGGGCTACGCAAGCATGCCGGCAAAAAGATGCCATGTGGTGCTTGAGCTGGTGTGCTTGGGGGACAGGAGCCACACTGGGTCACAAATTCTGTCAGCTCTGCAGGGGCAGGTTCAGAGGTGGTTGACGCCACGCCACCTTAAGCCAGATATGGTGGTTTGCGACAATGGCATCAACCTCCTCTCCGCCCTCTGACAGGGACAACTGACCCTTGTGCCCTGTTTGGCTCACATCCTTAACTTGGCGGTGCAGCAGTTCTTGGGCAGGTACCCGGGCTTACAGGATGTCCTGAGGCAGGCCAGGAAAGTCTGTGTGCATTTCCGCAGGTCGTATAATGCCAGTGCTCGGCTGGCTGACCTCCAAAAGGAATTTAACCTGCCCAAGAACCGCCTAATCTGTGTCATGCCCACAGGAAGAGGAGGAGGATTGTGTCAACATGGAAGTGGAGCCTGGCACTCAGCATCAGCAGCAGTCTTCAAGGGATCATTTAAAGTCCCAAGAAACCCATGGACTTGTACGTGGCTGGGAGGAGGTGGCTGTGGATCATATCGTCCTTAGTGACCCAGAGGACTCCGGACCGAATGCCTCAGCACCAAAGGCCCAATTTTTCTGCCCCTGTCCAACAATGGAATGTAATTACAATTCTTGATCTAATATTTCACAGCAGGGCCCGTTCCTGCGCCCACCAAGAGCAACTGTGAGGGCTTACAGTGTTGTGGCAACACCAACACCTAAGGCCCCAATTTCTGCAGACTATATAGGGCAGGCCCCTACTTTCAAACATCCAACTTACAAACGACTCCTACTTGCAAAGGGAAGGAGACAACAGGAAGTGAGATGAAATCTACCCCTAGGAAGGGAAATTCTCTCCTGTAAGAGTTAATATGGGAAAAACGTGTCTCCTCTCCACTGATGCTTTATCACCAATCCTTGGTTCACTAAAACCCCCAAATTTTCAAAAAACATTTGTCATTGGGACAGAAAGTGAGGTGAAATCTTCTGAAGAGGTGCACAGACAGCAAAACAAATGTTACAGGGGTGATGACCCTTCCCTATGTTTTCCAAAAAGCTTAAAAATAAATTTTTTGGCTGGAGCTACACTTTAAAAATGTACCAGTTCAAAATTACAAACAGATTCCACTTAACAACAAACCTACAGTCCCTGTCTTGTTTGCACTGCCTGTATACTGCTGTTTAGAGTATATAGGCCCTGGGGGCCCCACGCCTTTCCTTTTTTTAATTTGGGTGCGGGGTTTCCCTTAATATCCATACAAGACCCAAAGGGCCTGGTAATGGACTGGGGGGGTACCCATGCCGTTTGTCGAACTGATTTTCATCCATATTGCCGGGACCCGACATTACATTAAAGCTGCAAGCAGTTTTATCCACTTCCCGCCTGGCCCATAGCAGCTGACGGCCGGGCGGTGGTTCAGTTATCCTGACTGGGCGTCGTATGATGTCCAGCAGGATAACATGCCGCCGCGCACCCGCGGGGGCGCGCATCGCGGCGATCGGTGGATCGGGGTGTCAGTCTGACACACTGCTACAACAATCTTGGTAAAGAGCCTCCACGTGATCAGCCGTGTTCAATCACGGCTGATCACGATGTCAATAGGAAGAGCCGTTGATAGGCTTTTCCTCACTTGTGTCTGACAGGCGCGAGTAGAGGAAAGCCGATCGGCGGCTCTCCTGACAGGGGGGTCTGCACTGATTGTTTATCAGCGCAGCCCCCCCTCAGATCACCACACTGGACCACCAGGGATCACCACTAGGACCACCAGGGAGAGGGGCAACATGTGGATGGCCAGGTATGTACCCCATGGCCATCCACATGTGCCCAATGTGCCCAGTCAATGCCCAATCTGTGCCGATCAGTGCCCACAAATGGGCACTGATTGGCACCATTATATAGCACTGATGCCCAGCAATGCCACCCATAGGGGCATCAGTGCCATCAATCAGTGTCATAATTGCCACCCATCAGTGTCCATCGGTGCCACCTGTCAGTGCCCATCCATGCCCATCAGTGCCCACCTATCAGTGCCCATCCGTGCCACCTATCAGTGCCACCCATAAGTACCCATCAATGCCACCTACAAATGCCCATCAGTGCCGCCCATGAGTGCCCATCGGTGCCACCTATGAGTGCCCATCGGTGCCGCATACCAGTGCCACCTATCAGTGCCCATCAGTGCCACCTATCAGTGCCCATCAGTGCCGCCTATCAAGGCTCATCATCAGTGCCTGTCAGTGCCACCTCATCAGTGCCACCTCATTGGTGCCACCTCATCAGTGCCCATCAGTGCAGCCATATCAGTGCCCGTCATTGAAGAAGAAAACATACTTATTTCAAAAAATTGTTAACAGAAAGAAAGAAAAACTTGTTTTTTTTCAAAATTTTCGGTCTTTTTTTATTTGTTGTGCAAAAATTAAAAACCGCAGAGGTGATCAAATACCACCAAAAGAAAGCTCTATTTGTGGGAACAAAATGATAAAAAAATTGTTTGGGTACAGTGTAGTATGACCGCGCAATTGTCATTCAAATTGCGACAGCGCTGAAAGCTGAAAATTGGTCTGGGCGGGAAGGTGTCTAAGTGCCTGGTATTGAAGTGGTTAAATAACTTTTATTCCTTTAAAAATGTCATTTTGTGCAGCGACTGTTCTAAGCACGGGAAACACGCGCCACTTTACAGGCTTACTATAGAGACCCCCAAGGTACGATATTTAAAGGAATATTTCACCTTTTTTTCACTTTAAGCATCATTAAAATCACTGCTCCCGAAAAAACGGCCTGTTTTTAAAACTTTTTTTTGCATTGATACATGTCCCCTGGGGCAGGACCCGGGTCCCCAAACCCTTTTTAGGACAATACCATGCATATTAGCCTTTAAAATTAGCACTTTTGATTTCAAACGTTCGAGTCCCATAGACTTTAATGGGGTTCTAAAGTTTGCGCGAACTTTCGGTCCATTCGCAGGTTCTGGTGCTAACCGAACCGGGGGGTGTTCGGCTCATCCCTATCCACCGCCTCCACCTGCCAACTCACTCACTGCCCATGAGATCGCCAATCACTTCAAACAGAAGATTGATACAATTCGCGCTGAGATCTCTAGTCGTCCGATACCCTCCACGCTTTACACTTCATGCCCACAGGCACAATCATTACTTCCCTCTTTCAACCCCACCACTACAGACGAAGTTGCTAAACTACTTGCTAATGTCCACCTTACCACCTGCCCTCTGGATCTTGTTCCCTCACAAATGCTACGTTAACCCTCTGGCTCTATGCTACACTCTTTAACCCATATCTTCAGTCTCTCCCTCTCTTCTGGCATCTTCCCCAACTCTCTAAAACATGCACTTGTCAGACCCATACTTAAAAAGCCCTCACTGTACCCATCCAATCTTAACAACCTACGCCCCATCTCCTTGCTCCCCTTCTTGTCCAAACTCCTCAAAGGTCTGGTCTACAACCGACTGAGCGTCCACCTTGCTGATAATAGCCTTCTTGATCCCCTTCAGTCTGGATTTCGTCCTCAACACTCCACAGAAACTGCTCTCCTAAAACTAACAAACGATCTACTAACGGCCAAAACCAATCAACACTATTCTGTACTCCTACTCCTGGACCTCTCTGCTGCTTTTGATACGGTTGACCACCCCCTACTCCTCAAAAAACGCCATGCCTTTGGTCTCCGTGACTGTACTCTTCGCTAGTTCTCTTCCTACTTATCCAACTGCACCTTTAGCGTTTCTTACAACTCTACTTCCTCCTCTCCTCTTCCTTACTCTGTTGGGGTCCCCCAGAGTTCTGTTCTTGGACCTCTCCTATTTTCAATGTACACCGCCTCCCTGGGTCAACTGATAGCCTCCCATGGCTTCCAATACCACCTCTACGCTGACGACAATAGATTTTATTTCTCTACCCCTCAGCTCACTCCTTCTGTCTCCTCATGTATCACTAATTTACTATCAGATATATCAGTCTGGATGTCACACTACTTCCTCAAACTCAATCTATCCAAAACCAAACTTATAATTTTTCCTCCGCCATATGCCCCTTCCCCTGATCTCTCTGTCAAAATCGATGGCACAACTATAAGCCCATCCCCACATACCAAGGTTCTAGGTGTAGTCCTGGACTCTGAACTCTTCTTCAAGCAACACATCCAATCACTGTCCAAATCCTGCCACCTCAACCTCCGCAACATCTCCAAAATATGCCCCTTTGTAACCAATGACACAACAAAGCTCTTAATTCACTCGCTGGTCATCTCTCGCCTCGACTACTGCAACTCCCTTCTCATTGGCTTACCTCTACATAGTCTATCACCGCTGCTGCCAGACTCATCCACCTTACCAATCGCTCTGTATCTGCCACTCCTCTCTGTCAATCCCTCCACTGCCTTCCGATCGGCCAAAGAATTAAATTCAAAATACTAACAACTACGTACAAAGCCATCCACAATTTTGCCCCCAGCTACATCACTAGCTTAGTCTCTAAATACCAACCTACTCGTTCTCTTCGTTCCTCTCAAGACCTCCTGCTCTCTAGTTCCCTCGTCACCTCCTCCCATGCTCGCCTCCAGGACTTTTCCAAAGCCTCTCCAATCCTATGGAATGCCCTACCCCAATTTGTCCACTTATCTTCTACTTTATTAGCTTTTAGACAATCCCTGAAAACCCTTCTCTTCAGAGAAGCCTACCCTACCCACACCTAACAACTGTATTTTCATTTTTTCCATCAACTCTTCCCCCACAGTTATTACCTTTTGTTTCTACTTGACCCTCCCTTCTAGATTGTAAGCTCTAACGAGCAGGGCCCTCTGATCCCTCCTGTATTGATTTGTATTGTAAGTGTACTGTCTGCCCTCATGTTGTAAAGCGCTGTGCAAACTGTTGGTGCTATATAAATCCTGTATAATAATAATAATAATAGTATTTGAGTTCAGCTATAGGAATATGAAACATTGCTGGGAAGTGGGGTACAATTGTCTGTTTTGGGCACAGTTCCAAGCTGAAGACATGATTTTTTTAACTTACGAAAGCTGGAATACTTACCTTTTTGTGACAATTTTCACACATGAAGACACCCCAAGTATCCACTGGAGCACCTGTGTGGGACACCTTAAAAAGTTTGTTCTTGTGTCCCACACTAGTGCTCCTGAGTCCAGATGTGTAAACAGCTGCTGAGTGTCCTCTCCTTAAATTACACTGAATCATGCTTGCATTTCATTCTAGTTACAAACACATCTAGACAGCAATGTACAAAACTTAATTTTATACAAATAGGCATGACCAAATGTATTTAACCTGGATCTGCCCAAAACATCGTATTTAATGAGCGAACAATATTTCCTACAACCGATTACTGTGCCCACGAACATGAAATTCGCCATTTTAAAATGTACAACAGTAAAGAAAAGCACATGGCGCAGCATGCAAGTAATAATAATAATAGGAACACACGACAAGTACTTACTTTTTAGAAGCACTCTCTTTATTCTTCCATACTGATCTGGCTCCCTCAGTTTCAGGTCAGACCAGCGTTTCCTTATTTGCTCCTTGGATCGTCATACCCTAAAATTCTGCCGCAGACTCTTCACAACTTTCGTCATGATCTTGGCCTTCCGCAAATTGGGGTTTAGGTACGGTCCATGCTTCCCATCATAGTCGTTCCTCCGCAAGATGTACACCATCTCCACCATCTCTTCAAAGGCCATATTGGAGGCCTTAAATCTCCTCCTCCGGGATCGTGTCGTTTCGGGCTCCGGGCTTTCCTCCTCCTCGTTACTGGAATAGTTTCCACACACCTGCTCTTTATCCACCATGTTGCTCCTACTGCGCGCCGAAGAGAGAAGGGGAAGGGAATCTTCGAGAAAGAACGTCAGGGGCGGGCGACATGGGGGGAGTTTCACACATGCACAGTCTTTATCAAGCTAACATGCATGTGTCGTACGTACGATCTGTGTGTGTAGGAAGGACGAACGGAAGTGGCAAGCATCCTAAACGAAGGTAAAATTTGAACTTGGCCCCCATCACAGTGGACTATACTGCTTCAAGATTGAGGCCTATATTGGGTTATGATAATGAGAGTTTAGGCTGACATTAGTGTTTTTGTCTTGTGTATTGTCTTACAGCAAAGATGAATCACTTTAAGGACCCAGAATTTATGACCAGTTTCATAGACAGGCGCAGCTTATATTATAATATACAAGCTAGGAGGTCATCGCTGGAGAAACTTCTGGAATTCGTGAATACTCGGGTCCCCGATGCAAACATGAAGTTTTTGGACAATAAAATTGGGATCTTGAGGAACATGTATAAGAAGGAGCATAATAAAATCTAGAAATCACTCAGATCAGGAGCAGCAGCAGCGCAAGTCTATGCACCCAGGCTGTGGTACTTCAACAAACTGCAGTTCCTGGACGACCAGACTAAAGCCAGGGAATAACTTTCTACCCTTCCCTGCAGCCTTCCCTCCACCCTTCCCTCAACCCCAGCAGAGGCTGACGAGGAACAACCTGGGCCTTCCATTCTGGAAGAAGTGGATGCGCCCAGCTGGAGCCAGGTATATTATTTGTAGACATATTTATTGTCCTAATATTAATTATGTTAACTAGATGTTATAATTGATAACTAATTAATGATTTTAAACAAAGTGATTTACATATGAATAAACAGTAGTGGCCAAAATGTTTGGGACAAGAAAGAAAAATGCTGGGGTCAGAATGATAGTCTTTTCTATTTATTAACATTCAATTGGCAAGTCATGAGCTTAAAATTGTGTTTGATTGATGAAGCAAAAACTAAAACTATGTCTCTTTTTTTATACACAGGATGAGCTCAGCCAAGAGGAGGGTCTGGAAAGTGGCAGGCAGGAGGAGGCCGTGCCCAATGACAGCCAGGAGGTGGCTGTGCCCAGTGACAGCCAGGAGGTGGGCGGGCCCAGTGTCAGCCAGGAGGTGGCTGGCCCCAGTAGGAGCCTCACCCAATCCCAGGTGCCTCCCCTCCGCCTTCAAACAAAAAGGCCCAGGAAGGGGACGATGAAAGAGGAGGCAGCACTGGGCCTCATTAGGGAAGCAAGTGATGTGCTCAGAGGCCCCCCGACGCTGCTAATTTAGGCCTATGGCTATGGCTACAGAGGCCTATGGCTGCTATATAGCCACAAGATTGTTGAAATTGGAGGAGGGCCAACGCTTACTCTATGAGCTAATTATTTTTGAGGGCCTTCAGAAGGGGTTGAGGGGCCAGCTGACAGAGAACAGCCACATATATGATCTCACTCCTCCTCCTCCTGCCACAAGTCCACCACCAGAGCCACAGCCTCCAAGGAAGGCTGCATGGAAGGCTGCAGGGGAGGCTGCAGGGAAGCATGGAGGGAAGGTTGCAGTGAAGAAAAGAAAGTGATGGCCTGGGTTCAGTCTGGTCTGACAGAAGACGCAGTGTCAGAGAACCATTACAAACGCTCGTTCCCGTGCGCCAGCCAGACGTGCGGCACAAATGTGTGAACCCCGGACCAGGCTCGCATGTTAGTACTCTCATACGAATGAGTGCACGTCGGCGTGGGCATGTCCGCAAGCCAACGAATCACAGCACAGGGCGCCCTATTTAAAGGATCAGCATACTAGTATCAGTGCTGGATTGTCTCAGCTAGTTCCTGTATCCTTGATTGCTGTTTGATTGAACCTTGATCCTGAAACCTTGGCCTTCCTGACTACTCTTTTGGATTATCCCTGCAACTCTGTTTACTTCTGCTTCCTGTACTGAACCCGGCTTGAACTTCTGACCACGGCTCTGTCTTCCGATCTTGTACCTCTCTGCCAGCCCATTGCCAACCTCCGCTAGCCCCTGACTACGAACCTGCCTATCGATTGTGCACCTTCCTGCCAGCACGTTGCCGACTCCTGCTTGTTCCCGACCTTGCAAGTATTCCTGTTGGACGTTCCTGAACCTATCCAGGATCAACATCTCACCAGCATCTCTAGGCTCTGGTGTTCCTGATCCTGCCAACAGGCACCTGCACCCTTCTGTTGCCCTAGCAGCCCTGTCTCCACCTCCAGGGGTGTTAGGACTGGAACCGTGCAAGAGGCCACCTTCGTCATTTCAGACTCCACAGTAAGGTACGTGACACGCAGGCTGGTGTAGTACCACAGCCTGGGGATACAGATATCTGATCTTGGGGAGTCCAGTACCAGATTGGGCTCAAAATTATATGGACTCCTCAAGATAAATTTTTTGGTTTACACAGACTTGATGTGTGCCCTGGGGCCAAAAGGCTTCACAAATTCCAAAAGTTTCTCCAGCCTTGCCTTCCTCTTTATTTTGTTAACCAGAATAAATGGATATTTTATTTTGAGCAAATACTTGCCTATATGTGTTTTTATTAAAATAGGACAGATTGTTTGTGAGTACGCAGGTACATTTCAAAAAGACAATGTCAAATTAACAAGGGACACCAACCAGCCTCCTTGAGGTTACAAAATACAAGATAATAATGTTATTGTGGTAACTTGACACACCAAAAAAAAAAAAAAAAAAATTATGGAGATCACTAGAAAATAATTTTGCAATAATCAAAAAAAAAGGAGATCTTGATGAAAAAATATGATAAAAAAGACTATAAAAAATAATTCTCAACATTATTCTGGAGATCTGGCTTTAAAATAATAAAAGATTATTCATGAGATCATGAGAAATAATAAAGAAAAAAGTTTGTGAGAACTCTGTGTAAATATCAGCAGCAAAACAAGTTCATTCTTCTAGCATTATAAAGCACAAAAGAATGCGCTGCATTAAACAATCACAGATTTTGCAGCATGAGGAATGTGCTGTCTCAGTTCTGAAAGCTAGTTTTACCAGACCGAGTGTATCCGTCTCGTACTTGCTTCTGAGCATGCGTCGTTTTTGGTACGTCGGAACAGCATACATATGAGCGGGTTTCCCGATAGTAATTAGTTCCGTTGGAAAAATTTAGAACATGTTCACTATCTAAGTCCGTCAGAATTTGACGGAAAAAGTCCAATAGGGCATACACACGGTCGGAAAATACGATGAAAAGCTCCCATCTGACTTTTTATGACGTACATTCCGCTCGTGTGTACGCAGCATTAGTATAATGCTAGTATAGTGTGTGAGTATAGTGTAGTGTTAATGTAGTGTGTTAGTGTAGTGTAGTGTTTAACACAGTATTACATAACATTTAGTGCTGTATACAGTGCTGTATACCCCTTTTATTTTTGGCTGCTGTGTTTTTTTTGTCCCCTGCCTGCCCCCTTTTTTTTAAATTGTCAGCCGCAGTTTTTCTGACTGTGA
This sequence comes from Aquarana catesbeiana, assembly GCF_042186555.1. NCBI lineage: Eukaryota > Metazoa > Chordata > Amphibia > Anura > Ranidae > Aquarana > Aquarana catesbeiana. The sequence goes on along the minus strand of NC_133324.1, from coordinate 538,338,280 downwards.
TGCTGGTGTTCCCACTTTCTAATTCTTTTTATAGTTTTTACATTTCTGTCAGCGCCAATCCTCAATTTACAGGGCCCCAAACACCACTTTTCATTCAATAAAGTGAATACAAATCACACATTTCCCAGTTTATATTGAATTTGTGTAATAAGCCCCTCCATCATGTCTGGGAGGCCAACAAAGAGAGGCAGACATTGCCATGCCATTATGAGGGGGCATCAAATATTTTATTTTTTTACAGCAAGGCCAATTCTTGCTTATATCAAGAGTACCTCTATAGGGTTACGGTGTGAAGGCACCACCAACACCCAATCTTTCTGCAACTGTTACTTCTAACCAAAGTCTGCGAAAGAGACACCAGAATTTACCTAAAAAATCTCTAATCTTGTTCCGAGTGCACTAAATTGTGGTCTCATCAAACAGACTGACTCCCTAATGCCCTGTACACACGATTGGACATTGATCGGACATTCCGACAACAAAATCCATCCATGGATTTTTTCCAACGGATGTTGGCTCAAACTTATCTTGCATACACACGGTCGCACAAAGTTGTCGGAAAATCCAATCGCTCTGAACGCGGTGACGTAAAACACGTATGTCGGGACTATAAACGGGGCAGTAGCCAATAGCTTTCGTCTCTTAATTTATTCTGAGCATGCGGGGCACTTTGTGCGTCGGATTTGTGTACACACGATCGGAATTTAACCGATCAGATTTTGTAGTCAGAAAATTTTATAGCCTGCTCTCAAACTTTGTGTGTCAGAAATTCCGACGGAAAAAGTCCGATGGAGCCCACACACGATCGGAATTTCCGACAACACAATCCGATGGCACTTTTTCCGTCGGAAAATCCGACCGTGTGTACAGGGCATAAAGCCGTTGTTTACAAAATAAAGAAAGCTTGCAGGGAAAATCTATTTAAATGTCATTTTTTTCCTTTTTTCGAAAAATTAATGTCAGGTTTGTTGCAGCAGGTTCTATACACAGATTCTATACACGGCAAGTTCTATATACAGATCATTAAAATCACTGCTCGTTTAAAAATAATATTTTTTAAAGTTTTTTTGCATTGGTACATGTCCCCCAGGGCAGTAGCTGGGCCCCCATACCCTTTTTATGGCCAATAACTTATATACAAGCCTTTAAATTGGGGACTTTTGATTTTTTAAGTTCAGGTACCATAGACTTCAATGGGGTTCGCTGTTCGGGTCTGAACCTTTGCGATGTTGGAGAGTTCTGGCGTAAACCAAACCGGAGGGGTATTCGGCCCATCTCTAAGGCTGGATTCACATCTATGCATTTTTAGTGCTTTTTGCATTTTGCAGATTTGTGCTACAGAACGTGTTCCATAGGAAACCATGTTAAATGTTCTGTAGTGCAAATCTGCAAAATGCAAAAAGCACTAAAAATGCATAGATGTGAATCCAGCCTAATAGCATGTTTCCTGTTAGAAGCTTTAGTATAAAGAGTTGGGGTAAAGGTGTCTGCATGCAGTGTCTTTTGTAGGATGTACTCAGGGTGGACTTCTGCCCATTCACCAATCCAGATGGTACCAAGGCTGAAGGGAATAGGATGTCCCAGAACAGGCCATTGAAGAATCTGCAACCAGTGAAGGGTGCCTGGCCTTGTACCTGGCTATGCTGGGATTCAGCTGGGTCTGTAATTGTGAAGATGAGAATCAATCAGCCGACAGGGTGCTGGCGATGGTGGATCTGCCTGCATGTAATCACTGAAGACTCTCCACGCCGTTCGGCCCGCGGTGCCTGCGCGCATTCCTCAGAGTGGCCAAGTCCCTGCTCTCAGCTAAAGGCCATGATCCCAAGAGGAAGAGCTCCTCCCTAGACCAGGTTATTTATGTTATCACCCAGCATTCTTCTTCCTCCAGCCATATGGAACTTGTAGTCTGCAGCAGAACAAGCTTCATGGAAACTCGGCTCTCCAGATTACATGTCCCACGATCCAGTGCTTTCAGTAGTGGTCTCTCTCTGCCTTCAGAAAATGATGACACAATGTCCAGGCTGAACACTGGAGGGATACAATCTCAAGGCAGCCCTTGTTAAAAGGGGTTGTAAAGTCAGAATTTTTTTTTATCTTGATGCATTCTATGCATTAAGATAAAAAGCCTTCTGTGTGCATCAGCCCCTCTCAGCCCCCTAACGCTTACCTGAGGTCCCTCTCTGTCCAGCAATGTCCACGAGTGTCTTAGCCATCGGATATTCTCCCTACTGATTGGCTGAGACACAGCAGCGGTGCCATTGGCTGCCGATGCTGTCAATCAAAGTCAGCTAGCCAATCAGGAGAGAGAAGGGGCAGGGCTAGGTCTGAATGGACACAGGGAGCTGTGACTCCGGTGCCCCCATAGCAAGCTGTTTGCTGTGGGGGCACTGAACAGGAGAGAGGGGCCAGGATTACAGAAGAGGGATCTGAGAAGAGGAGGATCCTGGCTGCCCTGTACAAATCCACTGCAACAGAGCAGGTAAGTATAACATGTTTGGTATTTTTATAGGAAAAAAATGAGACTTTACAATCACTTTAAGGAATGTCCCACGATGACACAGGCAGACTAGCTAGCGCCTGGCTGCACATAGTTTGTGACAGGGTAGACAGCTGATTCTGATACAACCAAAAAAGACAATTTGCCCAGGGGACTTTTGAGAGTGGTGCTAAATAAAATAGGACAGCAAGTATATAAAAATACAAACGTATTTCAATTCACATAAAAACATATACATGTTGTCAGGGAAGAATCCGGAGAAGAACTGTCAGATATGCCAATACCATAGTTGCCAACATTGAAAAGAAAAATATGTGGGACACTTTTTTGGCTGTAGGCGGAGCCTATCAATAATTAGGAGGTGGGGCATTCGTTTGTAGGTGTGGTCTAGTAAAAAATAATAGTTGTGGCGCGCGAAGCGCGCCGCGGCGAAAAATGGGCGTGGCTTACGCGGAAAGTGGGCGTGACTTACGCGGAAAGTGGGCGTGGCTTGCATGAAAAGTGGGTGTGGCTTGCATGAAAGTGGACGTGGCTTAAATTGGCGTGGCTCAAGAGGGTGTGGTTAGAGTCTGAGATGAATGAGGGATGGAGAGGGAGAGGGAAAGGGGGAGAGGGAGAGGGGGAGAGAGGAATGACGGGACAGCAGCCCCAGGTCCTACACAACAATAGAAATATGTGTATTCTAGAAAGTTTAACAATCAGCAGATAAAGATACTCCAAACACCTGGTGTTAACGCTTCAATCATCCTGGCACCATGGTTGTTATGGTGTCAGGATGATTGAAGCGCATTATTTCTATTATTACATTGTAATATAAAATTAAATCATTCAACTCACCATAATGCCGAATCAGTGGGATCCCTGAGCGTGTCGCTAGCCACGTCGCCTGCCACCAGCAGAGTCTGTCCTTGCATCAGGTTCCCCCGGCAGAGTCTGTCCTTGCATCAGGTGCCCCCGCCAGAGTCTGTCCTTGCATCAGGTGCCCCCGCCAGAGTCTGTCCTTGCATCAGGTGCCCCCGCCAGAGTCTGTCCTTGCATCAGGTGCCCCCGCCAGAGTCTGTCCTTGCATCAGGTGCCCCCGCCAAAGTCTGTCCTTGCATCAGGTGCCCCCGCCAGTGCAGCCCCCCCTTAGTTAGTGCAGCCCCCCCTCAGTGCAGCCCCCCTCAGTTAGTGCAGCCCCCCTCAGTGCAGCCCCCCTCAGTTAGTGCAGCCCCCCCTCAGTGCAGCCCCCCCTCAGTTAATGCAGCCCCCCCTCAGTTAATGCAGCCCCCCTCAGTGCAGCCCCCCTTCAGTTAGTGCAGCCCCCCTCAGTGCAGCCCCCTTCAGTTAGTGCAGCCTCCCCCCCTCAGTGCAGCCCCCCCCAGTTAGTGCAGCCTCCCCCCCTCAGTGCAGCCCCCCCTCAGTTAGTGCAGCCCCCCCTCAGTTAGTGCAGCCCCCCTCAGTGCAGCCTCCCCTCAGTTAGTGCAGCCTCCCCCTCAGTGCAGCCCCCCTCAGTTAGTGCAGCCCCCCTCAGTGCAGCCCCCCTTTAGTTAGTGCAGCCTCCCCCCTCAGTGCAGCCCCCCCTCAGTTATTGCAGCCCCCCCTCAGTGCAGCCCCCCCTCAGTTAGTGCAGCCTCCCCCCCTCAATGCAGCCCGGCCCCCGCTCAGTGGAGGAGCGGCCGGTGTTCTGCCGAGAAAGTTCCCCTCGGCAATGGCGGACCCCCTGTACTGCGCAGGCGCAGCGCTTGCGCAGTACGGGGCTGGGGAACTTTCAGGAAGACACGGCGCCGGCGCCGTGTCTTCTGCTCGCTTCAGTGGAGAGGGGAGGGGCCGTGCAGCCAAAGAAGCCGCTTCATTGGCTGCACGGATCGAGCCCCCTTCCCCTCTCCACTCAACACTAGAGGCAGATAGAGCGGCGGCGCCGGCCGCCATTTTGCTGGAGCCCGCTGCTCCAAAAAAAAAAGAAAAACCCAACATTCCCGATTTTCCTTATGGAAAATCCCGATTCGGGACACTCTCCAATCGGGACGAGGGTCCCAAAATCGGGATTGTCCCGGGAAAATCGGGACTGTTGGCAACTATGCAATACCCAATATGGCCGCGCTTATTCACACATGCGCATTAGCGATCAACATGCAGTGGCGAACGTGCGTATGCAAAATGTGCTAATTACCAGTGTTTACTGGCCTATATAAGGACACCAGTGGCTCTCACAAATTGCTGGATTATGGTCAGACTTGTATCCTGTGTTCCTGTGCCTTGTGCTCCAATATGATTACCTGTTACCGACCCGGCTTACCCCTGACCTGCTCTGGCTTCTCTCCTGGTTCTGAACCCGGCTTGCTTCACGGACCTGCTTCTGCCTGTTCCTGATTGACATCCTGTGTTTGACCCCGGCTTTATCTCGACTACACTTCCTGTTTGACCCTCGGCCTGGCTTCTGAAGTTGCGTCTGTTTACCCAGCTGTCAAGATTCGCCAGTATCTCCAGAGAATCATTAGCTGTGACTAGGGATGAGCCGAACATCCCCCTGTTCGGTTCGCACCAGAACTTTCGAACAGGCAAAAAATTTGCTCGAACACGCGAACACCGTTAAAGTCTATGGGACACGAACATGAGTAATCAAAAGTGCTAATTTTAAAGGCTTATATGCAAGTTATTGTCATAAAAAGTGTCTGGGGACCTGGGTCCTGCTGCAGGGGACATGGATCAATGCCAAAAAAAGTTTTAAAAACGGCAGTTTTTTCAGGAGCAGTGATTTTAATAATGCTTAAAGTGAAACAATAAAAGTGTAATATTCCTTTAAATTTCGTACCTAGGGGGTGTCTATAGCATGCCTGTAAAGGGGCGCATGTTTACCGTGTTTAGAACAGTCTGACAGCAAAATGACATTTCAAAGGAAAAAAAGTAATTTAAAACTACTCGCTATTAATGAATTGCCGGTCCGACAATACACATAAAAGTTCATTGTTAAAAACGGCATGGGAATTCCCCACAGGGGAACCCCCGAACCAAAATTAAAAAAAAATGATGTGGGGGGTCCCCCTAAATTCCATACCAGGCCCTTCAGGTCTGGTATGGATATTAAGGGGAACCCCGGCCAAAATTTTAAAAAAAAATGTCGTGGTGCCCCCCTCAAAATCTATACCAGACCCTTCAGGTCTGGTATGGATTTTAAGGGGAACCCCGCGCCAAAATTTAAAAAAAAATTGGCGTGGGGTCCCCCCAAAAATCCATACCAGACCCTTATCTGAGCATGCAACCTGGCAGGCCGCAGGAAAAGAGGGGGGGACGAGAGAGCGCCCCCCACCTGAACCGTACCAGGCCACATGCCCTCAACATTGGGAGGATGCTTTGGGGTATCCCCCCAAAACACCTTGTCCCCATGTTGATGGGGACAAGGGCCTCATCCCCACAACCCTTGCCGGGTGGTTGTGGGGGTCTGCGGGCAGGGGTTTATCAGAATCTGGAAGCCCCCTTTAACAAGGGGACCCCCAGATCCCGGCCCTCCCCCTGTGTGAAATGGTAAGGGGGTACAAGAGTACAACTACCATTTCACAAAAAACTATCAAAAATGTAAAAATGACAGGAGACAGTTTTTGACAATTCCTTTATTTAAATGCTTCTTCTTTCTTCTATCTTCCTTTGGTTTCTTCCTCCATCTTCTTCTGGTTCTTCTGGTTCTCCCTCCGGTGTTCTTCCTCCGGTGTTCTCATCCGGCATCTCCTCCGCGGCGTCTTCTTCTCTTCATCTTCTTCTCCGGGGACACACGGGGACTTGACGGGGACTTCCCTGTGGCATTCCCCGTGACGTCAGAGGGGGTGGGGTCACCGGGTGGCCCCGCCCTCCGTTATTCAAGAACCGTCAGAAGAGGAGAAGCGTCACACAGCGGGAGCCTCCCTCAATGCCATCATGGATGCGGAGCAGCCCGGAGAAAAAGATGAAGAGAAGAAGACGCCGCGGAGGAGATGCCGGACGAGAACACTGGAGGAAGAACACCGGAGGAGGAACCAGAAGAGCCAGAAGAACCAAAAGAAGAAGAAGATGGAGGAAGAGACCGAAGGAAGATAGAAGAAAGAAGATTTCCGGAAGTTCCTTCGATTTGCCATTGGTCAAGTTCACCTCCAGTTTACCTGTCTCCCATTAGGGCTTTCAACATCTTCTCGGGTATTTTCAAAAGTCTTATTGGCTGGCGTAGCTCTGATCTGGACAAGAGGCATTCGTCTACACCATTACCTGGATGACCTCCTTTTGCTGTCCCAGGACAGGGAGCAGTTGCTGTCATACAGAGCTCAAGTCATCTCCACTGGCTGGCTGTTGATCTTGGAGAAGAGTCACCTGGAGCCCACTCAATCCCTAGTATTTCTCAGGGCCTAATTCAATACCATCACGGGCACAATCTCCCTGCCCCTGGAGAAAATCCCAGTGATTAGGCACAGAATACATCTAGCGCTGTTCTCTTATCCCCAGGCCTCACAGTGCCTGAGAGTCATCGGCACCATGGGAGCCACGGCACCCATGGTGAAGTGGGCACAGTGGAGGATGCGTCCCTTCCAGGAGGGGTTTCCTTTAACAATGGAGTCCAGGGAACATTCCATCTACATGACTCCTTTCATGAGGGAGAGCCTCCCTTGGTGGCTGCAATGGAAGAATCTTCTCAACCGCCACTCCATTGCACCCATTTTGTTGGTCACAATTACTACGGATGCCAGCAACACGGGTTGGGACATTCATTGCCTGACAGAGTTAGCCCAGGGCAGATGGAGCTTTCCTTGTCGTGGAATAGTTTTGAACATTCTAGAGCTCTGGACAGCACTTTGCGTGCTTAAAGCCTTTCGTCACCCAACGACAGGAGCGTCAGTGCTGCTAAGATTGTATAATACAACAGTGGTCTCCTATACAAAGAAGCAAGGGGGCACCCGTAGCCTTTCCCTGTTGCGGGAAGTGGAGCCAATCATGGCCTGTGCTCAGAAGTACCTGTCCAACCTATCGTCTGTCTATGTCCCCGGAGTCCAGAACATCCAAGCGGACTTCCTGTCCAGGGTCCAGCTAGATCACGAACGAATAGGCTCTCCATGCCGAAGTCTTCAATTAGGTCTTGACCCTGGGAGTCACTCCAGAAGTCGACCTATTTGCCTCCCTGTGCAACAACAAGATGGATAGGTACTACTCAAGGTGTCGATTTCCCCAGGCCTCCGGGGTAGATGTCCTGATGGATCGGTGGAGATTTTGCAGAGCCTATGCCTTTCTCCCGGTTTCGTCATCCTTGGGTTCCTGTGGAGACTCAGGACAGAAGAAGTGGAGGTAGTGGCGATAATTCCATACTGGCCAAACAGGCCATGGTTTACCTGTTGACTCAGTTCAGCGCCCGGGATCCAGTTCCTCTACCTCTCAGGCCAGACCTTCTGTCCCAAGGGGCTGCTCCAACATCTTGCTCAAGTCATCTGCACCTGTGGATATGGTTCTTGAGAGGGGAAAGCTGGAGGCCCTAGGTTGCCCAGATGGGGTCATCTCTACGTTGATGAGTGCTAGAAAAGCAAGCACGAATAGGGTTTATGAGAGGATGTGGATACATGGCCTCCACTACTGGTTCATGCAGCAACCCGGCAGTCCAGGATATCTTTGTTTTCCTACAATCCGGCCTTGACCTGACGCTGTCAGTCATTTCTTCTGGGTACAGGTTTCTGTAATATCGGCCTTCACTGAAGTGTCCTGGGCAAGACATCCTCTTGTTTGCCAATTCTTCAAAGGAGCAGTAAGGCTTAGACCTCAGAGGAAGCCAAGATTCCCCAAATGGGACCTTCCACTCATGCTCGACTTTCTTTCTGGGACAGGATTGGAGCATGTAAGACCGGTCTCTATCAAAGATCTTTCCCTCTAAGCTGCCTTCTTGGAAGCCATCACATCAGCAAAACGTCTCAGATAGGCGCCTTGGGTTGTATAGAACCATTTCTAACTTTTTTCCCAGACTGAGTGGTGCTAATTCCTATGCTGGGGTCAAACCCCAAGGTAACATTTTTCATGAAAACCAGGAGATTGTTCTACCAACATTCAGGTCATCTAAGAGTTCTATCATTCATCTGCTGGATGTGGGGGAAACTCTGAAACTGTATTTGCAAGCCACAGCTCCCTTCCGTCTGTCTGACCATCTGTTTGTCCTCTTCCATGGGAAAGGAAATGCGTGCCTCTTCCAGATCGATTTCAGCATGGATTGTTCAGACCATTCAGTGGGCTTACAAATGTAAGGGCATGGCACCTCCAGAGGCGGTGACTGCACACTCAACTAGAAGTGTCTCTACATCGTGGGCGGCCTCGCGGCATGTCGCTCCTGAAGTAATCTGCAGAGCAGCCTCGTGGTCGTCGATTAACACCTTTATGGCTCATTACTGTGTTGAGCCTCATTATCTTCTGTTAACTTTGGTTTACGAATCCTGTCTGTTGATGTTGCAAATTAAACCTTTTTTCTTTTGTTCAGCAATTGCCCACCCGGGTGTGTTCGGCTAGTTATTTAACACATGTATGCTGCCATGGAATCTGCCAAGAAAACTGAAAATTTCCTATCAAATACTTACCGTAATTTTCTTTCTTCTTTTTTCGTTTTTTTTATAGAACACGGCCTCTGGCTTGGAGCAAAAATGTATGGGTAAGAGAGGAGGCAGGGTTAACCCACACGTATGCTACCATGGAGTCCATCAGGAAAGGAAAATTAAGGTAAGTATTTGATAGAAAATTTTCAGTTTTCTGAAACTTTTTGGTTACATGAAAAAAAAAATTTTGCTAGAAAATTAGTTTGAACCCCCCCCCCCATTATATATTTTTTAAAATCAGAGGCCCTACAGAATAAAATGGTGGGTGTTGCAAATTGTTTCACACAGTATTTGCGCAGCGATTTTCAAAAAAAAAAAAAAAAAAATTGCGAATGCCCATGCAGCGTTGAAAGACTATGTACATTTTTAAAATTCTTTAAAGTGTTTACAGGTTACCACCTTAGATTTACAGAGGAAGTCTACTGCTAGAATTACTGCCCTCGATCTGATGTTCACGGTGATACTTCACATGCATGGTGCAATTGCTGTTTACATATGACTTGGGACCGATGCTTGCGTTCACCTTTGCGCACAAGCGCGGGGGGACAGAGGTGCTTATCACACCAAGATAGGTGCGATAAGATGCTTTCCCAATTTAAAAATGGCACTGTTTATATCCAGCAAAACCAAGTGATGAAATGCTTGTAGCTTCCGGTTTCTTAGGCCATAGAACTGAGCTCTATGGGCAGCTGGCGGAACCACATGCTGCATCCTCGGGTTCTCCGGCTGGACAGGAGAACCAGAGAAAAACGTGAAAGGTCCCCTCCCACTGCTTGTAAAAGCAGCCTAGCGGAGAATTAGACCACTGTCTGAAAAAAACAAATACCAAGATGATGCCTAAACCTGCAGACATCATTCTGGTATAACCACTCAAAGTCCAGCAAAATACTATTAGGTTGATTGTCCTTGTTGGGCATATATTGTAATGTTCTTTTTTTCATGCAGCCTGTGGGCTGAACGAAAACAGATAACCTAACAGATTCCTCCATTCACATTGATCAATGTGGATGAAGAAATCTCTGCCAAGAAAAGTGAAAAAAAAATAGGGGCGACCCGCCCTCTGTCCACCCCAGCCCCTATGCTTCAGCATATATGCCTTTTTTTTAAGTGCAGTGGTGAAATCACCTCCTAAAGCGCTGTAGTCACTGATTTACCTATGCTGAAAGCAAACCTTTTTGCTGTCAGAATAAACAGATAAGTGCTGCAGCTGAATGGCGTACCTGCAAAGCAAATAACGATTAACGATAAAAAACAGTAACAATAAAACATTAACTCAATAAAACAACAACTTTTTTTTATTACAATCTGCAAAAAAAGTAAAACATATATGGCAAAGCATGGGGGGGATCTGCCCTTTGTCCACCCCAGCCCCTAAGCTTTTAACTGTGGTGGTGAAATCACTTCCTATAGCACTGGAGTCACTGATTTATGTATTGTGAGAGCAAACCCTATTGCTGTGCTGCAGCTGAATGGTGTACCTGCAAAGCAAACTTTTGTTAACAAAAACATTACAATATAGCAGTACAGTATACAGTACAGTAAAATAGTAGAATACCTGCAAAGCAAACAATGGTTAACAATAAAACACAGTAATAATAAAACATCACAGTATAGCAGTTTAGTATAAAATACAGTAAAACAGTAAGAACAATAAAATAAAGACAACTATTTTTGGCTTTTTTTTTCTTTCTTTTTTCTTTTTACACTTTTTTTGTAACTATAAAAAACTTTAAACGTTCCAGACTAGGGTCTCAAAATGCAATAGCCATCTAACATCTTTCGAGACCTTGTGTGAATGTGTGCCCTAGACTGTGCCGCACTGCACCCTATACTAATAATCCACTAGTCAGTGGTAGTGATGGAAACAGTCCTGGATGCAGAGACCAGGTTGGCCAGGATAGGAGAGACAAAAATAGTGGGTGTCATGCCTATATCAGCGTTTGCAACAGACACAACCTCTTTTATGGGGTGCTCTTTGGGAAAGGGGTACCAGGGAGGACATCCGGGAAATGCCTTTTATGCAGCCGGCACATTGCATCTGGATTGGGAAATTGGGCCACAGCAACTTCTGGATACAAAGTGTCTTCCAGGAATTTTAGGAAGGATCCACTTCTTCCTAATGCTTGGTATAGTACATAAGCATTGAACAGAGCCAATTGGAATAAATATACAGACAATTTTCTGTACCAGTGACTGTCCTTACGGACAACTAAGTACAGCCCCATCATCTGGTTGTTGAAGTCCACCCCTCCCATTTTAGGGTTGTAGTCGTGGACACAGAGGTGCTTCTCAACAACACCAGTCGTTGTTACAGTTTGTACTGCTATATCTGTGTGAATGGAAAACAGAACGAAAATGTTCCGTTTCTCCTTCCACCTCACTGCAAGCAATTCATTACCCCTCAAGCAGGCTCTCTTTCCCGTCTCATTCGGGAATTTAAAAGCCGTTGGGGGAAGCCCAATGATTAGATTGCATGGTGCCACATGCGCCAATTCCAAATTCAAAGAGGTGTCTAAAAAGTGGCACGCTTGTGTAATAATTGTCCATATACAAGTGGTACCCCTTTCTGAATAAGGGTGACACCAAGTCCCAAACAATCTTGCTGCTGCTCCCTATGTAGTAGACATGTGCATTCGTTTTCGTCCGAATGCATTTTCGTCCGAATTTCAGGTATTTTCGTTATTGTTTTAACAAACGATAACGAAAGTGCAGAGTCCAAAAAACGAAAGATCCGACATAAACAAATGCTTTATTTTCGTTTTCGTTGCTACAACAGTTCGATATAGATAGGAGATTCGACATGATGATGACAATAACAATCTGTGTCCATCAAACCTGTTGTCGAATGTGCCTAACCTGAACTCTATTAGTCCAAGATTATTCTACATAGAGAGAAAAGATTCAACATAGAGAGAAAAGATTCGACGTAGAGGAGTATTGATTCGACGTAGGGGAGAAAAGATTCGACGTAGGGGAGGAAAGATTCGACGTAGGGGAGGAAAGATTCGACGTAGGGGAGAAAAGATAAATAAAAATAATGATGATGATGAATGTTATTGGCTGATTGTAACCAAAGAGGAGGAGCAGTAAAATAGCTAGAACTAAGTACACACGTACTTTGGCTTATGGTGTCTGTTGAAAGCTCTAAGAAGATTTGACGGAGCAGGTAAACTATACGGTGTTGTACAGTTTAGCTGCTCCGTCGAATCTTCTTTGAACTTTCAACAGACACCATAAGCCTTCAATGACAGATTCGACCTTAATTTGGATTTTCGGACGAATGCAATTTTTAACGAAAAACAAAATAAATAAAAACGAATTTCGGGAGTAACTAAATAAATTTATTTTTGAGACGAAAACGAAATTCCGAAACGAAATATTTCAGTGTGCACATGTCTACTATGTAGTCTGGGCAGTCAGGGGACTCCACGCTGCTATCTTTTCGCTCATAAATCCAGAAACTATATGTATAGCCTGTTGCCCTGTCACAGAGTTTATACATTTTGACCCCATATCTGGCACGCTTGCTGGGGAGAAACTGAAAACAAGGCGGCCAGAAAACTTAATCAGGGACTCATCTATGCAGGCATCTGATTTATGAGGGGCTGAATTTTGTAAAGTCGATCACATCCAGGGTCACCCCGAGGATGACAGAGTTCATTGTCATTGAAGTGCATAAACCGCAATATTTGCTCATATCTAGTCCTGGCCATGGCAGCAGAAAACATGGACTTATGATGAATTGGGTCAGTGGACCAATATGACCGCAACTCATTTTTTTTTAGCAGTGCCCATGTTGAGGGATAGACCCAGAAAAGTTTTAAGTTTAGAAACCGTGATAGGTTTCCATGCAAATTGTCTGGCAAGGGTAAAATTTGGGTTTGTGGTGATATATTGATTGGCCTATAAATTGCATTGGTCCACAATAGATCTGTACAGATCTTCTGTGAAAAACAGCTAAAAAAACCCAAAATAATCTGCTGTTTCCACCTGAATTCCGGGTTGGCCAGTGAATGGGGAAGTATGGGCACTGCAGAATCTGTGGGCTGCCAATCAGAATTTGTAGATGCATCAGGAAGGGTACTATGGGCTCGCTGGACCTGTGTTTGAATTCTTGGTGGCTGCAGAACACTACTTGTGCTAGCCACCTCATCAGCTTGAACTGCACTTATGGGACTCGCCACCTTACCAAGTGCTACTGCAGTGCTGGTTTGTCTATGACTAGGATGTACTAAGATGCTGGTGCTCGTCAGTTCACCAGAAAGTAAAGGGGTGCCTGTACCGCCACTCTGCTGCATACAAGAATCATGCAATTGTAGCACCTCAGCAGGCAGGTGTCGGAGGTGATTATGCTAATGCAGAATTTTTGGGAACATTATACTATTGAGGACGCTTGTATAGTTCTGATCTGATCAAAGATATTGATCTATTCAGACTATACTAGTAATTGAGGTGTATAGTGTCTGTGAGTGTTAGTGTTAGAACTGACCAGAATGCTAACTGACGTCACCAGTGACACCAATACAGTAATCAGTAAAAAATCTGTACACTGTACTTAGTGAAACTGTGACAGGGAGTGAAATGGTTAACTGGGGGGCGATCAGGGGGTAAATGTGCCTAACTATGTGAATTGGTGTCAGTGTAGTGCTTTTCTTACAGTAGATGCTCTCTCCTCTTTTACGCTGGAACAGAAAAGGGCTCCAGGAGAAGAGATTGCATCATTTACTGTGCCTGTGTTTACATTACACAGGCACAGGACGTTCTTCCATTCGTCCGAACCAATTAGCAGGTCCAGACCATAAATCATTGGCCTGGACCTGTAGATTGATTGGTTCTGAAGCAAATCCGATCACCACAGGGTATTTTTTTTTTTCATACACATAAAAAGGCAATCACTTTGAGAACTCAACAAAACAGACAATGGTTTTCATACACGAATATAGCATGGGGAAAGAGGAATGGGGTACACTACAATATAAAGAATGGAAGGTCACAAGGGTTTTTTACATTTTTTTTTTTTGGATAGGTGGGGGAGGGGGGGACGGAGGAGCATCCATAACAACTCTAGAAGGTATCACGAGACAGATCCAAGAGTTGAGTCAAATGTTGAGTGTTGAATTTAATGTGGTTAGTATATGTTTAGTTTTATATACATGTATGATAAGTATGTTTATGTATAAGGTTTTGAAATGAAATGCTATGGAATGTTTTTATGTGAAAAATATCTTAATAAAAATAACTGAAACAAATCCGATCACCGCAGGGACGACGGGCGCACTCCCTACAGGTACATGATTTCGCGCAGCCAGGCCGCCCTTCTGCAGTAAATGTACGTGGGGCAGACCGGAACAGGTTAAACACTAAAAATATATGTGCTTAGCTCAAATTCCATGACTGAGGTTTACAACCACTTTAACTCTATATAATTTTGTTGTCCCTATCAAATTTATCACTGTGGGCCATGAAATTCCTTGCTCTGCTATGCTGTACTCTGGGGCTGGGGGAAATTTATGGACATAGAATTTGTTTACAGCAATAATAATCAAACAAGAAATAAATCTGCCCCTATTGTTTTTGAGGCAGCCTTCTCCGGCCCATGAAACAGTTTCTTATTCTCAACTCTAATTTGAAGCTGACCAACATTTGAGCTGATTATGTCACCAAAATTTCATGTTGTCCTAGGCATGCCTTGGTTTTCTACCCATAATCCCTTGCATGGTCCCCCCATTGCAAGGAACATTTTAGAGAACCTTGTTGAAATTCTCCACCGACCAAGGAAACACAAGTTGATGTAGTAACTACCCAGTTACATGACAACCTGCCTCCACAATACGATGAGTTCCAGGATGTCTGTGATAAAAAGAATGCAAATCAATTACCTTCTCATCGCCCATATGATTGTCCTATTGATATGCTCCAAGGGGCAGAATTACCTTTTGGCCACCTTTTCAATCTGTCTGAACCTTGAATTAAAGGTGCTCATTATTATATTATTTATCCAGAAGGAGTAAGTATGGATCCTGAAAAGATCATAGTGGTGGATTGGTCTGCCCCTAGAAACGTTAAGGGAGTACAACGATTTGTTGGATTGGTAAACTTCGACAGAAAATTCATAAGAAACCTCTCTAAAGCAATAGGACCCAGTAGCATAGCATGTGTTGTCAGTGCCCAGGGCAAGGCAAGTAATTTGTGCCCCCTAACCCGTGGAATTTTAGCACTCCCTGAGTCCCTTCCACTAGTACAGTATTAAACCCCTTATGGCACATTTCAAAGAGATAGGAGAGACTCTCTATGGCACAAAAAATCCCAGAATAGCAGGCTCAAATTCCTCAGCTCAGCACAAACAGCATGAGGAGATAACCATCACTGAGTCACTACAGCCTGTCAGCCTTTCTACATTTCCTCACTCCCTGCCATACATCACCAGCACCATGCCCCTCCCCACTCCCCCTCTACATAAGTGTCCTGATCCCCTCCTCCTCTCAGCTGCTCCCTCCAGATCCCTCCTCCCTCCCTCTGTCATCTGTCCTCCAGCACCAGCTGCCATCCTCTGTCCCTCCATCTATGCCCGGCTCCCTCACTAGCAGACAGCCTGACAGGTTCCCCAGCCTCACCTCAGAGTGCAAGATTGTGTAGCACCCTCTACCATAGGTAGGGGGTGGCATAGGATTTTTTGCTAGGGAAACTAACAGCAGAGGTAAATTTAGGCAGGCCTATGCTTTGAGCTAGGCCTGTCTGTTTTGATCTGGGGGCAGGGAGTGGTTAGTGTAGCAGTGGGTGTGACCACCTGTGCTTTGGTTCTGAGGCGCCTCCCCTGCTTCCAGAGAGAATGTTCTGGAAGAGGGGCAAGGCCTAGAACTGGAGTGGCAGGCAGTTCATGTGGGAGCCCTGACCAATCCCCAATTGGAATTGGCAGGGGGCAGGCCTCCTATATAAGCTGAGGTAACAGGCCACTGGGAGGAGTTGTCAGCCAGGAGAAGTGGAGAATGGAGTACTAGACAGCAGCAGGAGGGCACCCCCTTCTGGGAGGGGGGTGCACCGATCGCAGGAGGAGGCCTGGGGAGAACTGTGAGGGATCTTCACCTTTAGGCTCCTTTCACACTTGTGCGATTTCAAAGTCACGCGATTTTACTGTGATTTCGCAGGCATGATTTTACCGTGATTTTACTGCGAATTTGCACGATTTTGCCATGATTAGGGATCAGTACTACTTTGTACGACTTTGCCACAACTTTGGCATTAACAAATGAAAACATACATGGTGTGAGGCTTGTGCTTACAGCTTGTGCTTACAAAGTCATACTGAAATTGTGTCTATATTATTCAGGTACGATTTGCATGCTACTTGAGGGTTTAACATTGAGGTCTATGGAGTACAACTCGCATGGAAGTTGGACCAAAGTAGTGCAGGGACTACTTTGAAGTCGGCACGACTTAAAGTCATGCCAATATGAATGGTAGTCATTGAAAATTATGGAGAATGACTTGTCATACGATTTTGCAGTACAAAATCGTGGGACAAGTTGTATGAGTGTGAAAGGGGACTTACACAGTCATTGGTGAAGTCTTCTTCATTATGCGGTCATTGATGAGGAATTCCTGGAGCAGAGGGGCAGGTGAGGCAGTCGGAACATACGGTCCGGTTAAGTTCTCCATCAAGGACTCGGGGCAGAGAAAGGTCGGTGAGTGTACCACAGTGGAGGGCTGGATGTGGAGACATGCCAGGAAGTCTGTGAGGGAACTTCACCTTTACATGGTCATTGGTGAAGTCCTCATCTTTACACGGTCATTGAGGAGGAGTCCTGAATCAGAGGAGAGACTGTGGGGAATAGTGTCAAATCGATGTGGCCCGAGGGCACAGGATTTGCAAGCTGGGCTAGCTGGGAACCGTAGTCCACCGTTCAACACATGCTTTTAAACTACTAGGCCTCCAGGGAGAGGTACTGCAGGCCTCTGGGCTAGTAGCAGCAACTAGAAGCTATTCAGAGTGGGTTCTTTTGCATACAGAAGAGGATGTGTCAAGAAATGAATGTGCTACAGCATAAGTTTGTGCAGGAGAGAAGGATTTCTGGAAGCTTCACCATTACACGGTCATTGGTGAGGAGTTCCTGGGAGCAATAGTCTGCAGGAGAAGTGCAGAGGAGGAGCAAAAATCTGCATGGTGATGCAGGGAAGAGACTGTAGATGTTATACATGCGCATCATTGTTGGGCTTAGGATACATAACAGAGTGCAGGAGTCCAGCGTGTGTAATACAATGTGTTCATGGATCAGGAATATGTAACGCACAGAGGGCTATAGTCAGCACTGGGTTTCAAAGTATATTACACACAGAGAGCAGGAGTCAGTAATGTACAGAATGCAGGGGACAGGAGTACATAATGCACAGAGTGCAGGGGACAGGAGCATTATGCTCAAAATGCAGGGGTCCTGGAGTATGTAATGCACAGAGTATAGGGGGCAGTAGTGTTAGGCCCCTTCCACACTGGGGCCGCCCCTGTGGAAGTGACAGTAAAGCAGTAGCAGTAAAGCGTTGCTCGGTTTAGCAGCGCTTTTTGGCCCCTAGCGGGCGCTTTTAACCCCAAAGAAGGGGTAAGAACGCCCGTGTTGTGGTGGTTACAAAGCTCTGCCCATTCATTGCAATGGGCAGGGTTGTTTTGGGAACACTGTGTTAAGATACAGAATATCTGGAGTCTGAAATTATGAAGCTTCTCCTGCAGAGTTCCCCCTTATATTGAACAGTTGAACAGTTTGCTTCTAAAAAATATAGTTTAATAATATGTTCCAACTCTTAGGTATTAGGCAACTCTGTTGTGTTGAAGGAATTGCAATGTGCTGCCAAGTGAAGTGTGTACTAGTTGGCTGTACATCGTTCTTTTCCTGGGAAAGAGCTATTATCACAAAAAGTCCCTTTTGGATGAACCCCTCTTGTGTAATCATAAGATTGATATAGTATGACAAGTAAAATTATTCATAACCCAGAGGTCAAGATGACCATATGTAATGTAGAAATAATTAGTTAAGGATGACTTGTGCTTTGGGACCATGCCATGCATAGACAATCATTTTGTGATTTCTTTATAAAAGCTGAAGTGATATTTGTATCAGGGCCACACCCCATTGAACCAGTGAACACTGTATCCGTATGTGTTATTCCTCAGTAAGAATAACACATACTTAGAGAATAAGAATAACCCGTACTTGCAAAGAATGCTACTGGATTGTTGGTGTCTTTCATTTCAAAGAACGAACCGAATGGTTGAACTTAACAGTTGGTGACCCCGAATCGCGTCCTCTTTTCTGCATCTCCACCTCCGGCTCTCATCCCACTTCAGGAGGGATAACACAATGGCCAAGGTGAGATATTTCTCCCAATATTTTTATTATTGTCTTTGTCGTGTGGGAGTGAGGTGTCGGGGGAGGAGTGCAGCTACAGAAGGTAGCACTTTTCTTTTATTTTAAAAATGCATTCTGCTTGTGCATGTTTACTGAGAATAATTATTTCTAGAATATCCAGATTAAAATAAGTAAATAATTGCAAGTATTAATGTGCCAGAATAATAAGAGTACTCATTTTTCCTTACCCTTTGAAATGATAATATTTAGGCTTTGATTAAGGGATGTACTGAGGCAGGTACCACAATTTCTAAGAGTGAATAGAAGTTGTTGAATGTTGAATTTTTGTATGATTTTTTGTACATCTGTGGTCATAGGACAAATAGTCCTCAGCGTATAGCCACAGTGAATATATGACCTGCTGTGTGTTCTTTGGAGTAGGGAGTCTAGTCAGGGACAAACCTATTGCCTCTCAGAGAGGAGACATCCCTCTGAGAATAGAACAAGTGAAATATCTCGAGATATATTTGACTGCTTGTACACAGTCATTGGGTTATAAAAAGAGGAACTTTTGGTCCCGGAGTTCCAAATGTTGTCATTTCTTAAAGAGGTAACGAAAAACTTCTAAGAAAGATCACAAGAGATTACAAATTCTTCACTTACCGGTAATGAAAGTATACATAAACAGAAATGTGTTTACCAAAAATGTTCCAAATGTACCCATAATGGCAAGCTATGGGTTAACTAGGAAAATGCTAAACGCCTTTTAAAAATAGCAAATTTTGCTAAATTACACCCAAGTGCCCCCATAGTGAAAATAATGGTATCATGTCAAATGGTGTAAAATCACCCGTAAAGAATATAAAAAAGATGGTTGGGGGATCTCAAGATGCCCCCAACCATGGATGCCTTATTCAGCTTACTTTTTAAAATGTCTGATTGCGGAGGTATTGAATGTCTGGCTGCATCGAAAGAGGTATCTAGAAAAGATAAGGAAGCCCCCTTATAAAATGTGTTCTGAAAAAGCTTCTTTGCAATTTGAAGAGGAAAAAGAATTGACAAATGCATGGGCTTCCCCTTATGTTGCATTAAGAAGAGAGTTAGCTGCTGTTTAAGTAGAAGCCTTTGCTCCAATGTTAGTACAGTCAGGAACAGTGGAAAGGGTGCCTGAGATCTCTTACATGCATGATACCCCTATGCGTCAAGAGGATGATCAGGAGAGAACACCTCAGAGGACAGATAAAATTAGGACTGCGCCTGAGCGGAGACATAGCATAGGACCATTGCTAGATAGAGACCGCAAGCTGTTGATAAATATGGGGACACATGGCAATACACCTCACCAAGCCGGGACGCCTTAACCAAGTTCAGAAGATTAGATAAACATACTGTCATGGTTATGCAATAGAGTTTTGTCTGTCAGCTTACCTGTCTCCATGTGTTCATCTCTAAAGACCAGCTGACTCTCACCTGACTGCTTTTATTAACTCTCCTCTAGCATGGATCCACCCCAGCTCCTATCAGAGAACTCTATATTAACCTCTGCACTGCAGGCCAGCCCTGCTGATCAACCTTTGTGTGTTTTGGCTTCCTGTTCCTGCCTGCCGTGTGCTCTACATTTGTTTCTGTTACCGACCTTGGCGTGTTCTCAGCTATTCCTGTCTGCTCGTGACCCTGACCTTTGGCGTGTCCCCGACTATCCCTGTTTGCCTGTGACCCTGAACCTTGGCGTGAACTCTGTTGTCCTTGTCTGCTTGTGGCCCTGACCTTGGCTTATTCCTTTACTATCCCTATCCTCCTGTTGCCTACCACAGTAGGTGTGAGCTGGGGGACCCTGGGGGTCGCGACCTGGAGCCAATTGCAGCCCAGTCCATCCTCACCACTAGAGGCTTTGGTGAACACCTGCTGGCTCTTAGACTCCGCGCCCCAGGGAATCCTACACTCTAACCCCGGTGGGATCCGTGTTGGTGTTCCAGCGGCCCTGCCTTCCTTACCACCCAGGCTCCCATCCGCAGCAATCAGCCGTAGGGTCCACTGCCTTGCGGTGCACTCCTGATCCCAACAGTGTGCATCTGTCACCTAGGCTCAAGGTGACCTGACACGCATATTGTTTGCTGTTTGGCGAACACCCGATGTTCGAGACGAACACCGGGCTCATCCCTACCAATGAACAATATAGAACGATGTGCAGAAAGATCATTTCTAATAAATCTTGATATAAATATATTTCCAAAAATGTCATCAAGAAATTTAATGATAGCTTTTATGACCTCATAGATGGGGCGTTTTCCCATGGGGCGATTAATAAAATATATATGGGAATACACTAGAACACGACATCCTCGAATCTCCACATTTTATTGCCTCCCCAAGGTACATAAGGATTTTAAAAAATCCACCAGGCCGCCCGATTATTTCGGGAAATGGGTCTATTACTGAAAACCTAAGCAAAAATTTATCGATGACCACTTAAGACCATTTGTTACCAATCTTCCATCATATATCAAAGACACAATTCATCTTTTACAAAATTTGGAGGGGCTATACCTCCCACCTTGCTCTCTTTTAGTGGCCATTGATGTGGAAGCTCTTTATAGCTCCATCCCCCATGACCTTGGTCTTTCTACTTTTATAATGGAAGCGCTCAAATACATTTTAACACACAATGTTTTTTCTTTTGATGGGTCCCACTACCTCCAGGTACAGGGGGTGGCGATGGGGACTTGCTGTGCCTCATCTTACTACAATGTGAAGTACGTTGGATTGCTGAGATAAATGCTACTCTTCCTCCAGGCGTACTGTAAATACTCAATTGAGCTATCACTCCTTTCTAGAAGGTTTTGCTTCAGGGGGCTATGAAAAAGAATAGATTCACCTTCTGAGTCTATATTTACACATGCCCCTCGATTACTCTGTTCTTTATCTGCATTTGCCACTGTATGTTTCATTATACAGTACCTTGCAAAAGTATTCACCCCCCTTGGCTTTTTACCTATTTTGTTACATTACAGCCTTTAGTTCAATGTTTTTTTAATCTGAATTATATGTGATGGATCAGAACACAATAGTCTAAGTTGGTGAAGTAAAATTAGAAAAATATATACATAAAATTATTTTTCAGAAATAAAAAACTGGTAATTGGCATGTGAAATACGCACATTCACCTCCTTTGTTATGAAGCGCATAAAAAGCTCTGGTGCAACCAATTACCTTCAGAAATCACATAATTAGTGAAATGATGTCCACCTGTGTGCAATCTAAGTGTCACATGATCTGTCATTACATATACACACCTTTTTGAAAGGCCCCCAGAGTCTGCAAGACCTAAGCAAGAGGCACCACTAATTATGTAAGGGACAATGTTGCCACAAGTAAGGGACAATGTTGTTTAGAAGTGCAACTCAGGGTTAGGTTATAAAAAAAATCCAAATCTTTGATGATAATCTATCATAACCAAATGGAAAGAACATGGCACAACAGCAAACCTGCCAAGAGACGGCCGCACACCAAAACTCACGGACCAGGGAAGGAGGGCATTAATCAGAGAGGCAGCACAGAGACCTAAGATAACCCTGGAGGAGCTGCAGAGTTCCACAGCAGAGACTGGAGTATCTGTACATAGGACGACAATAAGCCGTACGCTCCATAGAGTTGGGCTTTATGGCAGAGTGGCCAGAAGAAAGCCAATACTTTCAGCAAAAAACAAAATGGCATGTTTTGAGTTTGCGAAAAGGCATGCGGGAGACTCCAAAAATGTATGGAGGAAGGTGCTCTGGTCTGATGAGACTATAATTGAACTTTTTGGCCATCAAAGACAACGCTATGTCTGGCGCAAACCAAACACATCACATCACCCAAAGAACACCATCCCCACAGTGAAACATGGTGGTGGCAGCATCATGCAGTGGGGATGTTTTTCAGCAACCGGGACTGGGAAACTGGTCAGAGTTGAGGGAAAAATGGATGGTGCTAAATACAGGGATATTCTTGAGCAAAACCTGTACCACTCTGTGTGTGATTTGAGGCTAGGATGGAGGTTCACCTTCCAGCAGGACAATGACCCCAAACACACTGCTAAAGCAACACTTTAGTGGTTTAAGGGGAAACATGTAAATGTGTTGGAATGGCCTAGTCAAAGCCCAAACCTCAATACAATAGAAAATCTGTGGTCAGACTTAAAGATTGCTGTTCACAAGCGCAAACCATCCAACTTGAAGGAGCTGGAGCAGTTTTGCAAGGAGGAATGGGCAAAAATCCCAGTGGTAAGATGTGGAAAGCTCATAGAGACTTATCCAAAGCGACTTGGAGCTGATAGCTGCAAAAGGTGGCTCTACAAATATTGACTTTAGGGGGTGAATAGTTATGTACATTGACATTTTCTGTTATTTGTTGTTTGCTTCACAATAAAAAAAAAATCTTCAAAGTTGTGGGCATGTTCTGCAAATTAAATGATGCAAATCCTCAAACAATCCATAGTAATTCCAGGTTGTGAGGCAACAAAACAAAAAATGTCAAGGGGGGTGAATACCTTTGCAAGGCACTGTAAATATGTTACAATGTTTTGTAATGGCTGTAGTATCGGCTATTGCATAATCCAACATTATCATAATGTATATGCTCCATAATAGTTATCCTTACCCAAATGTTCACCTGTATGTTTGCACTTTGATAACTTTATAGCAACAATTGCGGGATGCTGTTATGCCTTGCTATATTGTTGTCTGTCATTTTGGCTACCATATGTAAGTGTTGTGTGAATACATCTCAGCCCTTATTTGCATGTACATCCACGATATTCGGATTATTATTACATACTGACTCATGTCTGTTTCTGTCCTATTATGGATCTGTTCTCTGACACATTTATCCATTTTGAGGTGCAGGTTTTTTCTCCTGCTGCCTCGTACTCCTTGGCTCCCTTTGTCCCCACCCGCCGCACAGGGGCCTATTCCGCCAGGGGGGTGGGCCCATGTTATGTGTGATACTGTAGGGGGTGTTCACTCCATCTCAGTTGTGCGGGGGCCGCCCCCCCTGCATCTGTCTCCTCTTTTTGTGCCGGTGGGCGGGATCTGCAGCCCTCTCTCCCCTTTTTCACACTTGTCTGCATTTATTGATATACTATGTTTTATTATATTTGCATACTTGCATTAGCGCTGATAGAGGATTCTTTTCCTCCATGTTAAACACACGCCCTTGTCACGTATTTTTTTACGATGCGGTCACTCCACATGTGTAGCGTTTATATGCTACTGTTTTCAGCACGTTAGCCTTGCTACCATGACAACAACACAGCTTCTTACTATGTGATGATGATGTTGAGGGGGTACGTCATGATGTTCCTGCAGCGAGGTGTGACGTCACCACGCTCCGGCCTGCACATGCGCCAGAGTCCCCTTATAACTCCAAACAGCGCGTCTGCTCCATGCAGACTCTGCTGTGCTGGGGTTCTCCTGGGAGATTAACGCCGACACCTCTTATCAAGGTAAAGATACACTTTTGCTTATATTCTTTATATGCAGTTACAAGCATCATCACTCCTTTTTTTCTTGTTTACAATACCTACCTGAGGGGCTGGTTTTGGGTTTTTCCACCCTGCCCTCTATTGACTGTTTAGAGCAAACAACTACCATATCAAGTCATCATATCATCATAGGTGATGCTCACATGTATGTAGCCCTGTTTTCCAATTTAGATTAAAGTTTCTAATTTAGATATTCTAATTTAGATAAAATTCAGGCTCATATTGGATTTTGTGAGTTGGCTGTGGAGACCTATTTTGGGGATCCTTGTGAGGGACTTCCCGAGCCCAGAGGATTTTTTCCATTCATTTGGTTAGTCTTTCCATTTTTGGATATGTATCTAATCGTTCAGCTCCATCTTAACAATTTTTTATAAATATTCGATCTCATGAATATAGTACTGGTATGTGCATACTTTTTGGTCGTGATGTTCCACATTCTGACACAACATTTGCTTTGTTTTATTCCTGAACTCTAGACTTTGTTTTCTCTATTCCAGAGTATCTCCTACCATTATCTCCTCCGTGCCCCTGAAGAAGGGAT